>NC_137791.1:81624969-82120371 GCF_963383645.1 Muscardinus avellanarius
TGGTAAATTTCTCAGTATAGCCTCTAATCTATGATACTCCAGCTTCAGCTTCCTGAGTCACTTGGCTTGTGGGCACATACCCAGTGCCTGGCAATAATCCCGCCTCATTTTTATGTAGTAGGAATACAGGTTAGTGTGCCACTTCTATTTGTAACCTTAAACTTTCTCATGTATAAGTTTAACCACACAAAATTATTTAAAAGATAAATTGAGATATCAGTGAAAATAAAAAGTTGGAATAATGCTCCATCCAGGTATGAAAGTGTCACTGCCAATCTCAGTACTATCTATGAGAATCTGAAACACACCAGCGCTATGTGCATGTAGGTTTGTATCTCTTTGAACCTCACTATGCTGTATAATTACAGTGCACCATTAAAAGTTTAAAAATAAGACTGATTATTAGTAGAGCTATCCATAAAAGGCAGCATTATTCTATCCAGCTTATACAGAGTGTTTTCTAAACTCCGTAACTAGAAGACTCCATGTTATGTTTGCCCTAACTTTGCACAAAGCTATAGAAATGTGTGCTTGTGATGACTCCAATTTTGCCGAGTGTTTCTGTATTTCAGCAAAGCACAAGAAGAGACACCTGCCAGGGGAAAATATACAAGTCTCCAAAGAAAATGATCCTTTGACAATATGAAGCAAAATATCCCCCAAATGGTAAGCAGAACAGCATTGCTCTTTACATGCAGTGCTGCTCAGTAAATACTGACCACGTGCAAGACAAGCCACATGGGAGCTTCTATAAAACGTCCCTGGGCTCCACCTAAACTTATTTAGGCAAAAATATTTGGGAGTAAGGCTCCAAAATTTGAATTTTAACAAGACCTCCAAGGGCTTCAGGTGTCATTTACGCTTGAAAATTGCTGCTTCAAAGTTTTGTTAAGAAAAGTCATAAGCCGGCCCGGTGTGGTGGCGTATGCTTTAATCCCAGTACTTGGGAGGCTGAGACAGGAGGATCGCAGGTTCGCAGCCAGCCTCAGCTACTTAGTAAGGCCCTCCACAACTTAATAAGATCCTGTTTCAAAATAAAAGATAAAAAATAGGGCTGGGGGTGTAGCTCAGAGATAGAATGCCCCTGGGTTCTATCCCCAGTACCGCAAAAAAAAAAAAAAAAAAAAAAGAAAGAAAAGAAAAAGTCATAAGCATAGATAGATAGCACTCATCAACTATGGAAAATGTTTACCAAAAAAGAAGGAAGTAAATCCCTCCACTAAAGTTTAATCTAAGTACACATTTTGAAACAGAGTAGACAAAGTTCAAAGAAATCAATCTTTAACTTTGCCTTTTTTCGTTTTTTCTTTGACATCCCATAGAGTAATACAAGAATTGTTTTACAACTGACTGTTATGGCACAGGCAGCGTTCTCCACACGCCAAACACTGGAGTTGCTTCTCCTAACACCTGCCCACTTGCCTGTGCCTGCACAACAGGCAGGGCTTGAAAATCAGTACACTTCCAAGTCACACTGCTTCATCAAGCCCCAGCCTCCACTGAACTTGCCTGAAATACCACCACCCGGCTCTCTGAGGCCAGACATCTAATGAGAGGGTGGTAATCAACACGGGCGATCTGCCTTCAGACTCCCAGGTTAGCCCGTGGGGGGCATCCCCACCCGAACCCCCTGACAGCACCAGGCACACTCACACCACAGCTTCCAATCTCGAAGGATGCCAGGAGGAACCCAGGATGAGATCGCAAAGAAAATGTTGTGCCAAGAAAGCATCATTTCCTTTTTTTATTAAATCACTGTATCATTTATGCTGAGTTAAGGAAAATATCTAACCCTATTCCCTCACCAACTTAGCAGTACTTTATGCCGATCTCTCCACACGGAGCTTCAGGCTTTGGCCCAATGTGGAGCAGAAGGAGAAGGCACCTATTTCACACCAGGGACCTAACACATGGGCTCACCAAGGCCCCACCCAGTTACCCAAGAACTGTGGAGATTAATTTCTCGTCACAACTGTAATCCACTACTGAGGCTAGAATGCTTACTCTAAGGAGTATGATTCCAGGACTATACAACAGCCTAATAAGACTGCCTGTGGAAGGCATCAATCGGACGGCCATCAGTGAACATCTGATATTGGCAGGTAGTTAACCAAATCGGCTGAAGCAGGAGATGCCAGAAAGCCAGAGATGTCTAAAGGACAACACAAGACTGGAAATAACAAGCAGCACTCAAAAGGTAAGAATATAGATATATACAGAAAAAGAAAGTTGATAGCAAGAGGGCCCAGGACCAGGGCACACTGGGATCATCCTCCTTGATTAAAAGCAGAGGCAGAAAGATTTAAATGTAGAGTTGACTAAAGAGCCAAGATCAGCTTGAAGAAGTAATGCACTGTTTTATCTGACACTATTAGCCCAGAATTGGAAGACAATAAATAAACAGAAATAGCTTATAAAAGCATCAAGTCACCCAAAGCTGAGAGATGTTATAATTCTTTTTTATTTTTAAGGGCTGTTATGTAGAAAAAGGATTAATGGTATTATCAAGCACACAACTAAAACCAAAGGGTCAAAATCACAAAAAGGCTAACTTTGATTCAATGCATTGAAAGGGATTTTAGCAATTAAAACTGTCCACAAATAGAATGGACCACCATGCAAAGCTCTAAGCTCCCTGGCACTGGGAGTGTAAATTACGACCAGTCAGAAAAGCCGTAACAAGAATCTCTGCTTTGCTGAAAGAGAGATCAGATGGACTTTCCCTAAACTTTAATACCCTGATTCTATAAAAAAAAAATACTTCTGGCAGAATCCAATGCTTTCTACCATTAAAGCAAAGCAGTAGTAATGAACTGGCAAAGAGTGTGACATCTAAAATGGTCCCAGTCTAAATTACACGCAGAAGCCCTTTATTTCCATTCTGGGAAATATAACTGATAGAGGCTTATTTTTACCAATGACATCATAGTACCACTAGTACTATTTCTATTACCCTTATCATGGAGGGTCATTTCCAACAGAAGTTTATAGACTTTAGAAATCAAGACAAAGAAAACAAAAATAAATGTATTCCTAAAAAGTGTCTGCTGAAAAAATTCTAAGATCATTTGCTCTCCTCAGTTAGCATAATGAGGAAGTAAAAGGAAGAGGGATCTGGAGCAAGAGGACTATAAAAAGCTCACCCAGCACTTGGGTCTGAAAGGATGACACCATGGACCAGCCTCAGATCAGCTTACAGTGAACTCTACAGGGAAGTTCCCAGGACCTGGAACATGCGCACAACCCGTGGAAACTTGGGAGAGGGAAAGTAATCAAAGTTACATACTCAACTTGATTTGGTCTCCCATTTCTGCAAATAACAATAAATTCTTAATTCTTAATGCTCATCTCCAGCTGGGAGTTTTAAGAAGCAAAAGTGGGAATCACACAGCAATAATGCCGATTCAAAAGTCACAGACAGCCTAACATTTGATAATTCTGCTGAAAATGAAGGTCAAGAGCTTCTCAACATACATGTATAAGAGAACAGAGGCCTTCACGTGAAATTCTGCCAATATCCTGCTGGCTTCTCACCTTCAAAGACCAAGGTATTCAAAACCCCTGAGGCAGACCTAGTTCCATCCTTGAGACTCTGATGACAAGAGAGAGAAGCTCCTCTGTGTATCAAATGTCAGGCCTGCACATAGTTCAGCTACTGCAGACTCTGTCCCTAGATGATCCTTCCAGTCCAAGAAATGTCACCGTAAAAGAGCACATGAAGACAGCAACAGGGTTTTCACTCAAATACCTCTTAAGACCATGAAAGAAAGGAGGATGAGGGAAGAAGGAAGTGGAAGAATGAAGGCTGTAATAATGTTCATACGCATAAAACAAATCCACAGAGCTATGGCCATTGTCATTACACTGAAACAGGTAAAAGATTCAGGATATCATAAAAAGACAAAAAGTGCCATTTTGGAGATGCATAATCGGGCACACAATTATTATTTTCATAATAACATTTTGCTTGTAGAATTTATAAACTAAATCTCCTTGGCACCGTCAGACCTCAGCTTTCAATGTAAAGGTCCCTTTTTCTTTGCATTTTTGAAAAATACAATCACAAGTCACAAGTGTGTCCCATTCTACTACAGATTCCCACAGCAAGGGTCCAGTCAAAACCAGCCTTTGGATGCCCTAACTCAGCTCCCTGTCCACTTGCCATGAACTCTCCTTCACTGGTCAAACAAGTCACTTCCTGGCTTCCCACTGAGCCTCCTTGTAGTTTTATGAAAGCAATGGCTGCATTTTCTTTCCTAAGAATTCAGATCACTTTTCCCTTCCTTTTCTATTCAATTCCAAAACAAACATTTAAAGACTTTTAAATAGGTTTTATTTAAAAATAATCAAATGTTCTTTTTCAGAACTTGTGCCAGTGAGCAACAACTGAGATCATGTGAGTAATATAAGGACGTAATCACCTGCATCACACGGTCACCTCATTCAGAAAATTAAAAACGAGAACAGCAAGAAAGTCAGTCGAATGCCCCTTGCTGCTTCAGTCACTGATGTTGTATATTATTCAAGACAAGTCAACAGCTCACATTTCATTGGCAATATTAAGATATCATAATATTTATTTATTTATTTATTTATTTATTTATTTATTTATTTATTTATTTATTGTGGTACTGGGGTTCCTGGAAGCCCTTCTACCTGTGGGCTACATTCCCAGACCTGATATATATATATATATATATAT
The DNA here is from genome assembly GCF_963383645.1 of Muscardinus avellanarius. Lineage (NCBI taxonomy): Eukaryota > Metazoa > Chordata > Mammalia > Rodentia > Gliridae > Muscardinus > Muscardinus avellanarius. The sequence goes on from NC_137791.1 coordinate 81,629,672, forward strand.
ATATATATTATTTTTTTTTAAACAGGGTCTCTTAAACCAGTGCGGCTGGCTTTGAACCTGTGTGATCCTCCTGTCTCTGCCTCCCAAGCTCAGGAATTACAAGTGTGCGCCACCATGCCCAGCCGATATCATAATATTTAACATGTCGTTATAATACCTAAAATATTTTGTGTGTGGTATTGGGGATGGAACCCAGGGGCTTTCTACCTCCGGGCTATACTCCCAGACCTATTTCATACTTCATTTGGAAACAGGTTCTCACTAAGTTGCAGAGGCTGGCTTCAAAGCTATGTGATCCTCCTGCCTCAGCCTCCCAAGTACTGGGATTACAAGCATACGCCACCATGCCCGGCTCACTTATTTCTTGAAAGAGAAAGAATCCATCAAACAAGGAACCCACTGTAGCACTGAATGTATGTATCACTTAAGATAAAACATATTTTATATCAAAGGGATCATTTCTATAACACATTATACTTGAATGCAACATTAAACACCAATTGTCATTTCTCCTATCAAAATTTTATACACTAATCATTAAGAGAAAATGAAGACTATTATCACATTATAGTTCCTCTTATATACATATATCCATTTTTTTCGAGGAATCATAAAATGTAAATCTGGAAGATGCTTCAGAAATCACATTGAGTCCAAACCCAAGGACAAAACCAGGATTTATATTTAACAAATTATAAAATACCATGCAACTAGATTCCAGGTCTCCCGACTCCCACCCTAGTGCCTTCTTCTTAAATTGTTTTCTTCACTCTTCTCACCCAGTCATTTTCCAGACTGTGTTAAATATGAAGGTGGGTTCAGAGCCCACTTTGCGGCCCTCAAGTAGAGCCCTGAGTTGCAACCCAGGCCCATTCCAAGACTTTCAATGCCAAACACAGTTTCTAGCATCTGTTTTGTGGTTACCATCCACTGTCTAATCCACACTAAGTGCTGCACATGCAAATGGATTTAGAAAACACAGTCGGGTTTGGAAGTGCACTCCTTGAATGCCTGTTCTACCTAAAATCTCTTTACTATCATTTACTTAAGTAATCAGCTCCTAAAAGAAGGAATAGGGGAGGAAGAAGGCTGAGATTAATGGAAAAGCTACATTCAAATATGTGTATACATGTGAATGTGACATAGTTAACCTGGACACTCAGTATTGGGAGGGAGGGAAATGGGAAGGGGGGAGGGAAATGGGAAGGGGGGAGGGCACCAAGTACTGTGTGAATGTATGCCATTGTCAACATGATCCACATTATGATGTGAGACTACAATGCATCAATAAAAAAATAAATATTCAGCTCCTAAAAAACATCACATTTATATTAATTTTCTTCTTCTTAAATCGTTCCTGCAACTACTTCCCTGTGAGATACCGTCTGCTATAAAAAGTGGGCAATATAATAATCATACATGGATTTGTTATGTGTATTTTTGAGCAGAAAATGCCTTTTTATTTATAGCCAAATATTAATGTTAAAACAAACCTTGACCTAAACCTCACACTTTCTATAAAAATTAAAATTAATTGAAATGTAATATAAAAATATTTTTATCAGAGGAAAAAATCTTTAGGACCAGGGCTTAGTGAAAAGTTTTTAGATGTGATATAAAAAGTGTTATTCATTAAATAATCATTAAATTTGACTTCATCAAAACTTAAAACTCAGTGAAAGACCATGTTAAGAGTAAAAATAAGTTACAGATCAGGAAAAAATAAAATTGCAGCCCTATCTTAACACCACTCACGAAATTAACTTGAAGTGGACTAAAGACTTAAATATGAGACCTGAAACCCGAAACTCCTAGAAGAAAACATAAGGAAAAAGCTCCTTCACATTGGGCTTGGCAATGATTTTTTGGATATGCACCAAAAGTCAAGCCAAAAAAGCAAATATAAATGAGACTCTATCAAGCCGAAAGGCTTCTGCACAGCAAAGGAAATTACCAACAAAATGAAAGAGCAACTCATGAAATGGGAGAAAAAATTGGTAGATGTGATATGGGGTAGGATAAAAAAAACTCATACTACTCAATAGCAAAGGAAAAATGGACAAAGGGCCTGAATTAGATATTTCTCAAAAGAAGACACATAAATAGCCACCAGGTAAATGGAAAAATGCTCAACAACACTAACCATTACAGAAATGCAAATTAAAATCAAAATAAAAGTAACTATTATAAAAAAAGAGAGAGAAAGAAAAGATAGTCCGGGTGTAGCAGTACGCACTTGTAATCCTAGCATTAGGGAGGCTGAGAACAGAGGACTGCGGTTCACGGACAGCCTCAGCTTCTTAGCGAGGCCCTTCACAACTCAGTGAGAACCTGTTTTGAAATAAAGAATAAAAAAATAGAACTGGGGTGTAGCTCAGAAGTAGAATGTCCGTGGGGTCCATCCTCAGTACCACACACACACAAAGATAGAACTGGCAAGGATATGGCCAAAGGCAACCTATGTACACTGTTGGTGGGGATGTAAATTGGCACCGCCATTATGGAAAACAGTATGTATTTTCCTCAAAACATTAAAAATCAAACATCGAAGTATCAAAAATTTTACCTCTGTCTATCCAAAAGAAAAAAAAATCAGTATCTTAAAAGGCTAGCTACACCCATATGTTCACTGCAGCATTAGTCACAACTGTCAAGACATGGAAACAACCAACATGTCCCACAACAGATAGAGTACTTCTCTGCTATTAAAAAAAAGAGGGAAATCCTGCCTCTTGGGACAATATGAATGAAGGGTAAATGCTAAGTGAAGTAAGTCACCTAAGAGAGCTGAACTCATAGAAGCAAAGGATAGAATGGTGGTTACCAGGAGTAGGGAGAGAAGGCTGAGGGATGAACAAAAGAGAGAGATGTTGGTCAAAGGGTACAAGATTTCATTTATAAAAAGGATCTAAAACGTTCTCTCTTGCACATAAACACAAAAGGCAGGGAGTAGGTGAGCTGATAGATGTCAGCTCACTTGACTGTGATGATTTTTTCAAAATCTGTAAGTCTACAAATCATTTTATTATAAAAGATTTATATATAATTTTGTCAGTTTTACCTCAATAAAGCTGAGGGAAAGAAAGGTACGTGATAGGCTAGAAGAAAATATTTGTAAATCATGTTTCTGACAAAGAACTCATATTCACAACAAAAATAGAACTCTCTAATCTTAATAGTTTAAAAAAAATCACACTAGAAAATGAACAAAAGATAGAAAGACATTTTACCAAAGAGGACACAGATGGCAAATAAGATATGAAAAACATATTCAACACCAGTAGCCATCAGAGAAATGAAAGTTAGAATTATGACAAGAAGTAGTGATAATACCAAATGCTGGTGAGACTACAAAGGAAATTTGGCCACTCACACATTGCTGATATGAATTAAAATAGTAGAACTACTTTGTAAAAGACTTTGGCAATTTCTCTAAAAATTAAATGTACATTTACTATGGGGTTCAGCAATCGTACTCCATTTATTCAAGAGAAATTGAAACTAATGACCTTTCAAAGGCATATATACAACTGGTCATGGCAGCTGTACTTATAATAGCCCTAAACTTGAAACAACCAAAATGCTTCTGAGTAGATACATGTTAAACAAACTGCACTGCACACATACCATGGGGTATCACTAAACAACAAAAAAATGATTTGCAACAACTTGACTAGAATGCAAGGGTATTATGCTACAAGAAAAAAACTGATTAAAAAGTTCACATACTATATTATTTATGTAGCATTTGCAACATGACAAAATGAGATTTGGAACACAGGTAAGTTGTTGCCGGGGTTAAAGGTGGTATAAAAGGAAAGGGTTTAACTACAAAAACAAAAAACAAGGAATATCATCTTTGTGGTGATGGAACTCTGTGATATCTTAACTGTGGTGGTGGTTACAGGAATCTAAATGATAAAAAAAATAACAATATTCACTAGTTGTACAATGTCAATTTCCTGGTTTTGATATTATATTTTAATTCATAACATGTAACTACTAGGAAAACAGAGATGGGCACATTAGACCTCTCTGTACTCTTTTACAACTACCTGTAAGTCTCCAAATTTTTCCAAATAAAAAGTAGAAAAAATACTTGCATATGTTAGTGTGCCCTACCAGCGTGCACTGCTACAGGATTCCTTCAGACTGGGGGAGACCAACGTCTCTCCTGTGGATAGGTCCCCTGTCTGCAGGTAGAGCTCGCTCATATAGTCCTGGGAACTATAGTTCAATTACAATGCTTTCCCCTCTGCTCCTCTATTGACCTGAGTTTCGGGAGAGCCTGGTGGCCACGTCCTCATGGATTTGACAGTGGTCAGTCTCTACCCCACAACCTCACTAAGAAACACAGCTTCAGAAACATGGAAAAACCTTCCACTCCTCTCAGGTTCTAATGTTGGTGGGTGATGGTTACCACTGTCATCAACTCCAGTCATTATGTAAGAGTCAGGAAGCCACAGCCCAATACAGGAAGGAAATGTGGTGTGGTGGAGAAAACACTTGGTCCACTGCTCGAGGCCTAAAGTTAACTGTTTGTGCCACCACTGTCCCTCAGATGTTTCGTGCGTTCAACGTAGAGGTTTAACAAGGTGATCTGTAATATGTCCATGTGCCGTAAATACCCCGGCTCTCAAACCACAATCAGAAAAATAAGAGCTATTTTTCTGATTATTCAGAAAAATAAGAGCTATTTTTCTGATTATTACCTTGAAAGGCACAAAATCAATTCTAGAAAGTATCCCACACTTCGCCATCTTACCCTGTTCCCATCATTTTAAGGAAAATTATAATAATAGCCAGTTTGAATGAGTCCCAAATGAAAGGGAAACTTTTCGGCAAGTGTCAGAGAAAGCAAGCAAGGAGCCTTTCCAAGGCGCCCTGCCCCCTGCATCTTCAGCTAAGGGACCCTCTGCTCAAGACAAAAGCGTTCTTTGAGAGGAAAAAAAAATGTGCTCTGTTATTTGGATTTATCTTCCTTATTCATTTGATTCATTCACATATTCACTCCGGTGACAGCTCAGGGCAACTGGGAAAGGGCTGCACTGGTACTGGCAACAATCGCAGCCAAGGCACTTCCTGTGCCTGCATCCTTTGGGGCCACTCCTGCTGTCGCAGTGAAAGAATTTAAAAGAATTTTTTTTCAATCAAGGAAGGAAGCAAAGGATCCTCTGAGCCTGTGAATAAGCTGAGGACATTTCTCCAAAGAAATCAATGAAAGACAATAAAAGGGTCATTTGGCCCCAAAGGGAGAAAAACAGAATTTCCAGCAACCTACTTTGGGGTTTTTGTTTTATTTTGCATTTATTTCCTCTGTTTTATTTGTGACTATTTTTGGTTTGGCGGGGGGGGGGGCTCTTTTCTGGGAACTTTTTAACTGATGAAATTATCTAGTTTCAGATGACCTAAACTTAGAGTAAAAATATATATATATGAAAGCTGGAATAGAAAAAAAATTAAAGATTACTCACACCTATTTTCTCCTTCCATGGATCAGTAAATTAAAGTTCAGAAACATTACATGTGGCCCAACATCAATGAGCTGGTAAGTGGCACGGCTGACTGGTCCTCTGCTCTACCGCAAGACCGCCTTCATTTCTTTCAGACTGAGAAAAAATTCTCCAGGGCTTGATCATCAGAGCCTCAAAGTGCTCCAAAGACATAAACTTCATTTGGGAACTTAACTTCTGACACTGAAATTACCTAGGAATGTGCTTTTTGGTGAACAAAGGAAATCCTTATTCCCCAGTCTTTGTCAAGCTGTTTGCTTTAATTCTTCATGGGTGATTCTATCCAAATGGACTCAAAACATAGTTTATCCTTTTTTAAATAGGCAATTACACACGATGGTTATAGGTTCGAAGTTAAATTCAATCACCAGGCACTTCATACTGGTTATAGCATATAATCATCACAGCAGTACCATGAGTTAGGTATCAGTACCCACAGAAGTTAGTCAACAGGACCACACAGGGAATCCAGGTCAAACTGACTTTAGTACACGAGGCTTACTAAGCATGCTTCTCACAGCTGTCCATCGCCTAAGTACTTAGATATTCTTTTAAAACTTTACATCAGTTTTGCTTTGTCAATAAAAAGAACTCTAGAATCCTCACTCCAATATTGAGTTTAAGGAGCAACTGAACTTCAGTCCAGTTCCCTATCATCAGTAATTCAAACAGTGCGCATTTCCTTGTAAGGAAGCCTACTGAGAGCAACACAGTAAGATGGAGCCTTTCTGAACCGGGAACCAACTTTTGCTTATGTGCACTAAAACCATTTATGATCCAAACTATATGATCTCAATAAAGATGCCAGTCTTTTGATATTCACCCCACTGTAAGAACTACACTGTCCAGGAATAGTATTCTCACGACTAAGTGAACAATTTTATGCCTTTTTGTACATTCCTGCTCCCATTATTTTTAATTACTACTTTTAACTTAGAAGTACTGGCATATGCGCTGGTTGCATTTGTACTCTAAAGTAGAGAAGCGAGTTCAAGTATGCTCACCTGATCCACCATATATAGAGAGCAGAGCAATGAGCCAGCTGTTTACCAGCTGTGCACCTTGGAGGCAGCAGAGAGAGCTGGGGGTCTGGAACCCAACAGCCTCTGGAACTAAGTTGCAGGTTACTCCTAACTAGCTATGTGCCCTTGAGGAAGCAGTGTGAACTCTTTGAGCCTGGGTTTCTTCATCATGAAATGAATAAAATGATACCTTTAAATGATAGATAGTTGTAATAATGAAATGTTTATGAGGATTAAATAAAGCATGCAGAGTCTCTAGTAAAAGTGCCAAACACACAAGACGCACTCAACAAGTGTCGGTCCCCTCACACGCAATTTTATGTTATTGTATCATTATAAAATTGTGTTAAAAGCATTTATCTTCGCCGGGCGTGGTGGCGCACGCTTGTAATCCCCGCGCTTGGGAGGCAGAGACAGGAGGATCGCGCGGGTTCGAAGCCAGCCGCGCGCGCTGGCTTAGGAGACCCTGTTTCCAAATAAAAAAAATGTAAAAATAGGTCTGGGAGTGTAGCCCGGAGATAGAAGGGCTTCCAGGAACCCCAGTACCACCAAAAAAAAAAAAAAAAGCATTTATCTTCAATTATCCTTATTGCCCCTTAGCTAAAGCCTCATGTGAAACAATCCTTTTAAAATGCAATCTTTACTTCTCCTAGCATGCTTTTCTTATCCTCATAAGGAATATGAAATTTTTATTTCTTTTTATCTTGGCTGCCAGGAAGCTCAGAGACAGATTAAATGCAATTCTACGAACAATATTAGTACTAGTGGTTCTGCATATGTGGTACCCCCGGTTTTTATTTCAATTTTTCCCCATACTTTCTTATTTCAAGATACCTAAAAGCTATTATCTAACCAACTAATTAATTCAGTTATTGTAAGCACCAGTCTAGGGATGTTCACGTCCTATTTCTCACATATTTTTCTTCCCCTTGAACAGTTCATTTCACCATGCAGATCTATATTTTCTCATATAGAGTAGAAATAAAAATCTCTAAGTATCTCAAAGAATAGCTTATGTGCATGAGTATGCTGTGTAAACTATCAAGTGCTAATAAGGTCCAGACATTATTAATTTCTATAATCGGAAGAGGAATGTTCCAGAGCAAAGGCGTACACACAGACTGGTGCAGCACTGAGGACCCCTGCAGGCCAACATGGAAGCCCTGTGCTGAGGGGCTTTGAAGCAACCGCCCCACCATGCTATGCTCTCTAGAAAGCTCTAGCAGGATGCCGTGGAAAAGAGCCCTGATGGAAGCAAATGTAAATTCTCCAAAGGACAGTCTCAATTCAGTAACTATCTCAAAGCAATCTGTTGTTTGACCTTGGATGGAAACTGATTTGCTTGGAAGACAGTGGAGATGAGAATATGCTTTGTTCTCCAGTGAGTGTGTGAGCCCCCCCAGACTCGGCCCAGGAGCAGGGTGTGGGTGACGGCAGGGCGCACGCGTGGGACTCCACCGCCACTCTTCAATGTCCTCCCAATGACAGTGAGTACACCCTATCAACAGCTACATCCCAAAGTACTCATTTACTATTAGTGTGATCCAGAGAGAGGGATTTGTTTTTAAGTCAAATTTGGGCCAGAGCCAAGCACAGCACTTATTAATACGGAGGTAGGTGTTTCTCCATTTTTAGAATAATCTGCCAACTTATTCTAAGAATTCAGATGTTCTTACAGAACCTCTAAGTCTTTTATTTTGAAACCCACCCCCCTCACTCCCGGTTCATTGCAGCAGCTGCCGGCCCACAGGGGAGGACTAGACAGTGACTGCTGGTGATCTGGAGAGATGGCAAGGTGTGAGGTAAAGCTAGAAAGCCCAGCTCTGCCCCTGGCTAATGTGTGAACATAATCAAGTGACTAATCGACACCCAGCCTTACTCCTTGCCAGAGCCCTTTGGAAACATTAGAATTCATTAAAAACTCACAGCAACCTGATGAGGTACATATCTTACTCTCTTGATTTTACAGATTACAAGAACTGAGACTCAGAGCTGTCAAGGGTGTTGCCCCCATCCACAGCTACCAGGTAAGGCACCGGTGGGAGGCAAACGCAGACGATGGTGCGCTCCGGTGGTCTTAACCACTGTAAGATACTGCTTCCGTAAATCTGGCTGTCTTCAGTTGTAAAATAAGGGAATAATAATACTGGCATTCGATTTCTCACTCGGTTGTTAAGAAGTCAAGCACAATCGCAGAAGTGACAGCTTTTATAAAGTCGAAAGCACAACACAGGTGCCGGGCACTCCCAGCCCAATCTGTATGCATTTCCTAACGCCAACCGCCAGGAGGTCAAGGACGGGCCGTGCGATACACCAAAAAGAAGTGGCTTCCAGGTATTCTGAACTTAGAAAAGAAACGACGACAACAAAAAGACTTCTAAAAGACATCTGTGGCAGTCAGTGACTCTGTCACGAAGGGCAGCCACGGCCGAGCTGATGAGCAAGGGAAAAAGCCCGCTCAGCATCCGCGCACACCCTTCAGAAAGACAACTGCCACCAAACTGCTGTACTCTCAAAGCTCTTGCGCTGCTCTGCTCCTCCATCTCCACGGCAACACACTTTCAAAGAGGCTCCTCTAGGACTCAGTTGACTTTAGACCAATCAAGTGGAAAACAACTATTCATAGCTGTAATTTTCTAATTTTGAACATACCGAGCTTTGGAGAGATGAATAATGGAACCCTCCAGGATTTGATTGCACTCCATCGAATGCGCCTCATTTTTAGCCCAATCACTCCAGTACTGCAGCTTCATGATATGGAATAGAGACAGCCAGACAGTCCAAGGACCTGGTCCAATCCTGACTCCACCAAGAGAGGAACCGTGACCTCAGGCAAGTTACTTGGCCCGTGGTAACCTCTGATTTAGATTTCTAACACAGAGATAATGGTTACTATAATTGCATCAAGGATTACGGGACAATTTGAGTACCATGTATGAATGCTTCTAAGCACCACACAAAAATAAAATGTTTGGGGACATATGGTCAATGGGGCTAAGTCCACTCCCTGGATGCCCTTTGAACTGTACACAAAGGGCCCAAAGAAAACTTTCAATCCCTTCCAAAATAACTCCGGTGGAAAAATGCAAGCTGAAGCAAAAGGAAAAAAGAAAAGTGTGAAAACATAAAAAGTGCTCTAAAAATCATATTTTGTTACAGTCAGTGAGGCCCTCCTGGGACCTTTTCTGATTTCTTTTTAGGGAAAACACTTTCTGATCACAGACTTCAAAAGTACAATGAACAAAAATACACTGGTGTACTTAGTTCACAAAGTTTCGAAACACCTCTGGCTAAAAATCTCCCCTTGCCTCACCAATCTCTCTCCTTGCCCTGGCTATGGCAGAATAAGCTAACAGAACAAACCATGGTGTAAGTCACCATGGTAGACACCCTTCTCTGCACTGGTGAGAAGTGTAGAGTCATCCTGGAAGGAAGTCACCGTGTAAGCCCGAGCAGGGCTGAGAGGCCTCGTGTCTTCCTGACCCCGTCACTTGATCCTCCGCCTCTTCCTTTCATCATGTGAGTCAGGGATAGAAAAGGTCTGTGTATAATTTAAACTCACTGCTACTGAACATCCATCTGGAATGATTTGCCCGTCATCCTTCTCCACGTCTAAATTGTAGAATTGGTATTCTCAGGAATTTTTCTTGACTGCCAGGGAGTTTGTCATGGTAGACAAAAATCATGGAGCCACTAGGGAATGCACCCTCTCGTGCCAAGGCCAAATGCTTCTGCTGAGACTCACAAGTGGTCTAGAAGCAAATACTTTATTTGACACACTGATATTGTAGGAAGAAAGATTTGCATAAAGCAAAGTTAATTATATAAGCACAAGTTGGTAATGGTTCAAGCAGATAAAGAACATGGAGTAAACATGAAAGTTTCATTACAAGTTATATTAAAAACGAAAACTAACCTGGGTGTGATGGCGCACACCTGTAATCCCAGTACTTGGGAGGCTGAGACAAGAGGACTGCAGGTTCAAAGACAGCCTCAGCAGGTACTAAGACTGTTATCAACCTAGTAAGACCCCACTTCAAATTAAAATTTTTACACTTTTTTAAAAATAGTGCTGAAAAATATATCCCAGAGGGAATGCTTCTGGGTTCAATTCCCAGTAATACACACACACACACACAAATAATGCTTTAATTTACTGTGTGCCTTAAATATAAATGTGTATTTATCATGCACTGGAAATTCTATATATGCCTAATAATCCACCTGAAACCAGTACTTTAATTTTTTATAGTCAGTCAAAGGAAGCAGAATTATTTTCTAGATCAGTTCTCAATGAGGTTCCCCTTACTTGGTCCATGTGTGTTAATGAAACATCTTAGATTAGCCTGATCATCATCCTTCTTCCTGGTAAGAATCTTCTTTTGTGCTTCCCCTGCCCCAAATCTTTTTTTTTTTAACCTGCAGTGTTCTTCTCTAGAGCCTTTTCCAATTTTCTTTCTCATCCTTCAGAACTCAACTCAAGCACAACTTTCTCAGAGAAACATTTCCTGACTTCCCTAACTTGAGCAATCCCACTGACTAACAAATTTTACAAGTCTATGAGCCACCCTCCAGCACAGCACTTACCACAGGTGCAATTAAGCATCTGTGGGGGTATTTGATTAGTAAATGTCAGGCTAGAAGCTCCTGTGAGTAGAAAGGGTCTTCAGTTTTGTTCTTTATCATAATCCCAGAATCTAACAGAGCACCTGGTACATAGTAGACCTTCAACAGATATTTTATATAAGGGGAGGGAGTGGGAGAGAGGGAATAATGAAGCAGCTCATCCCTCCTGGTACCAACTTTATCCTGGGTATTAAAGAGTGCTATGCACTTTAGTCCTCTGTACTGTATAACTCTTCTGACTTTGTTTGCTCAACAGGAACAAATTGGAGTGGTAAAGACTGTCCTACAGCAAGAAAGCTTGAGTGACAGAGTAAACTCATGTGAAACCAAAATGTTTTGAAAACACGCCTCTGAGGAGCAGACAAGAAAACTCACCAAATTTTACAACTTTAAAATTTAAAAAAAGAAATTGTGTGAATGAACATACAAGTGAAAGGTGAGTAGGTTTTAACAAACAGACTGATAGAAAACTTATCAGTCCATGGTAAAACCTAGTCACATTACCCATTTCATCTATTCAGCTTTAGCCATTTTGGTTATGGTTCATTTTATTGACCTTTTCTAATAACAAATATAATTAATAATTGGAAAATCAGTGACAACAAAAAAACACATACTATATGATTTCTGATCCTAAGATTTCTGAATTAAACATGAAAGGGGGAGAGAAGTCTTCGTCAACCATTCTGCCTAGTTTCAGTATCACTCTACAATGTAATCTAAGTAGATAATTAGTACTGATGATACAAATTAAACTGAGATACATATAAAGGCCAAATTCTATTCACTCTAGCACAAAGCTGTCAAGAAGCTTGATCCAACTTTTTTCATAGTCACCAAGAGTCAGAGAGATCCAGGTCTGTGTCTCTGCAAGACTATATGCCAACCACATAATGTCCAGCCACTCATCTTTGAGCTTAAGAGCCTTGATATAAACAAACAGGAGGACATCACCCTCAGAGTTTTGGTCAGAAAACTGAAGAGGACTTTTTTAGGTACTGGTGTAGTACCTAGACCAGAGCTTATGTTCACTGAATATTATTTATTATTATATTATTATTTTATCAGTGAAACTCAAATTGCCTTATGCACAGATTCACTCTTCTCATATCACTCCTTTGTATCCGTTGAAATAAAGAACAGATAGACATACTGTATAAACAGACCTAGAAAATGTAAGCAGCTACTCAGGCTCAACAGTGACAATGACAAAGTTAAGACATGCCAGGTCTTTTTTCCAGAAGTGAAAATACCTGAACCAAAATATCCATTCACGCTATCCATCAGAACATGTGTGGGTGCTGCCTATCTCCTTCTGTCAGAAACCAATCCTCACCTCCCAAGTACAATGTAATAAACTCAGGCTTATATCTCATTGGTCAGGGCTAGGTCACATTACTGCTCCTATCCACAAGGAAACCTGGGAAACCAAGGTTTTGGGTTGGCATATGAATGTTATGAATTATGTCTGGAAAGCAGTGATCCATAAATGTTTCTCAGATTAGATCAAAAGAGATTGAGCTTATCTTCAAAACTGCTGAGAGTTCTGATGGTACAGAAGAAAAGGAGACTGGCTAGTAGGCAGATGCTAAGCAGTGTCCCCAAATTAACTTTCATGGTCACTTTATTTATTTATTTATTTATTTTTATTCTTATTTTTTTGGTGGTACTGGAAACCTTTCTATCTCCGAGCTACACTCCCAGACCTATTTTATATTTTTATTTGGCACAGAGTTCAGGATTTCAAGGAAGCAAACCACTCTTTTATGAACACTAAACAGAAATGTCACAAGAAAGAGGGTCTCTTAAGCCAGTGTGGCTGGCTTTGAACCAGCACGATCCTCCTGTCTCTGCCTCCCAAGCGTGGGGATTACAAGCGTGCGCCACCACGCCCAGCTCATGGTCACTTTAAATATAGAAATAAAACAACCATATTAATTCCTCCTACAAGGAGAGGTAAGGTATGTTTTAATAAAAGCACCTCAGTTTGTTTACCAATTGAAGCATGAATGTAGTGTTCCATTCCCAGCTAAAGGAGCCCCCCCAAAATAACTCATTTGCTCCCTTCCTGGCCCAGTAATAGACTCCTGCTCCTCCAGATCTCAACTCCAGTGCTCCTTCCTCTGTGAGGTCTTCCCCAAATTCTCCCACCAACTTAGGCTCCTTCTTTATGCTCTAACACCACCATAGCGATGATCACATTTATTTATTTATTTATTTATTTGTTTGTTTGTTTGTTTATTTTGGTGGTACTAGGGTTCCTGGAAACCCTTCTACCTCCGGGCTACACTCCCAGACCTATCTTTATATTTTTATTTGGAAACAGGGTCTCCTAAGCCAGCACGGCTGGCTTCAAACCTGCGTGATGATCATTTTTTTACATTCGTCTGATGGCATCATTTCTACCACTAAACTGTCTGTTTTTATGACATTTTCATCTCTGCAGCCCAGTGTGTCCAAGACTATGTCTGACAAGAAGTGCTCCATAAATAGTGCTTGGATTGGATCAAAATGGATTGAACGGAACTGGCTTGTGCGTTGCTGAGTCGAAGGTTCAGGGATCTGGCTACATCTTTTTTCTCACTCTATTATGGTGGCTTACAGGGTGCCTGCCCCAGTCCCCTGAAGGATGATGACAAGCTTACAAGCTTACAGTTCATACAAATAGATCATGTCTCAATGAGATCATGCATTTGTGTGGCTCTCTGGCCAAAAAGGAGGGTCAGAATGCAGTTATATTAGCTTATTTCCTCTCAGGGGAACCATGGAGAAAGGAGTAAAAGTTTTGTTTACCAAACAAAAGGCTGAGAAAATGTTTTTCCATTGAAGAGGATGACAAATTAGTAAAAGTGACAAAAATAAATAAAAACCTACCACATACTCAATAAGTTGCACAACTGCCTCAGAGCAAAACTGTAATTGTCAATGTGCTGGCATTTGGCACAGAGTTCAGGATTTCAAGGAAGCAAGCCACTCTTTTATGAACACTAAACAGAAATGTCACAAGCAGCTTTTGATGAAACTATGATTGTCGCAGTCTATAGGAATGAACTAGCATATGGTGTTTTTAAAATAAACTACTAACCACATCCAGTGGTTTCAATTAAAGGATGGTTCATTGCCTACAAAAATTCCCCGAGACCCAGCTGTCTTCCAAAAAAGTTTCATTGCCTCACTCTGAAATTCCACTGTCATCAGGCAAATTACTAAGGGGCCAGCCTTGGATTTGGTGTGGACAATCAGGATAGCATCTTTGCAAGAAGTGTAAAACGTGAAGACCTTTGTCCAGCTTTGTCTTGTGGCTGAATAAAGCTTCAGGGTAATCTCCCATAAGGAGTATCAATTAAATTACAAAGTTAAAATAATTACCTGTTAGAAAACTAGAAAAAAAAATTCCAGTGATGAAGATCAAACCCAGGGCCTCATGCATGCTAGGCAAGCCTGAATATACTAAAGAATATTTCAAAGAAATTTTTAGAAAGCAAAGACTGTTTATGGTATGCTGGTATTAAAATTTAAATTAAATTTAAAAACAGGTGGAGCCAGGCATGGTGGTGCACACTATAATCCCAGCATTTGGGAGGCTGAGACAGGAGGATCGCAGTTCGTACAGGGTCTGCAACTTAGTGAGACCCTGTTTCAAATTAAAGAATAAAAAATAGGTCTGGGGGTTTAGCTCGAAAGTAGAATGCCCCTGGGTCCAGTCACCAGTACCACACACACAAAAAAAAACTGTGGTAGAAAAAGAACTAGCAGAGGTACAAGACAAAGCCTGAGTTCCTTATAGGAGTGATGTCTGATAGAAATGATTCTAAAGCCAATACAAAGAGATAGTGTGAATTTAAGAATGAAAGGAAACTTAGTTACACAGATTATAATTATCTAGCTCTAGAAAACTGTAAGGCCACTTGAAACTGATTGGAACAGAGAAGTAGTAGCCTGGTCCAGGTAAGCTATGGTACTCTCTTCCAAAGGGTAAGTTGTTAGCCCCTGCCACTCACCCAAATGACTTCCCCGTTCTCTATCCCTCTACCAGTCTTTGTGGTCACTTCACTCTCTCTTTTCTTGGATTATGCTGTATCTTTTCTTTCTCCCATTTCATCATCACTGCCCTTTCTCCCTTCTATTCCCCACAAATGGACATAATTCAAAACTCAGTAATAATTTTTAAACTCAATTGCTATTTTAAAACAAACACATTAATACATTCTCCAGATTGGTTTTTCTTCTTATACACTGCCCTTGATGGATTTTTTTTTCATCTAAGCTTATAAAGGCCCTTTATGAAATTAAAGGCTTCCCATTCCTAATCATTACAGACAGAACGTTATCCCAACCTACCCAACCAGGAAAGCATCTCTGCTGCTTCTGCCTTTATACAAAAACACATAAAGTTCCTCAAAGTTATCTCATTATATTCATTGCTCAGGTGTTCTAATTATGTCAGAAAAAATCATAAAATGATAAAATAAAAGGATCTTAACTTTTTTGTTTTGGTTTTTTTGTTGCTATTGTTATTTTTGTAGTACATGGGATGGAACCCAGGACATTCTACATCTGAGCTACATCCCTAACCCTATTTTTATTCTTTATTTTTAAACAGGGTCTCACAAGTTGCAGAGGGCCTCACTAAGTAGCCAAGGCTGGCCTCAAACCTGCAATTGTCCTGTCTCAGCCTTTCAAGTACTGGGATTACAAGCATAGGCCACCACGCCCGGCTGACCTTAAAGATTTATTTCAAAGAAGTTGGGAGTAGAACAGAGGTCACCACAAGCTTGAAAAGGGAGGAGAAATGGGGCACAGAGAGAAAGGATGGATAACTAGTATAACAATACAATAGGAGGAATAATTATTCCATGGTGCAGTGGTGAGACTATCATTAATAATTTACCATGTATTTAAAAATAGCTAGAAGAGAGGATTTTGAATGTCTCCAACAAAAAGAAATTATAAGTGTTAGAAGGAGCAAAACTTCTGATTCTATAAAATTATCCAACATTGTACACACACACACACACACGTGCATTTAATTTTTTTAAGAGCGTAAAGGGGACATAGTATGGAGAGATTCCTAAAGCCAGTATCATGGAGAAAATAAATCTACAACCCCAATGTAAGCTGCATGCAAACAAAAGTTCAAAGATGTTTCCTCAAGCCATACCTTCATGACTTTTCAAATTTTGGTCAGCATTTGATCTAACTGAAGGGGACACTGGAATATCAGTTACTTATCTTCAGTCCTTCCTAACCAGAATATATCTTTGTTCAAAATTGATATTTAGGAATTGGAGGGCTAAAGAAGAGTATTAGCCATATACGTGCAAGAACATCAATAAAAAAAATAAGCCAAAATGTTTTTGAAACTTTTTGCCCATTTGCTCAATTCCTTTGTGGCATTCAGTACTTGCATAAATAACAAAGTACAATTAAACACAAAATTGACTTCGAATTTTACAGTTACTCATGCATATGTTCTAGGTGTCGGATGAATGTGTACCGAATTTCTAGCTATAGAAATGCTACTCCCCTGCCGTGGTAACAGAAATCACTCTATTTTCCGATGAAAACAACTTCAGTTTTGAACAAACACAGCTAGCTTTACAGTTCACATGTTTATGGTAAATCTGAATCCAGAAAGCACATTTTCCATAACATTTAAATTATTCTTTCCCAAAGCCTCATAAATGAAGCAAAATCAATTAAAGATAATTGCTCTTGCTCATGGCCTTTGTGGTGAAATTTTAGTAGCTGACAAAAGATAATTTTCATACAAATTGCTGGGTCACAATACCACTACCACCAGACATGGTCTAAATAAGGGTATCAGGTACATCATTCTTAAAAAAAAAAAAAAAAAAGAATTCTGCTTAACTGGCAAACAGTAATAGAATACATGATTCCAGAGGTGTTCCTGTTTCAGAATCCTTAAGTCATAATTCTAAGAAGCATGTATAAAGGTCATCTAAATTTGTCTCTGAAAGCAATACAAGCCTTTATCTACATATCCCAGATATACAGAACCAATTCTTAAAGTTCTCTTTGTAAGCCAGGCATAACGGTGCATACCTGTGATCCCAGTACTAGGGAGGCCAAGACAGGAGGATCGCAAGCTGGAGACTAGCCTCAGCAACTTAGCAAAACCCTGAGAAACATAGCAAGAGACCCTACTTCAAAAACAAGAAGTAGAAAGAGATGGGGTGTTCCTCAGAGGTCAAAGGGCCCTGGGGTCAATCTCCAGTACCAAATAGAAAAATATAAAGTTCCCTCTGTAAGAAACTCCACCAACAGTCATGGGACACACCCAGCAACTAAGAAATCTCCCTATCACATTCGCCGCTCTCTACCAGGGAGCGTGAACCCTAAATAAATAGTCAACCACACAAGCAGGCATATCCCAACCCTGCTTGTTGGGATGACTATATGGTTTCTTAAGAGAAATTCTGTCGTAAATAATATTTTGCATGCTTACACTGGCCTGAATATTTTCATAAATTTTAATATTTTAACATTTCCCCATGAGAAAAACTACACACAGGGTAGCACTTTTATCTCTGTTTTGAAAACGTGGAAAACTTCTGTTTTATTTATGTGCAAACTGGTAACTACAAAACTAAGTCACAGAATTGTAGGAATGAGAAAAATTACTTTTCCTGGCCTTCTCTTTTCATTTCACCATTATTCAATTCACCCAATTGGAGAGAGCTCTTCAGTGATTTTCTACTTGAATCACATTGTGTGTGTGTGTGTGTGTGTGTGTGTGTGTGTGTGTGTGTGTGTGTGTGTGTGTGTGTTACTGCGGGTCAAACCCAGGGCCCTTCTACTCCGGGCTACACTCCCAGACCTATTTTTTTATATTTTTATTTGGAAACAGGGTCTCTTATGCCAGCTTAGGCTAGCTTCAAACCTGCGCTATCCTCCTGTCTCAGCCTCCCAAGCACAGGGATTACAGTGTGCGCCACCACGCCCAGCTTGAATCACATTTTAATAAGAATTAAGGTTGGAAGTAGCATTTTTTAAACCAAGATAGTTGTTAATATTGAATAAGTACTAAACTGTGCCTCTCCTGTTTATATTTTCTTGAACATACTAGACTATTTTAAGATAATAAGTAACTTTAGGACATTTTATTTACTTATCCATTCAAAGGATATGTTATTATAGAACACAATTCAAAAGATGTATATGACATCACTGCTGCCCCTGAGGGGACTGAATTATACTAGTGGGAAAATTAGACACACCTGAAAAAGAAAGATAAATCACCACTAGAGGCATTACAACAGGTGGAAAATAGGTACCAGCATGTGGAACATAGATAATACTGTAGATGCTAAAAAAAAAAAAGAAAGAAAAAGAAGAAGCATTGAGAGTTCATATAAATGAGCTTAAAGAGACCTTACAGAGTAAGCCTACAGTTTTCATTAAATCATGTATTGAAGTCATAAAGGAAGCTCCATTACCTTTTCTATGTACTCTTAGACATTTAGGAGCCCTAAGTTAGGAACCTGCTTTAACTAATGAGTAGTAACGAGAAGAGTCTTTGTCCACTGCTTGTTTTTATCATTAAAGAGAGACTACATGGAACAATTGTAGCTATCTGGCAGCCTGTCTAAAATTAACTTCCTTTTATTTCAAGGAAGACCCTAAACGTTGAAATCCCAAATAGGAAGATACTGCCTAAGGAATCCAAAGGCAGATCTAGACACAAGAGAAACCAAAGGAAAACTCAGAAGGAATCAGCACGTTCCTGGCTAAGAAGAAGAGGGACGAGCCACAGATAAGTAAGATGGTGACTCCAGGGCCATCAGGAAAATGGGCATTCTATGCTCACAAGACCTCTACAATTGTGACCAAAAGTCAAACAG
The DNA here is from genome assembly GCF_963383645.1 of Muscardinus avellanarius. Classification (NCBI taxonomy): domain Eukaryota; kingdom Metazoa; phylum Chordata; class Mammalia; order Rodentia; family Gliridae; genus Muscardinus; species Muscardinus avellanarius. Next base: position 81,648,698 of record NC_137791.1, read on the forward strand.
GGCTCCTGGTATGGGAAAGCTATTAAAATAACCTAACATTCCTGCCTCCAAATTATGGTCACAGAAGGATTCTGGAGAACTTATTTATAAAGTATACCCATGGCCCCTCACCACAACTACATCAGCACCAACAGGTCACACTTACAAAACCCTGAATTTAAATCCCTGATATTAAGAACACATGTCCCTTAAAAGTTATTTCCTTCTACATGAAAAACTTCCCAAACAAAATACCATTCCAATATCTGTCAACCTTCATGTGCATTCCAACCATACATGGGCATGTGCATGCACACACACACACACACACACACACACACACACACGCACTCACACACAAGTGCCCCGACTTGGAAATGTACCCCATACCTCAGCATGTGTCCTATATCTTCTGCTAAGGTGGTAATGCCTATGGCAGACTGTCACTTAGGCCCTGTTTACTTCCCTACAGAATATCTCACATCTTAAATTCCACACACACCACTCTGGTTTTCCCCCATTTTCCATTCCCAGTTATGATCTCTTTTTAGCCCTATGTCCACCCAACACCTGGAGCATACTAGAACCCTGTGTGTCCTCCTGAACTCATGAGTTGCTATTAATAGCAGCAACATCAACTCTCCCATGACACACGTAAACACACTATTCATAACATCTCACGGCATGGTAACATGGAATAACTAGCGAACTAGAGTAGCCAGTGGCAACGAACCGCCAGTTGTAGGGCACTCTGAGGTGACTTCAAAGAACTGCACTGGAAAAAGTCAAGGATCCATAAGATGTTGACACAGTCAACCGGCTAAAGAAGACAGAAGCACTGTGACCCAGCCTTTCTATGTCCACTAGCATCATGGGAGTCAGCAATAATTATTTGTATCACACACACGCAATATTGTTGAACCAATGCAGTGTCACCAAAAACACAGAAGCTAGAACATTTTCCCTCCTGCACAACACTGCCTTCAAATTCCTGACTTGGTCAAAACCAGATTGATTTCACTGAGAAAGAAAACACAAAGAAAAAGCCTAAAAGACATCCTTTCTGTGCAAGAGGAAACAAACTATTTGCTTGCAAGGGTGCAAGCTAGAGGTTCCAAAGACACACTGGGTAAGCAGAGCCACTTGCTACAGGCAGTGTCCCACACAGAAGGGCAGCTCTATACGTGTCTGTGCCACCCCTTGAAGTCTCCATTTCCTTGGTCCTTTCCCCTGCCAGCCAACATCCAGACCCAATGGCAAGTTATGAGATCAAGTTTGGGTTGGTTCTCCTAAAGTTGCCACGGGAAGCCAGGAAGCAAGGCCATGAGAATCAATGGCAAGAAACAGTTTTAAAAGCGCCAGGCGTGGTGGTGCACGCTTGTAATCCCCACGCTTGGGAGGTGGAGACAGGAGGATCACACAGGTTTGAAGCCAGCCGCGCTGGCTTAAGAGACCCTGTTTCCAAATAAAAAGTATAAAAAAGTAGGTCTGGGAGTGTAGCCTGTAGGTAGAAGGGCTTCCAGGAACCCCAGTACCACACAAAAAAAAAAAAGCTTAGAGAGTAATAATTATTTATAAGGAGTTAATCTCTACAAATTTTGAGCCTGAAACTTTTGGCATTGCCTGGATGCAATCAATGGGAATTTGAAGGCAGTGTTGTGCAGGAGGGAAAATGTTCTAGCTTTTGTGTTTTTGGTGACACTGCATTGGTTCAACAATATTGCGTGTGTGTGATACAAATAATTATTGCTGACTCCCATGATGCTAGTGGACAATCAATGAGGTTGAAGGAGGTGTTCAGAGTAATTCCAAATAATGATTGCTAACCAATGATTGCTGACCAAATGCAGTACTCATTTGATATTCAGAACATGTGATTAAATTCTACCATCTTTTACAGATGAAGAAACTAGAACACAAAAATGTTTAATCGATTTCCAAGGCTACACTACTGGTATGAGCTGGGATTCTAACTTGAGTTAGCCGGCTCAAATATGTGCTCTTAAATGTTTCATCCACTGCCCTGCCAGTAGTACTATACCACAAGGGTCTCTTCTAAGAAGACAAAGTGTAAGTTTTCAATTATTTAACCTGAAAACTTTTTGTTCTCAGACCCAAAGATAACATGTTTCCTTCTACTTCTCTAAGGCAAAAAATAGAGATGTGAATGAAGGGGACAGGCTAGTTCTTCTGTGCCTGTGTTTCTTTAAACAGGGACAAAGATACCTAATTTTACCCTCATTCCAAAGATTTCCATCCTGCATAGCAATTCATTTTGAGGATACGTCAGTGACATACAGGAAATGTTTTTAAAGTCTTTCTTTGTGGTGGCAAAACTAAGGGTCTTACCTTAAAACATTTAAAATGTCAAGAAAAAGTAAGAATGTACCAAGAAACATGAGGTCAGGCTGGAGAAGGGCAGAGGGGTGTGCACTGGGAAAAGGGGAAGTCAAATGACAAATATTTTTGGCTCTTATGAAAAGCTACTCTGTCCAGTTACTCAGAAGCCCCAAACAAAAGCAGCTGCCCATTTCTCTGTTTCAGTTTCCTGCATATAACTGGATCACTAACTGGCACCCATTGTCTCAGGCTCACAGAACAATGTCCAATAGCAAAAACTCGTTAAGTTCTGGTACACATCCAAAGAGCTAAAAAAGAATACCATAAGACTGAATGAGTGTCTGTATGCGCCTACCTAGCACCATGATGCCACAACAGATAAGACTTGTGTTCTAGAGGTAGGTAGCACCGACAAGCCCTCATGCTTGTTCAAGCTCATCCAGAAATACATTACACAGGCCCGGCATGGTGCTGCGCCCCTGCAATCCCACTCCTTCGGAGACTGAGACAAGAAGATCACAGGTTCAAGGTCAGCCTTAGCAGCCTAGCAAGGCCCTCATCAACTTAGAGAAACCCTATTTCAAACTAAAAAAATAAAATAGGGCTTGGGGTGTAGCTTAGAGGTAGAACACCTCTGGGTTCAATCCCTAGAACCACAAAATAACAAACCTACAACAGCAGATCTATATGCTGAAAAGGATATTCTGTTTGTAATTGTGCCTCCTAACATTTCACACATCTTCAGGGTCTCTGCAGTCACAAGTGGCCTGTGATAAATATTCCAGGTCACTAACAGAAAGAGAAGTGCAGAGGCACCACCACCGAGGGCGGGAAGTGGAGCCGTGTCTCCAGATCCTATCAGCCAGGACCATCTTCCCACTCACTTTTTGGGCAACCCTGGGAGGATGGCAGCTGCTAACTCAGGGGGGGAAAAAGTGCATGGTGGAGGAGGCAAAGGATTATTTTTAAGAAAGAGCACAATCTAACTTTTCTCTCTACCACCCACACCACACCACCTCCTCATTCCCTCGTCTCTCCTCCTGCCTGTTCTTCCAGTTCACTTTGCTTCCCCAGCCTCTCCCTCCTGGTTGCTCGGTGTACCACACTCTCACACACGTTTTTTTTCTCTGTGTCTCCAGCTGGGACACCAGCTCTGAGCCGCCACACTGCGAATAGCAGCTGGGTGGGGACTTGAAGCTGCAGCCGAGCTCAGAAAGGACAGCAGGCTAGCTGGCTGCCTCCTCAAAGCTCCAAATGTGTAAAGATCAAACGCACATCTTCAGTTTATAAACCCTATCTTGACACCAGCATGCCGAAAAGAAGAGAAAGCATCTCTGTTCTAAACTAAACGCACCTGTTAATTATGTTATCTTCTTGATGTGCCTCAATGCCAGAAGTTATCTGGCTTATTTCTTCTTAGAAATGAAGCAACTGGCAGAGCTGCCTGTGTTCCATGTGGAACAGCAAGCATATTTAAATGTAGGTGATGAATGTGTGTGCCCTGTGGATCAACTTCTTCTATCATCTGTGGGTAACAAGCACCTCCGCACACTAGGGAGTCATCTAACCAGACCAAAATACCACTTTGGCATAACTGAAATAATGAGGCACTTTCCAAAGTGGAATAATTAAAAGTCAGGACCAGATTTTACATTTCAAGGGAGGAATGAAGGACAGATAAGTAGAAAGATGATATGCATGGCTCAAAAACAAGAAAATCAGTTGGACCAGTATCTAAAATTAGGAAAATATCTGTACCAATAAAGTAATGCTTCGGTCTTCCTTTTCAGTGATCCATTTCTCCAATTACTCTTCAATGGATATGCATTAAGCACATGCTATGTGCTGGACATCGTGCTTGGGGCTGGAGATGTCAATGAACACAACAAATTCAATCCTTTTTCTCACAGAACTTACAATCCAACACTAATTCCAGACAAAACTGTAGGCTGACCGAAGTTGCGAGTTGAAACTATGCATTATGAAGGAAATAAAGAGCTGGAAAAGAATAACACTAGGGGACCTGCATTAGATGTAGTGGTAAGGAAAGGCCTTTCTGAAGAAGTCAAATTTAAAACAAAGAGAAAAGTTGACCAGGATGAGAATAGGGAAAGCACTGCAGGAACATGGGCTTGCATATGCAAAGACTCTGAGTGACCAAAGGTTTTAGATCCAAGGAACTAAAACATTAGTGTTCATGGAATTAAGTGAGTCAAGAGAGAATGGCACGACGCAGGACTGGAGGAACATGGAGGCTAGGACACCCAAACTGAGATTGTATTCTAAGATCAATTGGAAGTTTTCAGCAGAAAAATGGTCCCTTCTGATTTAAGCTTTATCGTGATCAATGTTGCCTCTGCATAAAGACTTCAAAAGCAAATGCAGTTGCAATTGTCTAAGCAAAATATAACAATTCCTTAGTAACTAACTGATAAGTAGACAGATTCAGAAATAGTTTAGAAGTAGAACCAATAGAAGTCACTGAAAGATTGCATATGAGCATGAAAGCAAGAAAAGAATAAAAAATCACTCTCATCAAGTTACTATTTATATGTGAGTTGCTTAGGCTTTTTTTTTTTTTTTTTCAGAAAATAAAAGTGTTATATGATGCGCTGTTTGGTCCAGGTAAGAATCTTGTCTATAGGTGATCAGATACCTGTAAATCTAAGTAACTCGAACATCCTTGGTGCAGGAATAACAGCAACTGTGTGTAGCTGCTTCTGAAAGATGGTAAGGTTTATCAGTCAGATACTTCATTATGTGAGTCTTTGCCCAAGAATATTATTTCCACATTGGTGTCAGAGCTCTGAAGCTTCTCTGAAGTCAGGATTAAATATCTTCTTTCTATATCTAGGTGCAACAATTCTGACGTTTAAGGAGAATCAACTACCAACCCAGCTAGTCTCCATGATAAGAAGCAGAGAAAAGTACTGGCAATTTCAAAGAGGACTTTCGTATGAAAATGAATGACCTGGACATGGTGGTACACACTTGTAATCCCAGTAAGTGGGAGGCTGAGACAGGATGATCACATGTTCAAAAACAGCATGTGGTAACTTAGCAAGGCCCTGTTTCAAAATAAAAAAGGGCTCAGGGCATGGATCAGAGGTAGAGCATCCCTAGGTTCAATTCCCAGCACTACACACACAAAAAAATGAAGGTATATTACTAAATATCCGATGAACCAACAGGGAAAAGCTAAATACATATTGCAAATTTGTAAATAATATCTTTACAATCATTGAACAATTTGGTTCTTAAATAACTGTGTCTCCATTAAAACCCATCAGAAGCCAGGCGTGGTGGTGCAGGATTGTAATCCCCGCGCTTGGGAGGTGGAGACAGGAGGATCGCACTGGTTCGGAGCCAGCCTCGCTGGCTTAAGAGACCCTGTATCCACATAAAAAAAAAAAGTATTAAAAAAATAGGTCTCGGAGTGTAGCCTGGAGGTAGAAGGGCTTCCAGGAACCCCAGAACCACAAAAAAAAAAAAAAAAATCAGAAACCTAGTTTAGAACAATATCTCCAGGAGGAGACCTCTGAGGGTTTACTCTCTAAATAAACTGGTTTATTTACTTGCATGGTAATCTCAAACAGATCCCCAAATGCCACAGAGAGCAACAGTATTCTGTGGTTGACACAGACTCCACATTTTTCTGATTTCATTCCTAATTACCTGAGTATTTTGGGCACTGCTCCCACTGCCCTTCCTAAAAACCTGGCGCATAGTTACCTTCTTAAAATCCCTTGGCCCATATGTCTGTGTGAACATCTCTTTCCTATTTAACATATTCATGATACACTCTTGTTCTTAATGAACAAGGGATAATGAGAGAGAGGAAGAAAGGAAGAGAGAGCGAGAGAGAGAGAGAGAGAGAGAGAGAAGGAGAGGGATCCTCTTTGGGTGTGGTGGTACACACTTATAATCCCAGCATTCAGTAGGCTAAGACTGGAGGATTGCAGTTCATGGACAGCCTCTGCAACTTAGTGAGACCCTATTTCAAAATAAGGAATAAAAAATATGGCAGGGGGTGTAGCATGGAGGTTGAATGCCCCTGGGTTACATCCCCAGACCCACAATAAAAAAATCCTCTTTGATACTGGCTAAGGCCTTGCCAAAACAGATAATATACATAAACTGTAGTAACTTATTTGAAAGACAATGCTATCTTTTGTTCCTCCAGCCTACTAGCTGTGACATTTTGATGTGCATTTCAAGGAATCCAATCAAAACAGATCCTGTTATTTTAGTTGATACCTGAAGGATCCCTTTTGAGAAAGACTTTCCCCTAATATTCCAATTTAAAGTACATAGCCTTAGCCGGGTGTGGTGGCGCACGCTTGTAATCCCAGCATTCGGGAGGCTGAGACCTGAGGATCTCAGTTCAAGGACAGCCTCAGCTACTTAGTGAGGCCCTCTGCAACTCAGTGAGATCGGGTTTCAAAATAAAGAATAAAAAATAGGGCAGGGGGTGTAGCTCAGAGGTCAAATCCCCCTAGGTTCCATCCCCAAACCCGCAAAATAAATAAATAAAATAAAAATAAAGTACATAGCCTTAGTCTCCTGTTCTGACACCTTTTCAGTGTAGTATTCCATCTCCAAATTCTCCTCCAACCTTCAATCTCGAATTCAGTGGCCCATCTGTATGCCCCCTCTCAGCAGAGTACTTCTCCAGCTTCCTAAGCCACCTGCTCAGTTACAATGGAGAGACTACAAAGGATTTGCCTCTCTGCACTTCACACCCTTTTTGATTTAACTCCGTAAACTCACTTTTCAACACCCCTGAGCTGCTCCTTCTAATTTGGCCCATCATCACCTGCAATGATTCAACTCGATCTTTATCTGTGCCACCCATAATGCACTTTATTGCAGGGTCCCTATTTCTGCAACGGCAGGAAAGAGATGAAGAATGTACTGCGCTCTGCCAACATGAAAAGCTGTCACTGTGCAACTCCTGTTGGGGAATCTCCCAAAATTGGCATGTGTTGCTACTGCACATATTCATTCTCATTTCAGCCACAAGACTATCCACGGAGACAAATATCCTCCACGCTAAAAGAAACAAAAAGCAAACTAAACATATGCTAAGCACACAGTCTACTCTAGCACCAAAGTCTAGAGGGCTTTCTGGGACCTCCTGCTGTTCTGCTCCTAATAACTTTTTCTATGCAATGCATGATAGATACTATGCTTAGCGTTTCAAGAGCTATATCCTCTACATTTTTTCTCAGTTAAAGGATACTTCTCCATGATTCTTTTTTAAATCATTGACCTGGCCCACAATCTATAAATGTCACCTATAACTTTTGCATTTAGAAAGATACATGAATATGGAACCTTTTTTGTACTGGGCATTGAACCCAGGGACATTCTACCTCTGAGCTACATCCTCAGCCCTTTATTATTATTATTATTATTATTATTATTATTATTATATTTTTAAACAGGGTCTCACTGGGTTGGTAAGAGTCTCGCTAAATTGCTGAGACTGGTCTCGAATCTGAGATCCTCCTGTCTCAGCCTCCAATGTACTAGGATTACAGGCATGTACTACCAAGCCTGGCTACAGAGAACCTATTTCTTGTCAAAAAGAATGAAATGTATAACTACGCCTAAACTTTGTCAAATCTTCTCCAATCAGCTCAGAATCTTCTAGGTAGCCTGCTTGATAAACCTATCAACACAAGAAAAACATCTCCAAAGACTTTTAGAGCAGCTCCCTCTAGAGCAGACCATCCCATAGTACTGCACACCTCCACATGCAAGAGGTTTGCAAGATTCTAGGCAGTGTCTTTCCCGAGGATAGGAGTGTTGCAGAGGCACTGAGGCCAGAAGGTACTCACTGAGAGGCTTCAGGATGCTGCTGCTGGATTCGTCAGCATTCTCCACATCCGACTTGTCAGAGTAGTTCTCAGAGATCCTCTCCTTTTCTTTCTTTTCTTTGTGCCCTGTCTTTCTCTTGTGACGTCTCCTTCTCCGGTAGCTCTTGGGCACGTGGACCCCAATGTAGATGGTGTGGTGGCCTAGGGAAGGTACATAAGTCACCAGTCATTTCAAATCATATTCTCTGCTACACACAAATCCCAAATGACCCACAGGCCAGAGAAAATGTTTATGAACGTAATGGCATTACTCTATACTTGACAAACCAAATGGGGAAAATTAGAATTTCCTCCCAATTTTCATTTAGCCACAGAGTATTCCAACCTGTTGGTTGGCACTAGAATTCTGTGAAGGTGCACTCTAGTTCTGTCTAGATCGTTTACTTTTCTGTAGGGAAACCAAAGAATACCAACATGAAAATCAGGAAGCCTGGATCCTGGCCACACCTCTGCCATTAATTAGCTCTGACCTTGGGCACCTTTCTTACACTCTGGGCCTCAACCTCATCATTATATAATGAGAGGCTTAAATTGGATAACCCCTAGAGGCCTTTTCTGTTCTGACCTTCCAAGAGTTTATGATTATATTGACTACGAGCTGGAAAAGGAACTGTTAGGGCACCGGTGATAAGGATCTGACTCAAAGTTCAAAAAGTCACTTTTCTCAGGATAAGGTTTTACAGTATAACTTTTTTTTTTTTTTTTTTTTACCCAATCAGCAGAACGGAGACTTTGAATTGGGACAAACTGAGAAAAATAAGACATACTTGGAGAGAAGATTTTAGAAATACTCAAATGTTCACACTAGGAAACAGCTAAAATGAATGTCAGCTACAGTGCCATTCTCGTTTTTCTTTTTTCGTTTCCAAAAGTTTCTAAAAACTGGTTGTTGCAATGATAAAAATAAACTCAGCCCAGTCAAAAAAAAATTGCCTTGCAGAGAAGGGCATGAGGAAAAAAGATTGTGAAATGCTTTCAGCTCTGTAGATGGAAGAAGCTGCAAAACTGACAAGTGGTTTATCAGATTTTATTTTTATAAAATCTGATAAAACAAAAAAAGGAACTCGAAGTTCTACATCTTTTTTTAATTGGGAAATTTTACTTTCATTTTATACACAACATAACTTCTGAATGCAGGAATCATTGTATTGGAAGCAATGGGAACACTTTTTCTTTAAACTGAAAATTCTACTAGATTATCTCATCTATGGGTTTCATTTCCCACTTCTAGAATTAATGCTTGATGGTGCTGGCACATTACAATGCCACAGATAGCATCACATACAGCCACGCAATACACGTGCCTACAGCTTTCTGCCATAAATTGTTCTGCACTACTTTCCACGGTAACTCATCAGGCATATCTAAACACACCATCATTCTCAGGAGCATTTCCTTACATTGGCAGGGTTAAAGAGTTATATGCTCCGTTAGGAAATTCCAGCTAAGCAATGGAGAACCTTAAGTAAACAGGTGAGTGTTCAAATGAAAGGCTTGGAATGAAATCGAAGGCATCTTTATACAAAGCAGAACCCCTCCATCCCCAACACACACACACACACACACACACACACACACACACACACACACACACACACACAGTGCTACACTACAGAGAAACAGTGAAATTCTCCCCTCAGAATGTGTGCCAGTGAGAAACTTAGCATGTCTAACCATTTGTAGGCAAATTGTTCTCATGGGAAAGCTATATTATACTAGGAAGTAGGAAATGTCTCAGAAACAATGTGAATTAAGAAACAGTGTCAATTGTTTCCTGCCGCTCCAGTTACTGAGAGAGTCTTGCAGCTTGATCTCAAATCTCAACAATACAAGTCAGCAACTGCCAACCAATTTTTTTTTAGTAAATCAAACGCTGGAAGCTTGGCTGCCTTTGTTCAGGAATTAGGAAAACATTACACACACATACACACACAAATACGCACACACCATATACCACACACAATGAAGAGATAGGATTTTTTACTACCTTAAATATTTTCTATACCTTATCAAATAATAGCAACTAAGCAAAAAACAAAAAGTAATGACCTATATTAGTCATGTTGACATTATGTAAGGAAATTTAATGTATTTACCAAATCTGGATAGGACATTTGATCAAGCCATTTAAAAAGGCAGCCTGTATCGGTTGACAGGATGTTCAGGTAAGATTTCCAGCCAGGAAGCCTGCTGTCAACCTGATGAAGGTGTTGTGGTGATTAAGAGAGTGCACCTCCAAACTCTGGAGGGGAGTGAGCCTCAGCTCTTAGAGCGTGGCTTGAGCTGTCATCACAGTACCCATGCCCTTTGTTCTCTGTGGCCACAGGCTCTCTCCCTGCAGTAGATGTTGCTTGCCCCAGCTCCTCCAGCTCTTCCTCCCACATCCCACACCTTCCCTGTTCATTCTGTCAAGTGGAAGAGCTCCAGAGAGCTGTGGTGCCCAGACAACAGGTGAAAATGTTGTTTCTTTCGAGACAGCCCAACTTTCAGGCATTATTTTTAACAGCTTTGCTGAGGTATAATTGACAGGCCATAAAACTCACTTATTTGAAGAATATCATGATTTTCATGCATTTACAGAGTTGTACACCATCACCATAATCTGATTTTAGAGTCTTTCTACCAATCCAAAAAGATTCCTCATGCCCATCTGCATCCGTCCTCTGTGCCCAAACCTGTCCCATAGCACCACTCCTGGGGATGGCTCTAGGGAAGTCCTAGTTCTCTAGTATTCTTTCCCATGGCTTTATGTCTTTTGTGGGGATCCTCAAAGCCTGGTAAAATCAAATATTCCCTGTGAGAAAGATATTTGCCTTCCAGGAACTGCCAGAGGAAATCAGTGCATTGAACCAAGCAATTCAAAACTCAAAGCATCATCATTCCCCTCCCTCATATTATTGTAACTAAATTTCCCTATTTGGTCTTATGTTCAGGCAGAGGAGAAGGAATGTGTTTCCAAGGCTAAGAAGACCTTTAGGATCTCTGGGCCGGTGTTACTGCTTCCCTAACTTCTTCCCAACTGCTCACCACTGCATGCTTTCTCAAAGTGGTGACTAAATATTTAATAAGCCATACGGAACAAAAATACTGAAAGAAAAGTAAGCTGAGACAGAAGCATCCCTACTGCCTCCACCCAGTAGCCGTCTTCATGATCAACGGGAGCTGCATGCAGTATTGCCAAAAACACACGATTGTTGGTGAGCCTCAGAAGTGGATCTCATTATTTATTTCCATTAAAATACCTTTACCTGTCTCAGAGCTATGTCATGAAGATTGATGGCTATTTTTATATTATAACCCACAATATTACTGCAGGCTCTTAGGGGAGCCACAAAAGTTGAAGATGTGATGTTTTACTAGTAAAAATAAAATGAGAAACTTGACAGACAAGCATTCCCTTCTGCAAGAATCTTCAAAATAGTAAGACGCTCTAAGTATTAGGGATAGCAGTCTGCTTCTTATAAGGGAGATCTTAGGCTTATGGGGGAAAAATCTTGGCTAAAATTTTCAAGAAAAACTGTTTCCAAAGATAATGAAAAAAGAAAAAAAAACTTGTCTTGGGGGGAAAGTGGTACTGAGGGCTGAACTCAGGGGCATTCTACCTGCAAGCTACACCCCAACATTTTTTATTTTTTGTTTTGAAACAGGGTCTCACTGGCTTGCTAAGAGTCTGGCTAAGAGAAAGAAATATTTTTGAAATAGCTATAAGTCAGCCAGGTGTAGTGACACACACCTGTGATCCCTGTACTTGGGAGGCTAAAACAGAAGAATTATAGGTTTTAGCATAGCCTCAGCACCTTAATGAGACCCTATTTCAAAATAATGAGACCTTGGGGGTATAGCTCAGAGGTAGAATGTCCCTGGGTTCAATCCTCAGTACCACAAAAAAAATAAAATAGCTATAACTCATAAAAAAGAAGAGATCATTTCATTTAAAATAGCATTTAATAATATTTATTATTAAAAGTAAAAGTTACAGCAAGGTGTGGTGGCATACACCTATAATCCCAGCATACGGGAGGCTGAGAAAGGAGGACTGCAGCTTTGAAGACAGCCTCAGCAACATAGTTAAGATTTTTCAGCAACCTAGGAAATCCTGTTTCAAAATGAAAAATTAAGAAGGCTCAGGGTATACTTAAGATACAGAATGCCCCTGGGTTCAATCCCCAGCATCAAGACAAATAAATAAAAAATAAAATAAAAATTACATTCTTGCCACTCAAAACCATAAAGTAAAACTGCTGGAATTTACATGAAACGGTGTTCACTTATGTGTGAAGTCAAAGGGCATTTGGTTCTACATTTGGCAGTAGATTTGACATCCTGTGTTCAAATAAATACCCCACATGCCTTTCTCTGACAGATGGGGCAAGTTCCCAACAAACTAAATGCCGTGGGACCATCTCACAATCCAGCCCCAACTACCAGGATGAAAACCTAGCTTCCCTGGTTGTCTCTGACCATCACCACATGATCCTTGTTTCCCCCCATCTTCCCCTGCTCCACCCTCCTGACAAGCAGGATGTTCTGAGAAGCTAACACAGCCAATTCTCCCAACTCCTAAGCTATGTCTAATCTAACTACATACTTCTGATTGTTGCTATAACATTGTCTGGCAAGCAGAGAAAGCTCTTATGCTTACTAACTCTGTAGCCATCCAAGTTAAATATCCACTTCGCTACCAAAGATGATTTAGAACTTGGGAGAGTTAATCCCCTCCAGGCCCAAAATTAAAAATTCACCAGCCAAATTAAAAATTCTATAAATGACTTGATGGCTGACAACATATGTCTCCATATGCAAGATGGGTCTATTAGCTTCCTGGGAAATACGTTGCAGTGTTTACTCTACATGCAGATAAAAGGCAACCGTTTAACAAATGCTTGTAAGCACGCCAGGCACTGCTGGCTGTTTTACATCTATCATGCAGTCCTGCTATTATCCCCATCTTACAGGTGCAGAAAGCAAGGGCGGGGAAATCGAGGTGCTCCCACCAGCTATCCACATGATTTCTTCATAAAATCCCAGAGAGGACATACTTCTAAGGGGTCAATATCAACATGTAGCTTTGAGAGCCTTATTGCTGTTTTTTTTGAGGATTTTTTGTAATACACACACACCCATATGTCTATGACATATTATATATTACATTATAAATATGCTATAAATCTTATAACTACTTATTTTTCCTTCCTCATGTTGACTACTAGAGAAAAAAAAAGGAGACAAATATCAGGCTAAGGCTAGTGAGTACACAGATTTGTGATATGCATTTGTGGGGAGTGTGCTGGGGATAGAACCCAAGGGCCTTCTCCCTCCAGGCAAAATCCCAGACCTGTTTTTATTTCGTGTTTGGAAACATGGTCTTGCTAAGTTGTTGAAAGCCTCACTAAAGTGCTGGAGCTGGCTTCAAACCTGCAATCCTCCTGTGTCTGCCTCTCAAGTACTGGGATTACAAGCGTGCACCACCATGCCTGGATGTGATATGCATTCTATATACTAACCTTCATTCTTCCAATTTTTCAACTGTCATTTTCACTTCACCCTAAGCCTGAGAGGAGGCAGTATATAAATGGTACTAAAGTTGAGATTTCAGTACTATGTTCTAACTAAAGGATCGCCGAATCACAGGTAAAATATTTGCCCAGAAAAACACCTTTCCCTCCAGCCAACCTCATCTACTCCCCTGGCTTCCTACATACATCTCTAAACAACTGAATTTCTGTTCTCTCCAGTTCAAAGCCAGGATTCCATGACACGTGGCACTTTATATCATTCTTTCAGAACTTATTGGCAATATTTTCAAAATATAAGTTAAACACTGCCTTCCCTGGCTTATCTAATGTAACCTGGTTTTATGCCAAGATGCCTAAAACATGTTGTAGCTATTGCCAAGAGGAATGCAGGGGAAGCAAAATTCAGAGAGACTTACTCTTTTTTTAATTATGAAAAGAAAAATGTAGGAGAGGAGGCGGAGATCCAGGATGAGTGATAGATTATAAAAAGATGCTGCAAAAAAGACTTCTTAAGACCAAAAAAACTCAATTAGAAGTATGTGCACAAGTAAACTTGGAACCACAACATCAAATCCAGACACCATGGGGGCTGTGTGTCTGGCACTTTATATAATAAGAAATAGCCTAGTGTGCATAATCCTAAATATTTAATAAATGAAGCACAAGAAATTTATTATTTACAAACCCATAAGAGTATCTTTAGGCAGCTCTTGTAAGATATAATCAAAGTAACATTGCTAATTTCCTGGGGCATAAATAGCAGCTCATGAAAAGACGACTCCCTTCAAAAGAAATGGTGTAATTTCACAGTTAACAGGGGGTAAGCCAGCCCATTATAAAATGTTTGAGTAAAGGTCCAGACTTTAAGTACATACTACTCCTCAGACTAAGAGATGATTTCTATTTTTATATTTTGGATAGGGACCATTTTCTACAGAGAAGAAAATAATATACATGTTTATTGATAATTACATATATGATTTATTTATAGATAATTCTGAGTCCTGCTGAGTAATTTATTTTAATATTAATGCAATTAATTATACTTAGGATCAAGCATGTAAGCAAATAGCAAAAGTTATTTTTTTAAAAAAAAAAAAAAAAAAAAGGGCCAAGCGTGGTGGTGCAAGTTTATAATCCCAGCATTCCGGAGGCTGAGACCAGAGGATCATGGTTCGCAGACAGCCTCAGCTACTTAATGAGGCCCTCTGCAACTCAGTGAGACCCGGTTTCAAAAAATAATAAAAACAATAGGATGTATGAAGATAATGCACCAATTAGAATTTTAAAAAATAAAATATTAAAAAAATAGGGCAGGGTATGTAGCTCAAAGGTCGAATTTAGGAGGTGTGGAATGAGGATCACAGGCTTAAAGACAGCCTCAGCAACTTAGTGAGGCCCTCCACAATTTAGTAAGACCCTGCTGTTGTTGTTTTTTCTTTTCTTTTTTTCTTTTTTCTTTTTTTTTTTTTTTTTTGGTGGTACTGGGGATGAACGCTTCTACCTCTGGGCTACACTCCCAGACCTATTTTATGCTTTTTTATTTTTGGAAACAGGGTCTCTTAAACCAGCATGGCTGGCTTTGAACCTGCGCAATCTTCCTGTCTCAGCCTCCAAAGCGCAGGGATTACAAACGTGCGCCAACACGCCCAGCGACCCTATTTTAAGGTTAAAAAAAAAAAAAATAGGGCTAGAGGTGTATGTAGTTCAGAGGTAGAATTCCGTTGGGTTCAATCCTTTGTACAGTAAAAGCCTCCCATGCCGGGCGTGGTGGCGCACGCTTGTAATCCCCGCGCTTGGGAGGCAGAGACGGGAGGATCGCGCAGGTTCAAAGCCAGCCACACTGACTTAAGAGACCCTGTTTCCAAATAAAAAAGTGTAAAATAGGTCTGGGAGTGTAGCCCGGAGCTAAAAGGGCTTCCAGGAACCCCAGTACCACAAAAAAAAAAAAAAAGCCTCCCAGAAATCTTCAAAGTACCCTGAGGTTCCCCAAGTAAGATTGATAAGATATCTCAACTCATTACCTGATGTTTTCTGAGATAGTACTTTTAATATATAATATTTGATGATGATGATGATGATGATGATGACAGTAACAATCTTTAGGTAAGAACAAACGACTACATAGAAAATATGTCAAAGAGGAGGCAAGTGTATGGTTGTTAACTAGACTCTTGTCATTTAGCTCAGAAAACTTGTGTATCTGCCTTCCAAGTCTTCCTGTTAGCAAGACTTCTAGTTACAGTCTTTAGGTAAAGATGAGGACTGTAAGCCCACACTAAAATTCCACTTCCATTATTATTGTCTGAGAGTAAAAAATAAAATCTGGCTAGCACAACAGAAGTTTGAATTAGTGAATATTTTCAAAGAAATATAACTTTATGATGTTCAGTGGCCATAAAGTATTTTAAAATATCTAGGCTAGAAAAAAAACAAGAATTTCTCCTTAAAGCACTGTAGTTCCTGAAGTGATTCACAATTGAAAGGTTAATTCTCCAAAGTAATTATAACTTTGCTCAAACAAAATTATTTCCATATATATTTCCGTAAATATAAATTTTTAATCTTTTTTTGCGGGTCTGGAGGTGGAACCCAGGGGCATTTTACCCTTGACTACACCCCCTGCCCTATGTTTTTATTCTTTATTTTGAAACCGGGTCTCACTGAGTTAGAGGGCCTAAGTAGCTGAGGCTGTCTGCGAACTGCGATCCTCTGGTGTCAGCCTCCCAAATGCTGGGATTACAAGCGTGTGCCACCATGCCCGGCTTAAATGTCTATCTTTATAGAACTCTAGATATAACTTTCATAAACAATCTGGATGGAAAAGCCCCTCCCCCTGTGTCTGGTACACACGTCCACAAATGTTGATCTTATTTCTCCCTT
The DNA here is from genome assembly GCF_963383645.1 of Muscardinus avellanarius. Lineage (NCBI taxonomy): Eukaryota > Metazoa > Chordata > Mammalia > Rodentia > Gliridae > Muscardinus > Muscardinus avellanarius. Next base: position 81,665,298 of record NC_137791.1, read on the forward strand.
CTCTTTTGCAAAAGGGAAAACACACAGCACTACTTTTCCTTGTTCCCACCCCTCTCAGGCCCTGTTAATAACTTGGGAATTCTCTCTGTTCTCCACATCATTCACCCTGAGCAGGGCAGGAGAGTCACCTTTGGGCCTCATCTGGCCCCTCGGTCAGCTATTTTAGCCCCTGTTCAGAGTCTAACCATTCAGTAAAGGCAACACCTTCCATAACCTCAATCTTCCCACACCCTGCACCAAGTCAAGCACCTGGCAACCCCCACCCTGCTCCAGACAGGGTTCCTCAGGCTTTCACACAGTGAGTGTCAACCCCTAGCCATAGGTCTGCCTGTCCTTCTACTTGCCTGAAGAGAGCTGAGCAGTCAAAAGACTTGGAGAGCCCTGTGCGAGATAGGGCAGTGCTGAGAGGGCGCAGGAGCCCTGCGATAGGAAGAAGGGAACCTTGGCTCGTACTGACACCCCACAATACAGGCTGCTGGATTTTTAATGTGCAGTAGATATGCAGTCAGACAAAATCCACCTGTGAGCCAAACACAGAGACCTGACAGGTTCCACTGTTTCTCCCGTGGTCACTATTTGACACTGAATGGGAAGCAGAGTTAGAAGACACAAAACAGTGACTAATCCAATAGTCACCAACAAATGGATTTGCGATTGCAGCCAGAGGGGCAGCTTAGAGAGACACACAAATGCACACATTCATACCCTCATTCCAAACACATTGTCCATCTCTGACCCCTATGGCTTCTCTTTTTGCAGAGGCCTAAACCCTGGCTGGGCAGTAGGAAGCACAGTCTTTAGTTGCTATAGACAGATAATCCACAATATAGGTACTGCACTCAAGGCTAATCATGCATAAAACACCTAATATGAACCCACATATCCCCTTCCCTCACACTCTGTACAGAGATAGATGAGGTGTAGACAGTGCCATGGGGCTCCAGCAACCACCACAAACCAGGAGAAATGCTGCAAGACACATTGGGCTGCTAGTTAAGCCCAATCCCGGAATCTTTATGACTGCGGCTTTCTACGTATTTTTTTTCAGAATAGAAAAGGTTTACATTCACTGACACAGCAGCACATAATCATATCGAGTTGAAATGACCACAGACATTACCTGGTACACTTGTCTTCATTTTCCAGTGAATCAACTAAAGCCAAGTGATGTACAGAGACCATGACTCCTCATCATTATGGATGAACACATATGCCTTCCTCTCTCACTTTCCTACTACCATAGTATCACACCCCACCTTCTCCCCTCCTCTCCCAGCCTCCACTGTCTGCAAAACATAGCCAAAAAAATAATAGAAACAATTATTAGTCCTCTCAGTTTAGTAATTACCTAGTGGTGGAAAAAAAGGGAGTTGCTGATTTTTTGGAAGTGTTTCTATCACAAAATGACAAGTTTAAGTTCACAGTCCTTAATTTGCCGCCTTAGAATATAAAGACATTAGGACTGAGACGTTTGTTCTCCTGCGTATCTAAATCTGGGGTCATCCATATGATAAGGTCAACTGGAGGTGGTGCGACCTTTCACAGACATTCCCAATAGCCCTTCCAACTCCTTTTCTTCTTTGGGTTCTTTCTACTTCTGTTCTCCCAGGTGTTTCGAGTGCTCGATCATCTCCCTGCTCATTCATCTTCCATGCTTCCAGGTGCTTCAGGGCTAATTCATCTTCTCCCTCTCCAGAGGGAAAAGGCCTAAAGCACACTCTTGGGTAATAAGCACAGCCTTGGGAAAGACCTCACCCTAGTTATTCCAACTATTACCAGTGTTCCCTGGACCAAACCCCTTTAGCTTATCCGTGGCTCATCTGTCCATCTGTAAGGCAAGAACAACAAACTAGATTTTCTCTAAGATCTTTCCTAGTTCTAAAAATTCTATAACAAGTCCAAATATTTTAACTGTCCAAGTGTACTGAAGCACACAAAAGGAAAGACTAAAAGTCTTCTATCAACTCCTCATGATAATTTTCTCTTGCAAATTCTTCAACTCACTTCAATTTGAATCTCACCTAGACCCATCTTGCTAACAACTGCCACCTATCTTCCTGCTTTCTGCCATATCCACTGGCTACCATTAAGCCTTCCTCTTACACCATTTCTGAGCAACTTTCAGCACTGCTGTTCCCTACATCCTTTTTGCATTTCTCTTCCTTTGGCCACAGAGGCTTCACCTTCTTGCTGGTTTCCTGTCTACTTCTATGTCTGCTCATTGGCCTCTAACGGTTGGCACTCACAAAGCCCAGCCCTGTCCCCTTCTCATTCTATTCTCTCATTCTGGACAATGTCATCCATTCCTATGGCTATAAATGTTAGCTAGGTGCTCAGGAAAAAGACAGTGATAGACACTGTCTTTCTTCTCAGCTCCATCTGGTATGGCCAAATGCCTACCCCATGGTTCCATCTGGGTATCTCCCAGGTGCTTCAAACTGAGTACATCTAAAAGGCTGAACTCCTATCATTCTCCCTCCAGTGTTCCTCTTCTTACAAAATGGTGCATGATCTCCCAAATTTCTTATAGCAGAAAACCAGAAGCAGCTACCCCCATCCACCTGTCCACCTGTGTATCCACTGATCTTTGTAAATCCTTAAGATTGACCCCATTCATCACCATCTCTTTTATCCCCCCCAAAAGCATCTCAGGTGGATCCTGGCACCAGTCTCCTTGTCATTGCCTTCCAGAGATGCTCTCTCCAACCAGCAGCTAATGGAATCTTTCTTAAAAATGCACATTTTTGTCTAGTCACTTCCCTGCTTAAAATCCTTTAAGCAATAGATTTCTAGTTGTATTTGATAAAATCCCAAATATTTAGCATAGCAAAAGGCCACAAATGATCTGGGTCCTACTCACCTCAGGCCTGCCTGTACCTGCCAGCCTTTCTGACTGTCTCGGTCTCTGTCGTTCTCTCTTTCTCTTTGTCTCTCCTCCTATGATTCAGCCGTTCAGCCATATTGACCTTTCTGCTTCTCAAATGTGCCTACCACTCTCTCCACTCATTTTCACACATGCCTGCCAAGGATGCTTCCCTCATCCCTCATCTAGAAAATTCCCATTCATCCTTTTGGTCTCAATTTAATGCTACTCTATGAAAAATACACTTCCTAGCCTCTCATGGAATCTCACCCGAGCACATGATCAATCTCCAGGTTTTCCTATCAACTTACTTTATGTTTTAACTTAATGGCTAGATTGTTGGCTCAGTGTTAGTCGTGGCCTAACTGAGCTATGTTTTCATATTCATTAATATATTCAAGCCTGGAAAAGTAACATGTTCTAAGAGTTTATTCCTGCAATTGTTCCTCCCATTTTGATGTCTAAAAAAAAAAAAAAAAGCATTAACCTCCAGTTAAAGTTAGTAAGAGTTAATATAAATACAAATTGACTAAGTTGTTGATTACCAGGTATCAGCATTTCAGCTTTAATCTGAAAGTGTTCCGCAGTTATGGCAACCACGGGTGAGAAAGTACTGCGTATAAATTATACATGCAAGGATTACATCCAAGAGAGATAATATCTAAAATTTATAGGGTTTATCCTGGGACTTTCAAATGTCTTTACTTATATTTGTAGCAAAACTAGAAGATAGGGGTACAAGTGCTATTTTTCTGCAGACAAAAACCCCTGAAATTCAGAAATTATGTAATCTGCCAGTGGCTTACTGTAAATATCAAAGTATCTTTCAGGTATTATCCAAGAATCCATACGGCATCTCTGGTAGGAGCATAATGAAATAGGCCATTAACTGCACTTTGGAAGAAGTAACCATAACCACAGGAGAATGACTTGCCTCGTGTTACCCAGAAAGATGATGGCAGAGCCAGGAATAGAAATAGGTCCTTAGACTCCTGATACACCCCCATGTTCTCTAAGCCACAGCACAGCCTGAACAAAAGCAAGTGAAAACCTGAACAATCAGATACTGATCTAATTTGCCAAATACATGTATCCATTGGATTTGATTATGAGCTTTCATTCTACATCAAAGACATGTTTTTTTTTTATTTTACAGTACAGATAAAATTTCTTGTTGAAAATTTAATAATCAACTGGAGGCTTGGGTGATGACTTAAGCAATCTATAAATATGTATTTCTGACCCTCTAAAACTCATTTATTGGCCAATGTTACTAAAACTCAAAGCCTATTTTCATTTCCAAAGTTTTAGCCTGGCCCGAAAAAAAAAAAAAAAAAAGTTATTGAGAAACTAGGTGTGGTGGCACATGCCTATAATCCCAGTACTTGGAAGACTGAGGCAGGAGTATTGCAGATTCAAGGACAGCCTCAGCAACACAGTGAGGCTTTTAACAACCTGATGATACCCTGTTTCCAAACAAAAATGGGGGAGGAGTTTTGGAGTATAGTTCGGAGGTAGAATGCCCCTGGTTTCTACCAGACCAAACAACAACAACAAAAAAAGTTAATATTTCACCATGAAAATATTCAATTAAATTGTGTCTCCCTGTTGTCTCCCAGAGCTTGAGTAGAGCCTATTCTCCTTTTAAACACAGAAGACAGGTGAACATATTAGATATTGCACTTAGGAGAGCTGCCTTCTAACTTCCCTGGAAAGGTAAAAATAATTAACCAGGTTAAAAAGCTTTTTCAGCTATTCAGAGAAAGGAATTATTTAAGTCACCTATACTGCTGATTCAATGGATGTCATTCACCACCCTCACTACCTTCACCTTCATCCCACCTGGCAATCAGCAGCTACAGGGATACAATGTTCAGAACCTCCAATGAACCCGTAATGGTAGGCTCTCATCCTAGTGTTCCCTGCCAGACAGGAAAGTCAGATCAAATGCAAAGTAAAATCTCACCAGCAAGCTCACCACAGTAACAAGAGGGCCTCAACTGATCTTTCCTCTGTTCTTAACTCTTCCTCGACCTCATCAGGACCAATTTTCAATCCCTGCAGTGATTCTGAATCTTGCCATAATAAAAATGGGAAGATATTTAACTCGAGCTAGAATACATAGCATTATTTCTCTACAGTTGCATAACCTCATTTAATTGGCACTTAAATTACATAATATCTAGTAAGACACAGAATTATTCTAGTCTGTGCTGCAGAGGGGGGAAATAGGCATGTTTATATACATTTACATCTATTAGATTTCTGTGTCCTTATTGGTCCAACAACACTACATACTTGAGTCTTTTTTCCAAAAGAAACAATACTATAGCCTTGTAAAGTACTGCAAATGCTTTAGTAGGCCAGAATTTGTATTTTACCCTGTATACAATTATGATTTAATGTGCCTCTTCATGGAAAACAAGACAATTAAACAAATTGAGGTCAATGTATATATCAAAGCAATCTAACCATGAAAATTAGATCTTATACCCAAGCTTAAAGGGAATCTGAATAGGTCCAAAGAGAAGCAGATAACAGTCCCCAGGCAGTTTTAATTTGACCATTCTGGATTTGCCTTTCCAGTTCAGGAAAAGCTGGTAAGCATGGTTAGGAAGGTATATGGTGGATGCTGAAAGAAATTAAGCAAGTAAAAAAAAAAAAAAATTAAGCCCTGTTAGAAAGTTCAGAGAGATAACCATTGAAAAGTACTGGTGAGAAGGTGGAGGTACTGGAGAATGATACAGACCAAATTATATATGTGCATGTACAAGTATGTAACAATGAATCTTACTATTACATATGATCATAATGCACCAATAAAAAGAGGAGAAAATGATTGGTGAAGCTGTCTCAATCAGAGAGAAAAAGAACAGAGAGTGGTGTGGTATAAAGCACTCTGACTCTTAATGCCAGGTACAGTGGGAACAAGTTTTTTTTCCAGAGAAAAGACAGAGCTTTATTTAGGAAAGCAAGGGATTTGAGGGAAAAGGCAAGCCATCTTAAAGGGTGGAGGGTGTTCGAGCAAGAGAATCTTTGCAGCTTTTTCAGTTCTTTTATAGAACCCCCATGAGAGGGTGGGTGGAGAGTTATTGAAAGTTCTATGGTGACTGGCATGTCCCTCTGCTCTCATTCCACAGAGAAACCCAAAAGCCAAGCTATAAATTGCTTCCTTCATTTATGCAATGATTCATCCAGAGTAAGCTTTGAGCTTTTATTCTCAACTCAGGCTCAGCCACCCTGCTTTACCAACACATAAATAAAAGACATGGTAGACACTTGCAAAAGTAAACATGAAACAGTACGTCTCGCTGATCTGACCAGATAAGACGCTTCTAAAATGAAACTCAGTCGACAGACAAAACTGCACCAAGTGCATTATTACTTGCAAAACACTCCAACTACCAAGGTCAATCTGTTATGGCTTTTATTGCCCTAAAAGAACGTCGACACTCAAGAGTGCATCAGCCCATGCTATATTAACAGGGAACTCTTTATAAAAACTCTGGGAAGTAATGATGACTAATTTTGGTTTTAAAAATCCATGGCACTATCATCAGATTTCCTCAAAGAGAAATCTATATATTAATCTTTAACTTCACTGACACAGCAAGAGGTGTCAGGCAGCTACAGCGCTAAGTGCTGCAGGCTTTGGGACCTCTGGCAAGCATTCAGCTGAACCCATGAGGAGAAAGAAACAGGCAGCTGAGAAAAGTCTGGAAGGGCTCAACCTGCTTGGGAAAATGAAGTTGCTACTCCAGTGTCAACCTCTAAACACCTCCTTGTGTTAAAGTTTTCCAATATGCACATGCATTGTTTCTTGTAAGGAGGCTTTTCCTTCAGCAGAATTTGCCCCAATGTTTCCGCTGTACACACTGTTTCTGAGCAATTAGAGTGAACAGCAGAGAAGGTCAGCAATATGCAACCGGACACTTAAATCCAGCGCTCAGAATAGCCCCGTCCCCGGCTCGGCTCCTCCTTCCCATCCGATAGTTTTTCATTCACTCCTTCTTGGCAAGTACGTTTTTCAGCCATTGTAATTGTTAACAAATGTCTATCAGGCCCCAGTTGTTCTTTAGGCTACCACCTCCTCCAATACTCATGAGTAGAACATCATCATATCCTCTTGTAAAAAATAGGTTTATATCATTATGATTTCATGTCTATAAAATGTTGACCTCCAAAAAGACAAAAGCCACCATTGCTTCATTTTAATCTTTCTCTTCAAAAGATGTAGCAAAACTATGAAAAGAGGATAAGACAGAGGTGTCTTGGGGACTTCTTGTTCTTATTCATCTAAATATATAGATGATATAAAAATAACAATGTTTAAAAAATGAAAGAGAACTGATACCAAGGATAAGATAATTAGAAACTATGTCAACTAATTTGTCCCAAAGTACCAAGGAACTACATCTCTAACTAAAACCTTAAAGACCTATGAGAGTTTTATAAAAATAGTGTACGCATGTCACTATCATTGTATAAACTACATTGTGATGTGGTACTTTAATGTACCAATAGAAGTATAAAAATAATTCTATATATGCTTTATCTGGAATTTATTATGTATTTTTATTATTTTAACAAATATTTAGTATCAACTCTGTCCTAAACCCTGTCCTATCTTTTTACTTTTATTTCTCAAAAGATCCTTCCTATAAATTCTAAGCATTTGCAACTCTATTCTCTTAATGACCATCAGTAGATACAGGAATGTGTAGAACTGTTTTTACGTTGGTAGGAGGAGAGTAATGGTTCCCATTGGACTCAGTTTTGAAGGAAGGAGGGAAACCACCATGATCTATTGTAACTGCTTTAAGAGAGCAGGGAACGAGCTCCAGAAATGGAGACATATTTCAGCCCATATTGTCTTGCTGTACTTTATGTTTCCTGAGTTGCTGGTTGGCCTGGATGTTAAGAAGAGGCCCCTCCTCATGAAGTCACAGTTGCCAAGGCCACTGGGGAGTTACCTAGCCTTGTAGAGCCAAGGCCTTATCTCAAAGGATAAGGTGGAGTTTGCTCTTTTCCCCTATTGCGAAATTAAAGAATATTAAGTAATCTGTTTATATCATACAGATCCAAAATTCAGGCTGACTTTTTAAAGAATAAAACATCCATACGACTTCCTCCTATTTGGAAATAGTTACCTGAGACTCTTGCTTCCTATCTCAATCCTGACTCACCCAACAAAAAAAAAAAAAGAAAAAAAACCTGGAAGTTTCCACCTCTGTGTTCTTCATGATCAACATTACGGGTCATTCCAGTAAAGTCACTTTGTCATCTGCAGACCAAGTCTGTGTAAGTGCTTGGGCAAAAACTGGATCCTCATGGGGCAGAGCAAATATTAATCCCAAAATGCGACATTTTTTTTTAGAGAAGTTGATGTGTAGTAACCGCTCCCTGCCCACAATAATCACTTTTAAAAATCCTACAAAAGGTAACCAAAGGAACAGACTTTAAAAGCTTGCATTTATTTTAAAAATTAAAACTGGCACTTGGTTTCCTTTTTAGAGAGCGTGTTTCTCTAAGTTATTAACACATGAGGAAAATTATATGAAAACAAGATTTAGGTCTTTAAATATATAGCACATAGATAAATCCATTACTTAAACAAAAGATGATTCCTCTTCTGACTCATTCTATTCTTAGTGGGTTTTGCAACTGATGTTTTCTATTGAGTTTTTAGAATGTGCATTAAAAGTGCCACGCCACCCACTGAGAGTAGAGTTGAACAAGGTGAACTGAAGGCATGGTCTCAAGTCTCAGTCTTTCTCCCTTCCTCAGAACTACAGAGTTAGAAGGAAATAGGAGAGAGCATCTGGCTCTGGGCTGCAGGTTGGGCTGAAGTCAGTCAGCCCAAATTAGGGGATCTTAAGAAATATTTTAATGCATGAACATTCAAAGTAACTAGAGCTGCTGGAACCAAGTCACCTTAGCAATCACTTATTTGGAATACATCTTTTCGTGCAGATTACTATAAAAAAAAAACAGTTCTATCCTAAATTTACTTTTGTCAGTTATACTGCAATATACTTTAATCATGTTTTTCCTAGAGGCAAGAGAAATAATCTACTTGGACAAGAGGAAACATAATTGAAAAAATATGCATTGAAGGTGTTCCAGCTATCTTTGCTTTGAATTTCTAATCCTCACACTGGAGCATTCACTTCTATCATAAACTTACCAGAAACTAAGACCTTCAAAACAGAGATAACATTTCGCTTTCCTTCAAATATACCCTTCTCCATGCAATTAAAAATATAAGATGAACTCACATTCTTGAGAAAGGCACTCCTCCTGAAATATAAATCTTTTTAAGAAGTCTTAACAACCAAGTCACTGGTTTCCTCACAGTCACTGGAACTAAGGGCAGGTCATCACACTTATGACCATTTTTTTCTTTCTTTTTTTTTTTTTTTTTTTTTTTTTTGGTGATACCAGGGATTGAAACCAGGAGCATTTTTTTTGAAACAGGGTCTCACTAAGTTGCTGAGGCTGGTTGCAAACCTACGATCCTCTAGTCTCAGCTTACCATGTACTAGAATAACAAGTGTGCACCACCATGCCTGGCTTAAACTATGTCCATTTCAACTTCTTTACACCAGCACCTAGAGTCATTATCAAATTTAAGTCCTCCCATTTCCACCAGATGAAACCAGATGATAAAAGGGGAGTGTCAACTGGAAGGGCACTGAATTACAAATTAACAGTTCCTAGCTGTAGTTTCCAGACTTCTATGTAGGGCTACCTCTACCGTTGGACATTCTACACCAAATATTGATGCCCCAAGCAACAAGCATCCTGTACAGCCTCAGGATTCAGCAACAGGAAACTAACTATCTTTGGGAGAACTGTCATCAGCTCAGACACCAATCAACATGACAAATAGTAACTTTAATATAGGCAGCTTATAAGACCAAGTTTGATCTCCACAAAGTCAACATTACAGTTTGAATTTTATATGCATTTATATCATCTTTGGATGTCTTTGTTTCTCCCCAAAGAAACCTAGATACAGAATTGTGTGCTACTCGTTATGTTGTCTTACTTCGGTGATTAAAAATAAAAAAGAATGATTCATGAAATAGATTTCTTAGTCAAAGCCATAAAAAAAACTGTGTTCTACTACAGTGGTATACTGTCAATCCTACAGACCTTATAAACTCAAAATTTACATCTCCTGTGAACTTAGCTGAGACCTTATTCTCAAAGGAAAACACACACAGCACATCTCATATCCCAAATTTTTTCCACTTTGTCTCCAAACTGTAGAATATTTACTCAAGCCCATATTATTTTTTACATCTATGTGCTATAACTTTAATAGTTTTATCTTTTCTTTCACAGAGGGACAGTGACAGCATTACTACAATGAAGATTCAACATGCATTACAAGACTTTTAAGACAAAAGTTTTGCAATTTTCCTTCACCAGCTTGACATTTTCCCACAATCATGTTGTAAAAATGCAAGGAACCCATAAAACAATATGAAAGAAAATACTGTAGTTTCCGTTTTCCTAAGAAACTTAGACATCAAATTCTTATTAGTCAGTCTCAAGATTATAAATGCAGGAAGTGGGGGGGGGCACCAATCCTCCATACTACATAAGCAAAGAAACTTGAGAAATAGCACATCAGTCCAGTTTTGGGTGTCCCGCATGTCACAGGAGCATTACTTGCCCTGGACCCAGTGCTCTATCTGCTTAGAGATCATTCCCAAACACACAAAACCTATCCTCTTTTTTTCAATCCCACCACCCTCTGACCCAAAATTTGGGGAGGCACTAAAATGCTTACCCATCAGACTTAAGTTTCCAAAACACATATGAACTGTCCCTCTGGTAACTTTAACAGGCAGCAATGATCACATGGTCCATCTGAAAGTTTCATTTAACTTTGAGTACTACCTACAACCCTGATTATTTTATAAAATATTATAAATACCAATAATAAATGGTATATCTGTGATGCCTTCATTAATTAATATTAATGAAGCCCCACCTTCTCACTAACAAATAATTAGCGTTATTCCCACAGTATTGATAAGTCAAGGGACAAGAGAAAGAAATATACTGAAGGCTTGTTTCACAAGCACCAGCTAAAATAGAACTCTTTGATTTTTAGCAGGCAATGGGTAATGTTGGTGAAAGAGATCCTGGGGGGGGTTCTTAAATCAAAAATGCTTCTCCATTGTTCTTTAATTGAGACTCATCCTTGATAACCACTCTTAATATCCTTGGCTTAGACCCATTTTTCCTACAACAATGATATCTTTCTTCTCTACAACATCTGTTTCTCTCCCTTGCAAGCTACAAAAAATATTATAAGGTGCTGCCAAAAAACATTTATATAAATCTAGCAGCTCCCTGAAATTAGTCACTAAAAAGTGGTTAATATTATCTAATAAAATATTTATTTTTTGATGGAAAGGCAGAGCTAACATAGGCATGTGCTTTAAACTAAGACTTAAAAAAAAAAAACACAGGTAAGACCACACTGATTTAGGCTCTGAGAGTCCAATGAAGTTGAAACAGAATGTAGAGATTAAAGAAACTCCATAGACAAGCTTTGGCTTTTAACTTTAAAAGATGTAAACTATATTAAATGTATGAATGCCATTATCCATAGAGACAGACTAATATATATGAATCTATACTCTCCCAGACCCAAAAAGCTCACCTTCTACTTCTTCTTCATCACACACATGCTTAAGGAAGGAAGCCCCTCTGTCCAGGACAGCTTCATCCTCCATCCTATAGTAATAAAAAAGAAAAAAAGAATGCTCAGACTTCTCCTGGAGTGAGCCAGGGGTGGCAGCCCAGCTTCTGGGCAGGTTAACCTGCAGGCTGTTGTTCATGTTAACAGGGCAGTCGCTCTTCCTCTGATGGCAGCTACTCCTTCACGCAGCTCCTCTCCTCTGGTGCTGGAGAATATGCCGGTCCCACATAGCTTCAGGGCTAACCTTGAGAGGGCACCCACACGGACAGGTAAGAGAATAATCCCAATCCTGGAGGCTGGAGGTTGGAAGGCTCTCTCCACTTTGGGGTTTGCAAAATAAAATTTTTTTTATTTTGTTTAAAAAAAAAAAGATGAAAGAAAAAAATACCAAGAGAAGAAGTTTGGTGTGTCTGGAGTGCTCGTGATGATCGTTTGTGGAAATTCAGTTTCAGTGCTTAGCTCTTTAAACACCCACTGCACAAAATGTATACCCTCACACACGCACATGCACACCCACCCACACGCAGAGAGCGACAGGGAGGTAGGCTAATGCACAGTGGGAGCCTAGCTTCCAGCCAGCCTCTTAATACCAGCACAGCCCAGTATTCTCTGTTGAGTGGCAAGCTTTGAGTCACATGTTGGCCTTACGGAAATCTGACATCTGAGGATTATCCAGCAACCGGGCTTTGGCATAGGCACATATACATTCCACCCATTCATTCATTTCCCACGTTCTTAGCACACGTCTCTCTGTATATCTGCCCTGTTAACTCTTCCCTGAAAGTTCTTCATTTTGTAACCACATTATGCCGTCCTCCTGTCTCCTTACATAATAGGATCTACTCTGCAGTTTCAAATGCTAAATAAGACCTCAGAATCCATCCAAGGAATGACAGCGTTTTTACAGCCTCCCGATGCCAAGCATGTTTCTAGTTTATAGAATGAGTTAAGGTTTATTTCCATACTCTATGGCTCCTTTTCATTGCATTAACTTCAATATAAAGAATTCCATGAACTCTATTTATAGTGAAAGCAGAAAGAACTCCAGAACTGCTCAAATGCTGCTTGTGTAGTACCGGTCTAGAAACAAAGAACTTTCTCTGGGGACAGCTGCTCTATGTCATACCGTACATGAGCCTTGCCAGAGAACCAAATGTTCACTCTGTATTCTATTTATCCAATTACATGCTCAGGCACTGAATATGGTAAGTCTGTTTTCCATATTGTCTGTATGACTTATTCTTGTGCTTCAGATATTTGTTTAATATATGTGGATATACACTAAATTCTTAATTTCCTCCTATTTTGGAGCATATCTATCTCATAAAGAAACCATCTTAGCACAAAAAATTAGGTAGCCCCAGGTTTAAAAGAATCTAGCTCTATCGCTTAGATAGATAGCAATGCCACCTGGAGAAAAGTACTTAACTTCTCTGAACCTGAATTTTTGCATGTATAAAATTGGGGTGATAATATCAACCTTGCACTGATTCAACACAATAATATCAACCTTGTATTGATTGCTTTGTGATTCAAATTAGGAGACATACCTAAAAGTCCTCGGCATAGGACCTAGCATATACTAGCATATACTACTATGTTAATAAAAAAGCTTCCTTCCATCCTTTTTTTCTTTTTTATCCCAAACAACAACTGGTAAACAATGCCATTGAGAAATTCAATAACTTTGGACAGGGGCAAGATTTCTTCTTTCAAGGATATGGACCTTGTTTGTAATGGCTCATCCTGGCACTTATCAGGGTTTTTTCTTCTCCATACTCAAACTAAATATATACAACACGACGTGGGTCAGCCATCAGGATTTTGGTGGGAAAAAAATGCCTTCACGACTTAAGAAGGCAAGGCATTTACCAATCATCACTTTGAGCCACAGGTTCCCATGAAGACGAAATGATACCACATGATCATGGGTTCCCCAAGTGTTTATTGCTGCCTGCTCGGTTCCTTGTACTCTTCAGAGGGAGAGGAATGTATTTGTGAATCAGACAGAAAAGGTGCTTAAAAAAGTCAATGATGATTAGATAAACAAGAGTTCTGCAGAGACTAAAATAAGGCTGGGCCTTTTGGCCTCAGGGGGTTCTGATGAGGCGCTGAGGTGACCTAGGAACAGCAACAAGAATTATAGGATGATACCAGCCCTGTGAAAATCCGGAGAAAGAGCATTCTAGGCAAAGGGAACAGAAAGTGCAAAGGCCTTAATGTGGGAACAAATTCAGCACGTTCCAGGGACAGAAACAAGGCCAGGTAGGCTGGATAAGAGTCAGAAGGTCAACTGTAGGAGACGATGCTGCAGGGACTTAGGGACATGCAGACCATTATCAGGAGTCAGAGTTTTTTGTGTTACAGGAGTCACTAAAGAGTTTTAAAATGGAGAGTGACTTGAGAAGTTTTACCTTTTAAAAAGAATCACTGTGGCTGGTATGTGAAAAATGAATGATTAGAGGACAAAAGAAACTAGGAAGCTCTCAGAAGAAATCAGGAGAGGCTAAGGGAGAATTGGGTTGTTGGGAAGGAATCAAGTGTTTGATTTGCATACGTTAAGGCAGAGATGCTTTTCCTGTGTGGAAAAAGTAGCCATCAGGTATACCCACTGGGTACCTGGGTGTGGAGGTCAGGAGCTCAGGGCTAGAGATAAGTGAATAGGCTGGTACAGAAGTATTTCTAGAGGAGATTATCCAGGAAGAGAGCACCAATGTGGAGAGCAGGCCTAAGGTCAAGTGCAGAGGCACATCAACATCTACAAAAAGAGCAAAGTTGTAAGCAGGCAACAGGGACGCCAAGACAATCACACGAAAAGGAAGCTAAGAGGCTGAGAAAGATGGAGATGGAGGAGGAATAACTGGCAATATGGAAAACACTAGTGACTATGACCAACGCACTTGAAACAGACCCCGCGCAGTCCACGTGGGAGGTATGGCTAGGGAGTTCAGCAGTTCCCTTCTCTCTTTTCTACCCTGCTCCATTCATGCACTCAGTAAATCTGAACTGAGTACCTACTATGCACCAGGCATACTTTAAGACACCAGAAAAACAATGACAGACAAGAAGACAGACAAAGAATTAAGAGCAATCACATCCACCCTCTTGAAGTCTTTCCCTAACAATTGAGGAGAGGAGTCCAAACTGCAAGAACCCATCCGTGAAGCAACATTTGCAGAGAGAGTTAGGGATGACAACAGAATGGGGAATTTTCTTAAAAGACCTGAGAGGCACAAAATCAAGATTCCTGCACCACTGAACATATCATAATTATACTGTGTCCCCTTTGGAAATCAGGGTGGTTGAGTATATATTTCTTCACAAAACTAATCCTTTTGGGTTCTACAAGCAAACCACATCAACACGATATCATACAGAACATCATTTTTGTACCTCATCATTAACCAAGCTGGCCCTAAAGCCTTATTTTTTTAACTTGTTTCCTAAATAAAAGACCTAGCCTTTATGTCTAAATTCTTCATGAAATTGCATGCAACCAAAGAGGAAGGAAAAAAAAACAGTCACAACTAGAGGGAGAGGCAGAAAAGTTAATGAGCCAATCCCACCCAGCCTTACTGAAGCACTGTCACCGTGTTCCATGTAAAATAGAGAGGGAGAGTAATGTTGGCTGCATTTCTGTGGTCTTTGATGCATATATCACATTCCTGTCAAGACTATACTAGATAGCAAGTAGTTTTAGAAACTTAGTTCTTTCTGATCGACCATGCAGAAGATCTGAAAGCAGCCTCTTCTCTGTAGGAAGTGAAAGGAAGGCAACTGAAAACTGAAACTATAAAACCTGGACAGCCACAGTGGCTTTCCCCAGTACAGCCTCCCTCTTCCCAAGAGCAAGTCCAACCTGGTGAACCTGGGCTTCTGCGGAAACTTTCCTTACATCACAAATGTCAATTATTTGCATCTGTGTCCCTTTACCTCAAGTCCTCTCTGCAGTTGCTTGCTATTATTAGTAAGTCAGAGATATCTTTTCAAATAAAACTGGACCCAACCAGTTTCCCTTTCTGTCAACCAGTAGGAAGAAATGGACTCATCTAGGGCTGAACTTAACCCCCAAATCCATTTTCAAAATAGTCCTTTCAGATGCCCTGCATTTGCTGAAAACAAAGGAGGAAAGAAGCTTCCAAACTGCTCCCGGGGTTGCTCACATCACCATCATGGGGCAAAGTTCAGCATAGATCTGGAAGCTTCTCACCAACGTCATGAGGATAAGGGTCACACCAGTTAGTATAAAATCCTCTTGGGACCAATACTGACTTCCTTCAGTGGGACCTGGGACAATAGAAGTCACAGCTCTTCTACAAAAATCCATACCCACTGCAGGTTTTTTCTTATTCTCCTTTATTCTTGGACACCAAAATGATTTAACTGTAACACATGTCCAATCTGCTGCCAAACCAACCGGCTTTCAACAGCCGGTCCTAATCACCGAGAAGGCTCCCAAGGGCGACTTAAGCCCGGCATGAGAAACATTTGTGCAAAACTCTCGGCCACTGGGCCTTGAGCACCCATCGACATTCCACCCTCTGAGTTCCCACCCCCAGAACCCGTGCCAACTGCCAACGTGCTCACCAGCTAGTCTGCAGAGCGCAAGCAGCTGCCACTCTGCCAGTCAGCAAGCAGCGGGCCAGCCAGCAGTTTCAAGAACGCAAGCCTGCCCGTCACAGTGCTGCTAAAGGTGGAAGGTCTCCGGGCACACTAGCCCTCAGATTCGCCTCACTTGCCCTCCCTCCCCCCTCCCCTCCCTGTGACGCCTCCCCACGGCAGCATTTCGCTTGTCTCTATGGTAACAGCATCTGGTTTCAGGGTTAGAACTATCTACAGCATGGTTCTCTCCTACCCCAAGGCTTTTGCCAAAGGATGCACCAGCAAAAAGGCTGCTGCCTGAGGTGGGGCCACCTGTTCCCTTGTCACCCCAGGGCTGTGGCTGTGTTGGGAGTTGTAGGTTCACAGCAGGCAACTGCAGCACGGAGTTCCAGGGAGAGTGGAACAGAGCCTCCAGCCTTGGCATGCCGACCAGTGTACAGAAGATCCACTCGGGCCTGTAGGCCCCCGTCCAGAGGCAGCCCCGCTGTCCTCGCCCAGCGTGCCACCGAGCTGGGCTGGTGCATGGATCAGATTAGTGAGGGCTTCCAGACTGCTTCCGAAAGGACACCAGGGATGGCACCCTAGGGAGCATCGCCACTGCAGCTTTAAACATGCCCATACCAGGAGTTTGACATCACTGCTTCTTTCTGTACACACAGCTTAAAGTTTATTAGTTAACCTTGTATTTAAACTCATCCCACTTTATCCTTGCTAGCTTGGTCTGTTTATGACATCCAACGAACCCCGTAATCTCACTTTACAACAGCTTTTCTATGCACAGCAAATGTTTAAACAGTTCTTTACACAGCATGCTTGCACACATACACACAGACAAATGCAGGCAGTGGGCATATACTGAGAAATGAGTTTTTTATTACTAGCCATTGCTGCCATGAAAACTGTATTTATAAAGTATATATATGGGATTTTTACTTGAGGAATAAGAGGTGTTAATCTGAAGTCTCAGAGCTCAAAACTAGGTTGTTCCTGTACTTTGGCTGCTCTTGGATCAGATGGAAAGCAAAAATTAGCATTCCATGGGGTTTTTCAGGAGCTATACAGAATGCAACAATCAGTACTAATATCTAAAATTATACACACATTTTTAAATTCTGTTCCTTATTTAACTCCCTTCTATGAGGTTGGGAATCGTTTTCTTTAGAAGCTCTTTGCACATATAACGTTCTAAACATTTTAAACCTATAGCATTGATTGCTGCTTTTGTTGCTTTGTAAAATCTGCTTACCACATTTCCAACATGCACCTAAAGAAAGGGGCCCAATGTCCCGGACACAGGCAGGGGAAAGCCACCTCAGTGGCTGCAAAGTAGTGGCTGCAAAGTGCACTGCCATCTTTTGGCAACATGTGTTCACTACAGGAAACTGCAGAGCCAATGAAGAAAAACTGGGGGAAAAAATAAAAGTGCCCTTGGAAAGTTCACAGGGGCCCCAAGAGGGCCTTTCATCCCCACAGGAAGTATGGGAGAAGCACATAGTTGTTGGCCTCACTGAGCTAATAGTTGGAGCTCTGGACAGGCGGACTGGGAAGAGAGACATTGGTGCAGCAAAACTGACAACCATGACTAATGGCAGAAGCGACTCCCGGAGATCAGCAGGCAACGAAGCGAAGCAAATCCCCTTCCCAGAGTCCAGGAGCTCTCTAATCAGCCTGGAAATTTACACAGGCCGGGAGCCAGGGGGAAACGGCCCCACATGAAGCTAGACTGGATACAAAACTGAAAATGTAACTGGATAAAAGGTGAAAATGCAACCCAGAGCAGAGTCACACCAAACCCAGCACGGGATTTACGAACTGTATTAAAAGTTCATTTGTACTCTTGGGCGTTTGTCCCAAAGAAGTAGAAACTCATGTCCACACAAAAACCTGCACATGAGTGTCACAAAAGCTTTATCTGTAATAGCCAAACAAGAGAATTAGTTCAGAGGTCTTCAACAGGTGATTGGTTAAACAAACTATGGTCCTTCCACAGCATGCTTGTAAGTTTTATCTCTAATAGTCAAATAGGAGAATTAGTTTTGATGTCTTTAACAGGTGAATGGTTAAACTACGGTACGTCCACAGCATGGAATACTGCTTGGCAATAAAAAGGAATGAGCTATTGGTACTGAGATGAATGAATCCCTAGGGGACTATGCTGGAGTAAAAAGCCAATCCAAAAGGTCACAGACTGGATAACCCCATTTATATAACATTTTGAAATGACGAAATTTTAGGAACGAAAAATTAGTGGTTGCCAAGAGCTAGAGATGGAGGGTTTTGTGGTTTTAAGAGGACAATACAGGGCTCCCCGAGGTGCTTGGTTTGCTCAGTATATTATCTGTGATGGTGGTGAAAACATAAATCTACACAGGTGATAAAACTGTACAGAATTTAATTTAGGGAAAACAAATGAAACAGAAAATCTGAGTAGGTCAGTGAATTGTTTCAGGGCTAGTTTTGACATATATTTGTGTACAACGTGAATTAACACTGAAGAAAACTAGCAAAGTGGGAGTTTTCCACAAGTAGTCTGTGTTTTTCTCAAATATACATTTGAATCTGCAATGATCTCAAAAACTTCAAGTTTAGCCAGCTCACTTATAAATTCATCGTTTGAACTTCCTCTAGGAGAAACGTTACTTTACATGGTCAGGTAGCAGAAGCTAGTCCTTTGACACATATTGAGAATCCAGCAAGACTGAGTGTAAGTCTCCTGAAGCACCCTTAGCATTCAGAATTTGGTTTGGGGTCTTAATAAGTTCCCAGAGTAAATAAATCTAATGGATCTCCGTTAAATCTACATCTGCAGTTTGTAGGGCCCAGAGAATCCAGCAGGGAGGGCATCAAAACTTCTACCAACCTGAAGGCTGTTATTCTGCCCCATGAGAAGATGCATGGCATGTCAACTGGGGAGACCCCAGATAGCAGCCCCTCTAGCTCATGGGATCAAACCCGTTCCCCGTATCTTCTCCATGCTACAGCCTGGTCTCCTGTACCTTGTGCTCAGGCTGAAGAACAAAGGTTAAGACAAGAACTGGAAGGAGGGTGGAGACGGGGTGTCTGGGAGAGCAAAGTTGTGGTGCTCGGGGGCATGGCAGCAGGGAGAACTTGCTGGGGGGAACAAATTAAGTGCTGAAAAGGGGTGCTGGCATGACATCTTGGACACCTCCTGGCTCGGGCCACGCCTGTGTGTGCTATTCATTCTTTTTAATGGGCCTTCAGGTGTGCTCCTGTGGCCGTGGTATGTTGCCACTGACCCCAGTTTTGCTGAAGAAAAGAGCAGTCTCGTTCCTCTATCAGAAACCAAGCACTTTGCCCTTTGAAAGTTTTCTCAGTTTCTACTGCAGGGATGAGAAAAAGAGGATCGCTCCTGAACTCATAACTTTCCATTGTCTCCCTTCAATGGCTTTTGTGTGAAAGCCAGGAAGGTCCAAAGAGAGGAGTCAAGCAAGAAGTGGGCGGGCTGCTGCATCAGAAGCCAGGGCCGAGGACAGAGTGGCCCTTCCTCCCCACCACAGCCAGCTCTCCAACCCACCAGACCCCAGACAGCAGCAGAGTAAGAGGTACAAGCAAAGGGAGAGGGTGCCCCAGAGTAGGTGTGGGGAAAAGGAGCACTGGTAGCTGAAAAGCCTCTTGCGAGGCAGCTGTCAGCCCAGGGTCCCACCAGCAGTTTCTAACCCGCCTCTGTGGCTCTGCACTCACTCCTCCCTAATCCATCCATGTGCCAACCACAACACGGAATCAGTCTCCTCTAAAGATCATTCAGAGCCAGATGCAGTGGTGAACACCTGTAATCCCAGTTTTGGGAAGGCTGAAACAAGGAGGATCCCAGGTTTGAGACCAGCCTCAGCAATTTAGCAAGACTTTCAGCAACCTAGTGAGACTTGGTTTCAAAACAAAAAGATAAAAGGGGGTAGGAATGTAGATCAGGGGTAAAAACGTCCCCAGGTTAAGTCACCAGTAGCACGCATTCAGACACATGTGCAGACACGTGTGCGCACGCACAATCATTCAGTTGTTCTACATTATACAGAAGATGAGGTCCAAGTATAAAGACTTGTCAGAAGCTTTCCACACTTGCCATCCCCACACCACCCCTCTCTCGGAACACACCACCGTGCCCGTGTTTCCTAAATAAAATGTCATCTGAATTGGCCCATCCTTCAGGACTCAGCTATGAGCTCTCCAGGAACCCCTCCACCTTCTCAGCCATGCCCCTCAAGCAGGGCCACCTCCTTCCTCCCTTCTCCCCTGGCTGCCGGAACATCTGCTCCCCACACGGCACGTCATCATGCTCACCGCTGTCCCTACCCTCGCTCCATGGGACATGCACGCATCATGACAGTGGCTCAACATTACGAGTTATTTGAAGGGAGATATCATCTTGCTATTGTTTCTTATGTCCAGTGTCCAGCATGACAACTGCACAAAGAAACTGCTTACTAAATGCTGACAAAGAAATGAGTCAATCAACCAACAAGAAATGAGGAAAGTGACTGTTAAGTGCATCTCTAAGTTTAAAGGCCCTAGATGTATTTTTCAAAAAGCCTAGACCCCAAAGGGACTGAAATCAGAATATTATAGTGACATATACATATCCATGTTTATAGCAGCACAATTCACAGTAGCCAAATTATAGAACCTAGGTGTCCATCAACTGATGAATGCATTACAAAATTATGTGACATACACACAATGGAATTCCATTCAGCAATAAAGAAAAACAACTCTATGTCATTTGAAGGGACCTGGAGAATGTTGAGATTAGCCAATCACAGAAAGTGAGGGGTCATATTGTAGAAGCTAGGGAATAATCTGGATATAAGAAAGAAACCCTAATAGAACAATGGAGAGACACTTCCACTAATGTTATGTACATATGTGAAATTACTAATGCCAATCTCAATACCATTTATGGGGAAGGGAGAATGGGAGGGAGCCTAGGGAAAGCTCACCAAGTGCTGTGGGTGTGTGTCCCTATCACTCTAAACTATATTATGAGACTACTATGCATCAGTAAAATTATATACATACACATACACACATACTACACATCATAGAAGCACAGCCCTCTTTAAACACGCATACTTCCAATCACTTGGTCTGATGTTCTGGTACTTCCAACTGATGAAACAGGAATTTTTGCCAAAGCTAAAGAGGAGGAAGTAGCTATGTTGTACTCCTTTGAATGGTATTATGGCTGGGTAAATTACTCTTCAAAGATAAGTAACTACATAATTTCCTCCTTATAACACAGAACTTAACCTTTCTCATAGACCATAACTGTGCAGTAATATGTAGTGGCAACATTCAAGTGAGAATTTCTCCTCCCCTGATTTAAAAAGAAATTAAGAGGTACCTAGACCTGCCACATAGTAGGTTTCAAGCAAATATTTATTGAATGAATAGGTAAATGAGTGAACTTAAACATGAATTTCAGTATAAATTGTTTTAAACAACCTAAGAAGTTATGAGAAGGCTCAATTTTTCTCCTTGGGCATTCAACTGGACAAATAAAACTCTGATGTGTTTAAGTAAACCTATAAAGAAGCCAGATGGGAAGCTACTTGGAAAGGAAATTGGAATCTGGAATGTCAATATAAACCTTAATCTTTACTAATTTTAGCTTGACTTTATACATAATCAGTGGCAAATTATAGTAATTAGTCCACAGACAGCACCAAAAACTAAAATACATAACTAATTCATATTCCTCTTGGTCTGTGATTCCATGTACATTTAGTGTGGATTTTATAGCAGTCTCAGATTAACTGAAGGGTAGCAGATGGATGAGGACTTGCAAGCAAGAGTTTTCCCAGGACACAGTGGTAGGAGCCAGCTGGATGGCACCTGATCACGTATACCCCCTGCCCTACTTACCTCTGGCACGGACACACGGAATTGACATCAGAGAAAGTACCTTCCCTTCCCTCCTCTCCCCAGCATGGCAGCCACAGAGTTTACACCTTCCATCCAGAACCACTACCCACCCGCCCAGCCTGGATAAAGCTCCTGGTCCTTAAGTTTAAGTCCTTAATCTTAAATTCTCGCTATGCTCCAGGCAGTGGGATGAGCTTCACATGTGAAGTTAGTTATACTTCATTCTGCACATGTCAGACTTTGTCTGACAGTACTGGATTGAAATACCAATAACAAGGAATGAAGATTATAAGTTCTCTCTCTCTCTCTTTTTTTTTTTTTTTTTTTTTTTTTTTTTTTTTTTTTTTTTTTTGGTACTGGGGATGGAACCCAGGGGCATTTTACCTCTGAGCTACACCTCTAGCCCTATTTTTTATTCCTTATTTTGAAATAGGGTCTCACCATATTCTGGAGAGCCATGATCCTCCTGTCTCAGCCTTCCAAGTACTGGGATTATAAGCATGCACCCACCACGCCCGGCTCTCATGTGTTTTTTTTTCAAGTCACATTTTAAACACTTAATACATGCCAGATCCTATGCTAAGCATCTTAAAATGATTATTTAATTCAATCCTTATGACAACCCCATGATGTAAAGACTTTGCACATATTCATTTTAGAACTGTAATAATTTGCCTGAGGTTACTTGGTGCTCCTTATGACGAGCACAGCCAGGCAGTCTAATTCAGCAGACCACAGTTTTCACCACTCTACCTCCTCATAATTAATCTATACCCACCAAAATTACTTTCAAGAATTATTTTTCACAATGTTGAACTTAAATACACCTTCTTGTATTTCTGAATTATATCACCCCTTCCCTACCTTGGTGTGCCTATGTGCCAAAGGTTGAAGTGTCCCCTAATGAGCCTTTCAAAATTAATGTCTTTATCTTTATTTAACAATACCTTAGGTACAACCACCATAATAACTATTTATAATTAGTAACTCATTTACTTTTCACAGTAATTTTTTTTATCATCTCTGAGGTACAGGAAAGTTAAATAATTTGTCCCCCAAAATCAAAGAACTAATAACTGTCAAAGTCAGGATTCAAACCTAGGTAGTTTGGTCCAAAGTCTTTGCCAACCTACTCAATATGACACTGCCTCTCTTTAGCTGGTTTCACTGAGCTCTTCCAACGTCTTTAGGAACATAGAATCACATGTATTAAACAGATCTTGATTGGGCGTGGTGCCGCACGCTTGTAATCCCAGTACTTGGGAGGCTGAGATAGGAGGATGGGGGTTCGCTGACAGCCTCAGCTACTTAGTGAGGCCCTCTGCAACTTAGTGAGACCTTGTTTCAAAATATAGAGGAATGCCCCTGGGTTCCATCCTCAGTACCGAAATACACAAATAAATAAAACAAACAAATAGATCTTGAGTGGAATAGCAGATTCACCAGAATACCTAAAGGGTATAGAGACCCCTGGCATTCAGGAAATAGTCCCACCCTAAGCCTGTGTTATAGATGCTCAAACTCACAAACATTACTGTAGTATATCACTTCTGACATAGCATATAAATATATTTTTTTGGGGGGTGGTACTGGGGATGAAACCCAGGGGCCTTCTACTTCCAGGTTACACTCCCAGACCTATTTTATATTTTATTTGGAAACAGGGTCTCTTAAGCCAGCTGAGGCTGGCTTTGAAACTGTGCAATCCTCCTGTCTCAGTCTCCCAAGCGCGGGGATTACAAGCATGCGCCACCTTGCCCGGCTCGACACAGCATATATTTAAGTATAACTTTTTACATGTTTCCAAATTTTAAAGGAAACAAAGGCAGCCAGGATGACCTGAGGCACAGGAAATGGTCCTTGGGGTTGGGTCTAGGCTCCCCATGTGGGTCTCCAAGAGCACCAACCACTGGATATGTGGCCCTGCACAGCTGCCAGCAAACAGCTGAGAGCACAATGGTTAGGTTCACAAGGCTCTACTGGGTCAAAAGCCAGAACAGTCACTTCTCACCAGGCTGAGGAGAAAATCTTTCATCTCATAAACTTCATGAGCAGAGTTCTCTATCACATAAACCATGCACACACTTTTCTAGTGTCTATTCTCTTACCAAACATCTGTTTCCACAATGCTGTTCAAAGTTTAGACTTCATTTTCCCCAAAGAATCTCTGTCTCCTTATGATAAAATTTTCCAGAGCCTGATTTATCTGTTCTAATACTTCAGTAGGTTATATTATTATGGGGAAAGATAAGTCAGGAAGAGATTTGGGGGAATCTGGGAGGACTGCAAGAGGGTATGGTTTCTTGTGTTTTTATGGAATTGTGTGTGTGTATGTATGTGTGGTACTAGGTATTGAACCCAGCGGCATTCTACCTCTGAGCTCCACCCTAGCCCTATATCTTATTCTTTACTGAGACACAGGGTCTCACTAAGTTGCAGAGGGCCTCATATGCTGCTGAGGCTGGCCCATGAACCTGCGATCCTGCTGTCTCAGCCTCCCAAGTACTGGGATCACAAGCGTTCTGTTTTAGGTACGTAGTTATGGGACAGCCTCACTGGACACTGTGGAACAAAGACTTGCAGGAGGTGACAACGTTAGCTGTGAGGGTAGACGAGGAAACAGCAAAGGCCCTGGGAAGGAGCCTGGCAGATTCTTGGGACAGCAAGGCGGCCAGTGGCCAGAGCCTTCCAGAGTGAGGAAGGAGAGGACACAAGGTCAGAGGAGTAAAGGGATCCAGGGAGCATTTGACATCTAGACTTACAACTGGGGGCTCTAAGCGGCAGAGTGACATTCCCTTAAGCGTACTGTCACCTTTCCTCTTACATCTCTGCCACTCTATGATCACTTCCGTTCCGATGCTCCTTGGACCTACACAGAAGGGCTTTCGGGGGCCACTGGCCGTGGAGCATAGCAGGCACAGGCAGGGGGTGCCAGGTGAGCCTCCTCCAGCACCAGGGCAGAACCTGCCCAGTTCCCCATCTGCTACCCAAGAGCAGAGCGGCACACCTGCCAAGACTTTAGCCCGGTATTCAGCCTTCATGGGGACTCTGCCTAGAGAAGGTGTTGAACAGTGTTTTTCGGTGCTCCCAGCAAAGGGCAGCCTGCATTGACTTGTTGATATCATCTTTATTAACTTCTGTCAGAACAGCCCTCAAGTTCATGACTCAAGGAGTTGCCCCTAAATCCTCCCCTAAATTAGTCCCAGCAGTGCCATCACTGGAGACTGACACGCAGCCATGCGAACAACATGGAATTGATCCACTGATTTTTTTTTTTTTTTTTTTTTTGGTGGTACTGGAGTTCCTTCCTGAAAACCCTTCTCCAGGTTACACTCCCAGACCTACTTTTATACTTTTTTATTTGGAAACAGGATCTCTTAAGCCAGTGCCGCTGGCTTCAAACCGGTGCGATCCTCCTGTCTCTGCCTCCGAAGTGCAGGGATTACAAACTTGCACCACCACGTCCTTTGGCGATCCACTGATTTTTATCATTCAAATCTATACTTTAAATAATAAAGAAAGGAGCCGGGCGTGGTGGCGCACACTTGTAATCCGCTTGTAATCCCTGTGCTTGGGAGGCAGAGACAGGAGGATCGCGCAGGTTCGAAGCCAGCCGCGTGCTGGCTTAGGAGACCCTGTTTCCAAATAAAAATGTAAAAATAGGTCTGGGAGTGTAGCTCAGAGGTAGAAGGGCTTCCAGGAACCCCAGTACCACCAAAATAAATAAATAAATAAAAATAAAGAAAGTACTTGAAGTTAACTCAGTTTTCTGGATGAATTTTAAGAGAGAAGAAGGACACAGGGAAATTATATATTCTGTAGTTACTATATTTGGGGAAGAAATACCTTCAGCCTGTCATCCCTCACATGAGAATGGAATAAATGCTTTCTGGGCTCTAATAGCTGGTTTGTACATAAAGGAGTGATCTATACTACAGAAAGATGCTACACCCCACCTTATAAACTTTTTTTTAGGCATGGTAGCACACACTTGTAATCCCAGTACTTGGAAGGCTGAGACAGGAGAATCAGGTTCACAGCCAGCCTCAGCTATTTAACGAGGTCTCCACAACTTAGTGAGACCCTGTTTCAAAGTAAAGAATAAAAATTAGGGTTGGGGGTGTAGCTCAAAGGTATTATGCATCTGGATTCAATCCCAGCACCAAAAAAAAAAAAAAATTCCTTTTAACTCTGGTAGATTAAAGGACACCTATAAGATATAAACACCAATGCAAGGTGTGGGCTAAAATCCCAATTCAAACTAAATCAATTATTCAAAAAAACTGGAGGCACAATCATGGGGACTTGAAAGTTAACTAGGTGTTAACTGGATATGTGATGGTACGAGGGAAATATTATTAATTTTACTAGGTATGCTCATGGCATTGGAGGGTATTTTTATGGTACTGGGAATTTAACCAAGCCATTCTACCTTCAGGCTATACCCCTGACCAATTTTCTTTATTTGGAAACAGGCTCTCACTAGGTTGCTGAGAGCCTCATTAAATTGCTGAGGCTGTTCTAAAACATGTCACCCTCCTGTCTCAGCTTCCTAAGTACTAGGATTGCAAGTGTGCGCCACCACACCTGGCTTGGCATTGAAGTTTTTTAAATGTCTTTCTTTCTTAGAAATATACACTTAAGAACTAATTAGTGAAATGTTATGATCTAGGATTTGCATTAAAATCCTCCAGCAAAAGAAAAAGGTATGGGGAGGAGGGGAATAAGAAAAAAGACTGACAGGTTGAAGCTGTGTGAGGAATTGTTGAAGCTGGGTAGGGAATACACAGAGGTTTGTTCACTGTGTAATATTTTCTCCTCATTTTGTTTCAGGGTTTATATTTTCCAAAATAAAATGGTTTTTTTCATTTTAAATGATCACATATAAGCTTCCCTCTTCTTTGATGCCCAGTGCATCCCAGAAAACACATATGAATACAAATCCTAACAAATACACTTGCATGTTATAAAAATGGTCTTGTTCCCAAGAATTAAAAACCATAAAGCTCACACCCATATCCCTCATCTTATACATAATAAATAAAAATGTATATTAAGCATTTCAACAGTGTTTTTTCCTTCCCTTAATACCCTAGTACCCAGGCTCTCATCCAATGAATCCTTACCTAATGCTTTCCATCTTAATCAAAATGAAACAGACGTTTAGGAGACCTATGTTTCTTAGCATGAACATAAGCATCTCTTTTTCCTTCATTTGTATTCCAATGGTAAAATGCAGCGGGGCCCCCAAATATCTTCAGCAACAAACAGTGAGGCACAAACAATCCTGGTAATGCCCACCAAACCACAACGCAGGCTGGTGTGCGATGCCACCCTGAGGCCACCATGTGTCCCTCTGCTCCTCAGCCAAGGCACAAAAGCAGGACCTGAGAGGTGACTCGAAAGGTTCTTAAAGACCAAAGCAGAGTTTGTATTAAAGCTGAATCTCTGAAAAGTCAGGACTGGCTGTGCAAATCCACAATATCTCTGGAAAAGAGAAAGATAGGTGTTCTTGGTGACCTATATTTCCCTCTTATCAAACATAGGACACCTATTTTTCCCAAAGAAATACTATTACATTTGTTGGTTAGGCTCCGAGGTCAACTCATAAAACTATTTACTGAAAATGTGGCCAAATTATAGATGGACTAAAAGCTTATGAAAATGCTTTAAATGAATAATTGAAACCCCACTGCCATGAAGCAAGTCAATTATTGTCCCAATTTTATAGATGATAAAACTGAGACAAAGATGTAAGTAAGCTATCAAGGTCACACAGCATTAAGTGATGAGCCCATATAGATTATTAGCTAAGGAGTATCAAAATTACTACTAACAGCACAGCACTAACAGTATTTTCCAGGGGATTTTATGGGTAAAATTAGATGTGTGTGAGTTTGAATGGAACCAAAACCCTAAGCTATTTCCAATTCCAATACTGTTTTCTATGAGGAAATACATTGAGTTTCAAAGAATTAACTAATATATATATATAGCAATGGCATTCCAAAAGTAAGTTGGAAGCAGTACATGTTTATGTAGAAGAGGAATTGAAGAACTGAAATTAGAGATGGTGTCTCTAATAGATAGTCACAAATAAAATTAACCATAATCAGTTGAGGCAAATCGACTCTAAGAATAAACTATGCACGTATATTGTCTACGGCAACTTTCTGTATTTGTTTTTTTCTATCTCAAAAATCATTTATCTGGATAAACAGAGACAGCTAAAGACCAAAGTAAAACATCTCCAGGCTCCAAAAGCTCTGCGCAGTGTTGTGACATCTTCCTGGAGGTTTGGGACTTGCTGGTGAATGATTACCAACTTGAATCCATTTCACAAGCCCCTATGTAGTGACAAAGGAAAAATTGTCTCCTCATTTAAATAGCAGAAGGAAAGTCTCTTTGCCAAGAAGTGTCTTAGAAGGAGTTCAGATTACTCTCCCTGCAATCTCCATTTGTTTTAACTTTGACAGTCCTCCCAGCTTCCCAGCTGCAGCCAAGCTGAAAAGGAAAAAGAGCCCAAAACAGTGAAAATCAGACTGTCACATTCCAGCCTCGGCGGAGGCCTTCAAGTCAGCTTGGGAAGACTTCCTGCCTCTGCTTATGCCTGTACAGCAACAGGCATCAGCAAAGGGCAGCTGGGCGCACCTGACAGAACTCTCGCTGCAACTGACCTTGATTTGCTTGTTTGTTACAGTACAGAATCATTTTTGTTTATAACTATCATTGAAAAGCAGACATATAATAAGTCCCGACATTGCGCAGGTTCAAAGCCAGCCCCGCTGGCTTAAGAGATCCTGTTTCCAAATAAAAAACATAAAAATAGGTCTGGGAGTGTAGCCCGGAGGTAGGAGGGTTTCCAGGAACCCCAGTACCACAAAATATATATATATATATATATACATATACATATACATATACATATACATATACATATACATATACATATATATATATATATATTCCTTACATATAAAAATTACTCATTAAGCTGTATAAATGACATTCTGTTAGTAGCCAAATCTTTTATTGCTTCATTACACTACTATTGGTTTGCACTGTTTCGTCACTAGGGCTGTTATCTCACTTATTAGTAGAAATATTTTATTATTCAGTCTCAATAAAGATTGAGCTTCTTTTAAAAGGTAATTTTGTAGCCAGGTTCAGTGATGCATGCCTATAATCCTAGTACTTGAGAGTCTGAGACAGGAGGATCACAGATTTGAGGCCAGCCACGGCAACTTAGAGCCTCAGCAGCTTAGTGATATGCTGTTTCAAAGAAAAATAAATAAATAAAAAGGGCTGGGAGTATAGCTCAGAGGTAAAATGTCCCTGGGTTCACTTCCCAGTACCAAATATACTAAGAATTTTGTTGTCTAGGCAAATCTGAAGTGGCACTTCTTGTCCAGTTATAATTCTCCCAAACTTGTTCCACCTACATAATTTCTTTGAACAAAATTATAAAGAATTTTTATAAAAATGAATGTAATTCAAGTTCTTAACTCTCAATTCTCAAATTTCTCATCTGAAAAATGGGCTTAGTAATACCTACATCATTCAACTGTGGAGAGGCTATGAGGTAATATACCAAAAGCACCCTGCGTGGTAGGTACTTGGCAAAAAGCAGGTAGACAACACACGTGGCCAATATTCTTATGCAGTGGGGTTCTTCATTTGTCCCCGACAGGCAAAAGTTCATGACGGTCACACTGGTAACAAGTGGCAGAGAGCAAAGCAAACCCCAG
This sequence comes from Muscardinus avellanarius, assembly GCF_963383645.1. Classification (NCBI taxonomy): domain Eukaryota; kingdom Metazoa; phylum Chordata; class Mammalia; order Rodentia; family Gliridae; genus Muscardinus; species Muscardinus avellanarius. The sequence goes on from NC_137791.1 coordinate 81,695,113, forward strand.
CTCTGCCTCAACCCAGCACTCCCTCCACTGTCTGCTCAGCACGCAGTAAGAGGAATAACCAGACAGCTCTTCCAAAGGAGTTTGGATGTGCTTAGTACCAAGGTGTAGGCAAGGAATAGGGGGCAAGAGACGTTCCCCTCTTCTACAAATAAAATGCAGGTGGACAGAGGGAAGAAATCGGGCATATACCTGCTCATATACCAAAGGTCAAATTTCTCAGCTTGTTGGTAATTCTCAAGAGGACTGGCCGAAAGCGTGCTGAGGACTGGCAAGAAGCCCGCAGGGTATTTTTGAAAGGTGGTCACCCTGGGAAACGCACACTGCTTGTGTAATGTTTATGGCTACTTGAAAATGAGCCCACATGCCAACTTTTTAAAATCAGGATAAGGGAAATTATTTAAAGAGAAGTGACAGAGGGACAAATGCTAGGAGAGAAGGAAAAAATGTGTCCCTGGGGTCTTCACTACAATAATAACTACTTTCCTAAAACCAACTATGTCCTAAAATAGGGATAAAAAAAACTGCGTAGGTGAGCAATAATAATTGCTCTTGTGTAATAAAACAACTTACCACGCTGTGGCAAGCTATCAGTAATGAGAATTAGACATACGCTCTGTGCGCTCGTGCTTGCCAGCCCCTTTGGGGTGGTTCTTTGGTGATCTACACGAGGACTCGCAAGCCCTGTGGTTACTATTAGCTCCACTTTACAGAGGAGGAATTCTGACCCTGAGCCACCCCGCAAAGGGCCTAGGATGCAGAGTCTGAGAGGAAAGGGAAATTCACACTCATATCCGCCTGACTCCAAAACCCACGTGCCGCCTCACTGGATGTGGCTGCCCTTAGGAACCCCAGGAAGGAGCAACAAGGTGAACAAAACCTCCGCTGAGCATCGGTGGACCGCCTCACCGGCTCCTTCGGCACCAAATCAATGGTGCTGAGAACGAGAGTAGGGCATTGATGAGTTTAAACGGGTGCAGTTATGACAATAAGGTGTTTTGAAAGCACAACCATCTGCACCCTGGACACGAACAGAATACAAAGTTCTTAGGAAATCAAAAAAAACTGTCAAAAGCAAATTAGTGACTTTAGAAAAACAAAAAACAAAAACAAGCCCATCTGTGGTGTTGTAGCCTACCCTGCTCCATCAACCAAACTGGGCAGAGGACAGGAGTTCACACTCAGTGACTTCCAGAGTTTTGTGACGCCACAGTGAGGGGTAGAGGGTATTGCTTTCCACATAGAGTTCCACACTATTTATTTTACCATCATGCCTAGTAACTAAATAAGAAGATATGCACTATGTTGAGTCTAGGTGTTGGAGATCAGGCAATTCAGACAAAAGGTTCAAAAGCCTACGAGGAAATCACAACAGAAGCAAAACCATAACCCAGCCCCCCCCCCATCTAGAATTGATCTCGCTGGATAAAGCTGCTAAGGTGTCAACTTTGGATCATGACAGCTCTCAGCCAGTATGAGGAACAAGCTTCAGGTGGGATGAGATGTCCCTGTTCAACTCCTGGGTGCTACCAGAAAGGGTCAGGAACAGCCCAGAGCGTCCATCCAGTTGCCTCCAGCTACAGGAGGTCAATACCACTTACCTAGTGTGCCATACAAATATTCTCCTTAAGCATTCTGTGACATGAAGAAGACTCAGAAACTTTAGTAGATGAACCTATCATTTTGCCAATTTTTTTGATCAAGAAATGCCAACAGCCTAGAAAGCCTACAATGTGCCTACATTGCTTCAGTAACTATTTCCCTTTAGTCCTCTTCCTGCCCCCATGAGACTATAATTTTCCAACAGCAGTTGGCTGGCATCATCCCAGGCTGAGGGTGACGCACACACCAAAGCACTCTGTAAACCAAGTCAGGAGGCCACAGCTGGGGCACCCCTGTATCCCTCAGTACAGATCACCTGAGGACTAAGGTAGTGTTCACAAATTCAGTTCTCCACTCAATTCACCACAAAACCCCAATGCACACGGGTGCCTAGAGGCCCCCTCAAGAAAAATGACTGATGCCAAAGAAATACTCAAAGATACCGTGAGGGACAGCCTAAGAGGCAGCAGGGAAGAGGGCAGGTCTCAGCAGCTCAGACTGCTGCAACATAAGACCACAGACTGGATGCTTAACCACAGGCCTTAACTTTGCACAGTTCCAGAGGCTGTAAAGTCCAAGATGAAGATACTAGATGATTCCCATCTGGGCAATGGCCCTCTTTCTACCTTGCAGAAGGTCATCCTCTCATTTTATCTTCATGTGGCAGAGAGGGAGACCATCTCTCTTACTAGGACACTAACCCTATTCATTATAGCTCCACCCTCCTGACCTAATGACCTTCCAAAGGCCTCACCTTCCAATAGCATCACACTGGGGATTGGGGCTTTAACATATGGGAGCGGCACAAATATTCAGTCCATGAAGGGAGATCTCCTTCTGACCTCTGCAACAGCTCACTGTATTTGCCAATACTCAGTAAGATGTATAATCATAACAGTAGCTACAGAAGCAACTGTTGAGATAGCAATAGTGAAAACTCAGTACTCCAAGGTAGGATAGGCTTTGCAGTGGCCAAATAAGCCCTGCCTTCAAGACCACCGGCCGGGAAGCAGAGCTCTCTTGTGGCTTCAGTTCCAAAAACAAGAACAGAGGCTGCCCTGTTTCTGCTTTACTAGCCCCTTGTAACATGTCAAGAGCTGTAATCACAAGCCAGTACTTTACGAGGCAAAATTCAGGATTACAACTGATCATAAAAATAAAGAAAGGTACAAACGTGTATGTCAACAACACAGTGCACACAAGAGAGAACAAAACTCTTGAGACGTCATCAGTTCTCAGCTCTCATCATAACTTTGCCCAGGAGAGTTGCAGCCTATGGTACTCATTGTGCTTGGCTTCCTGCTACTGATCCCATTCCAAGCTCCTCACCATGACCTGGCCTGCCCAAACTACCTTCTTTATACATCCATACCTGCAGCACACACGCACCAGCACATGGCCATATGGGCAATTATGAAATAGCCAACCACCAACTGGCCCATCTGGTCTCCATCTCTGCCTCATGCTCTCACATCTCATGGCTCTGCCCTGTGGTCCCAGCTCTGGTCCTAGAGACCTCCTGGCTCTTCTCACTCGTTTTTGGTGAGCCCTCCAGTGGTAGGTCAGCACTGATATTTACCCTCTCCTCCAAGCAAGGGCCTTTTACCCGGCCTAGAGGACTGCTCTCCCAGCCAGGCATGATCTACCTGGATCCATTCTTCATCCAGAGAATTCAACCCATGATGGTGACTATATCAAAAAATAACCTTGCAAATAATCAAGTGAAAAACCTAAGCTTATTACATGGGTCATTAGGGGAAAAGCCAAAGGACTCCAAACCATAACCACTGATAATAAAGATATGGACCTCAAAACTTGAGGGAGAAGTTAGATCAGTTTGACATTAGACCTGAATTTATCATTGCAGATGGAAGACAGAAAGCTAGCCTGACCCTCTTAGGGCAGACACACTTGTGCAAGCAAAGGCTGGAGGGTTAGATTTCCTTAGATGGCATCTAAATTGTCTCCACACACAGCCAACAAGACGTCCTGACAGTTGGCTGACTTCCTGAGTCATGTGGCACTGCAATCTTCAAATCCATGAATTTGGTAAATCTTACAACCCCTGACCTAGGTAACCCTGAATAAGTCCCTGGTGGGTGGGTGGGTGGGTGGGTGGGTGGGTGTGTGTGTGTGTGTGTGTGTGTGTGTGTGTGTGTGTGTGTTTCCTCAGCTGCAAGAGACTTCTGTATGACCTCCAGCCTGAGAATGCTATGTGGTTCTGGCAATATCTGTGAAGCACTTACGAGCTCTTCACATAACAAAAAAAAAAAAGCCATCAGATAAATTCAAGTGATACTATCACTAACATGTGTCTAATCCCAGCTCATGGAGAACATGACTTTAAATTGCCAAATCCTCCACATTTTTGCAAGAGAAATTTGTGAGATTTGTCTGCCCCATGAGCACAGGCCTCCAGCTCTTCAAGTTTATGCTCATTCAAATCAAAAAGTTAGATGAAATTCACCCACATGTTTTAAGACTTCAAAATAAAGCAATATATTAAGATCTGCTCGAACTACCCTCATTATACATCCATACATGCAGCACACACACACCAATACATGGCCTCTGCTTAAATGCTGGCATATTCTGAATAATATAAAGCATAATTTGTCAGGCTTAGTGGTGCACGCTTATAATCTCAGCATTTGGGAGGCTGAGACAGGAGGATCATTGTTCGAGGACAACCTCAGCTACTTAGTGAGGCCCTTTGCAACTCAACGAGACCCTGTTTTAAAATAAAGATAAAAAAAATAGGGCTGATGCCGGGCATGGTGGCGCATGCTTGTAATCCCTGCGCTTGGGAGGCAGAGACAGGAGGATCTGGCAGGTTCGAAGCCAGCCTCGCTGGCTTAAGAGACCCTGTTTCCAAATAAAAAAAATATAAAATAGGTCTGGGAGTATAGCCCAGAGGTAGAAGGGCTTAAAGGAACCCCAGTACCACAAAAAAAAAATAGGGATGGGGTGTATTTTGGAGGCAGAATGCCCCTGGGTTCCATTCCCAATACCATAAAAGAAAAAGAATTAAAGAATGATTTGTTGTTTATATTTTGCATTATAGACTCAAAATATGTTTCTATCCCCTGGCAGAAGAACCTCAGGAATGGTATAAGCTATCATCTACCATTATGTTTTAATTCTACACCCTATTTGGAGTTTCTGAGGGGATACACAAAAGCTTCTGTTTTTTTAAATAAAGCACGGTAATGACAGATCAAACTTACCAGTATCCAGAATCATTAAGCCTTGATATAGTTAAAAGAAAATAAGTGGTAAATCTTTTTAAAATCATCAGCTAAAGCCCAAAATCTGTAGGAGTAAGCAAAGGAAAAGAGGGAAAGTAATTATAAAAATATTAACTGTTTTTTAAGGTGTCTCATGGCAAAAGTATATGATGTAGTCACCCTGGCATACAAAGATTATTATTTGAAAGCAATCTAAAAATCACATGGATGTACAAATGAATAAATGTTCCCAAGATTAATTATAATGAAAGACATTCTGAAAGGTGAGTTTCCTTTGTCATTTTAGTTTAAAATCTGTTCAGATTTTCAGCTAATCCTTTGGAACCCTGAATATCAAATACTGTTTCTCTTCCACTCTTCATCTTTGTAATTCCAGCTGCATGACACCGGGTCTGCTCACTCGGACAACTCCTTACTGATTACCTACTCTGTGCCAGTCCACACCAGAGGCTGGTAATATAAAAAATATAGCCACTTTGCTGAGGGGAAGAGGAAGAAACATATGTAAACAGGTAATTTTGCATACCTTCAAACTCCAAGGAAAGAAACACACCTTTTCAAAATTTAACAGAGCTATTTCTTCCAACCTTCTTCTCTACAAACACAGAATTCACAGTGGCAAGAAGAGAGCCTCCTCCTCTGTTGGATTAATTTTTCTAGGCTTTTATTTGGCATGGGAGGGTGACAGAGATGGGTGTAGAAAAGAGAGATCACAAATATATTCTTCTGTGCAAAAAAAAAAAACCCACAAGAAAATGTTTCCAAAATATTACCAATGGTTACTTATTTTAATACATGACACAGACCACAAACTAAACTTGCTGAAAGAAGAGACAACTTCATCAACATTTCTGACAATTGTCACTTTGGCCCTCGCTACTTACTGAGTATGCTAAAGTCATTTCCTCTTTCCACAGAGACTATAAATGTCATGGCTTCTCCTTAAACCAGATAAAGGCTACTGAGCAGCCCAAGAGTAAGGCAGTGCTACCCCATGACTTCGCTCACTCTAGAAATTACAGGGTCCAAACCTTCAGCATCTGCTTCCCCTAAGGAAGCAGTCAATGACATTTTCCCTAGGACACTAGTCAGGCTCAGGCCAGAGCCCAGGTGTGCTCACACAGGTACCCCAGTTACACAGGACTCCATATGGTAGTTAAAAAGAACACCAGAAACAAGAGCATAATGTTGGCAAAGCAGTCTTCAAAAGACAGGTGACCACGGTGAGAAGTAAGCAGAAATGAAGAGAAAAACATGGTCACAAAATTCCTAGGGGGGAAAAATGTATAAATGTTCTCAGAGACTTTCATAGCTAAGCACCTTAGGAAAAATGGACATAGATCACAGATATTAATGGAAAACTCCTCCAAAAATACATAACAGTAAAATAATTAATAACAATTGAAAATAATAACCAAATCAAACTCTGAAATCTCCTGGAAGCTATAAATAATTATTGATCCAAGAATAAGCCATAATTTATTTTTCCCATTTCCAGCATCTGTAATTATTTTTCATTACTGGACATAGATAACCCACAATAGGAAAGTCAGCTATTTTTAAAACCTAAATTTATTGTGGTTTCTCACAATACTGGGGGGGATATGTCTGAAAATCAGAGATTGAGCAAGTTGAGTGTATATAATATGTAACTGCAGAGAAGTACTAACAAGCTGAAATTCCTGTAATATTCTGAAAATACACTAATATCCAAAATCCACTACATAGAGCTTACTGATAGCCATATTCTAGAATGCATCTTGATTATTCTGAAACTATGTGATCTAAGTATTATATTTAAAAAAAACAAAAAAGTAGGTTAAAAAGGAATATTTCAACTGTCTCAGCAACTGTGGACCTCACTTACCCTCTACTCTCTAGAACCTTCTTAGGAGGTCCTTAGAATATTCTGTAGCTCAATGTGTCTCAATTGTCTCCCCTGATAGGCTGCCACACATCGTGGTGGGCATAGCCACGTGGCTTCTTTTTCCTAACATGCTCAAAACAACCAGTGACTATTAAAATGCCACTATTAGCCGGGCGTGGTGGTGCACGCTTGTAATCCCTGCGCTTGGGAGGCTGAGTCAGGAGGATCGCACAGGTTCAAAGCCAGCCTCAGCTACTTAGTGAGGCTCTCAGCAACTTAGTGAGACCCTGTTTCCAAATAAAGTATAAAATAGGTCTGGGAGTATAGCCTGGAGGTAGAAAGCCTCTGGGTTCCACCCCCAGTACCACAAAAAATAATAATAATAATAAAAATAAAAAATAAATAAATAAAATGCCACTATTAATTTCAGAAGTTAAAAACATATTATGTTCAAAAACACAAATTATACATGGGGACCTTTTGATTTTCATATTTCATTGAGTATAAGTAAATGTCCATGTCACATAAGTAACATGAGGCCATTCTCATCCTGATCGTGCAAGAGAGTTTGGAGTGAATTTTCTGAGAAGTTTCAGCATTGCATAAAGAGCATTGAACCATTCTGAAGACCAGAAGGTCTCTGGTAAAACTAAAGTCAATTTTCATAATGAAATATTCCAAGTAATCACCAGCCAATTGCAAGTCTAGAAACAAGAAAAAATATTTAATTTTATGGAAAACTTCTGGCCATGGCTGCTCAATTGAGGGTCATCTCTGAATATCATGTAGGGGCATCAAAAATTGTACAAATGGCCTGAGAGATGATTCGGGCATACAATTTAATTAGATTAACTTGCTTTCCTCTCAGTCCTAAGCAGGAAGGTGATTTAAAATAGAAGAGTCCATCTGGATGTGACAGTACACACCCATAATCCAGTACTTGGGAGGCTGAGACTGGAGGATCACAGGTTCAAGGCCAGGCTCAGCAATGAATCAAGGCTCCCAGCTACTTAGTGGGAAAATAAAATATGGCTGAAGGTGTAGCTCAGAAGTAGAAGGCCCCTGGACTCGCTCAATCCCCAGTATCACAAAAATAATAATAATAATAATAGAGTCCAAATGATAATAATAAAAGACCACAGTTGGAAAGAATAATCAATAGATGATTAAATGAGGTGACATTTTAGTACATAACAAAAGAACCAAGTTTGCTTCCACACATTATAATACATTTACAATTAATTAATATTAATTAATGCAATGTTATAAACTTACAACATCACATTTCACTTCCAATAATTGTTCTAATTCTGACTGGCCTATAATGTATCCAGAGCTCTGTAATAATTTTTACATCATATTATTTTAATTTTTCAAAGAAAAGACATCTTCCAAAAATTCCTTAAACTCTAACATAAATGAAAGGAACAAAAAAAATAGATTTCGAGTACTATTTTTTTCTCCATAAAGAAACTAAGCCTTCATGCAGTTCTTAGAAATGCAAAGTTTCTTGGAAGAGCAAGAAGCAATTCACAGAGGAAAATGTAAAGTTCTGCATCTTCTCCCTCCCAAAGCTTCCTTTACCACTGCAGAAAGACGATCATCTCACCTCGATCACAAAGAGATCTGGTTTCAAGATTTTTTAATGTACTTCATTGTCAGAGACCTTCACTTAGTCTTCTGGCGAACAAAAGAAGAAAGTTAAATACTCACAAAATTATGGGAAAAGATATCTAATCAGTTTTTAAATCAACAAGGGATTTGTACTCCTTGGACATACTTTCCTTTGAGGACACAGAAGCCTATCTTAGGAATTTATCCTCACAAGTGGTTACAGACTTTAATAATGTTTATAATTCTGAATTAATAAACTTAGGAATATTCTGAAGACCCACATGTCTAGACAGACTAAATCAAATGAAACATCTCCATGAGGCCTCAGACTAGTCAATAATATAAACCAATAATTCTCATTTATTCAAGAAACCGGTGTCTGTAATTTACCCCATGCCTCATTTCTTCTTACTGTCCTTTCTGTCCCAATATCTATTATCAGGCATCACTACAGGAGCAATAAGAAATGTAAAATTATCAAGTCCTTAACCATGATACAGGTATTGTTCTTAACAGATATGACAGCTTTTGGTTTTCCACAGTTGCCCTCTGAAATCAGTACTATTATGATGCTTGGAAAAAAAAGTGAGAGGCAGCAGGATGGTGAGTGAATCCGCTGAGACCACAATCCTAAGGGGTAAAGCAATTATCACCATCCAGAATGATGGCCAAGCCTGAATACTTAACTACCGCACGATTAATCTTCAGTAGATAACTACAGTAACAAAACCAAATCAATCACTAGAATCAGAAACATACCCTTTATTTTCTTGGCAATAATAAAAATAAATGAGAATTACATGGTGAAATGGCTCCAACCTCTGGTTTTAATCAGATCAATGGGCTATGTATAGATTCAGTACCAGGCCCTCTGTTAATTCAGAGTTACTGGTTTAACTGTCATGGTTTATCTCCCTATGCATTTGTTAGCTCTAATCTTTATCAAGCAGTATACTCAGCCCTAAACATTTTTTAACTTCTTCTTGTTGTATCATTTTATTCCTTACCAATAACCTGTCTTTAGAGTTCTAAAGTTTTACAAAATCCTCAAAATTGTAGACAGCTTATTTTTAGATAAGTATATATGAGAGACTGGTACTAGAAGCTAATGATCCTTAGTAGATTTTTGAGGGGGAGGGAAGAGATTTTTTTCTTTTAATCTGATGAAAGCTGTGAGCTCTACCTCAAAACGAAATGGATATATGAATATATAATTTAAATGATGCTCTAGCTGGGCATGGTGGTGCACGTTTGTAATCCCAGTACTTCGGGAGGCTGAGACAGGCGGATCTCAGGTTCGCTGACAGCCTCAGCTACTTAGTGAGGTCCTTCGCAACTTAGTGAGACCCTGTTTTAAAAATAAAGTATAGCCGGGCGTGGTGGCGCACGCTTGTAATCCCCGCGCTTGGGAGGCAGAGACAGGAGGATCGCGCTGGTTCGGAGCCAGCCCCGCTGGCTTAAGAGACCCTGTTTCCAAATAAAAAATATAAAATAGGTCTGGGAGTGTAGCCTGTGGGAGTGTATCCCGGAGGTAGAAGGGCTCCCAGGAACCCCAGTACCACCAAAAAAAAATAATAATAATAATAATAAAATATAAAAAAAATAGGGCTGGTAGTATAGCCCAGAGATAGAATGCCCCTGGGTTCAATCCCCAGTGCTGCAAAATTGAATTGAAATAAAATTAAATGTTGCTCTAATTTCAGGGGGTTACTGAACCATATACTAAACACCAACCATGAACTTCAAGTAAAGAACCCTAATTTTTGGTCTTGTATCACATATTTACTGGTTCTCTTATATTGTAAGATTTCTGGGGAGGGGGGAATATCGGGGATAGAAGCTGGGGGCATTCTACCACCGAGCTATACTCCCAGCCCAATTTTTTATTCTTATTTTAAAACAGGGTCTCACTGAGTTGCAAAGGGCCTAACTAAGTAGCTGAGGCTGTCCTCGAACAATGATCCTCCTGTCTCAGCCTCCCAAATGCTGAGATTACAAGGGTGTACCACCACGCCCAGTTTATATTGTAATATTTCTATCAATACTGAACTTCCAGGAACCTAATAAGATAATCATGATCTTATTTACAAAATCTCATAAACATAAAATGCTGATCTTACAAATATTAAACTAATATACAAATTTTTAGGAAAACTATTACATTACTTATAGGAAGAAGAGAAGCAAAGAATTTTCTATGAGATTCATCACGTATCAGTGAGCAATTTCCCACAAACGCGTTACCAAAGGACCCTGCATCTGAAAGTGAGCCAAGTCAGAAACACACACGAAGCTGCCTATGCCGCCTTCGTATCTTACAGTAAGAAATTCTCATGACTGACCACAGGTGAGATAGGCTAGATCACTGCCTTCCCAGATTAATGGACTGTAGTTAAATAACCTTGTTCACTAGTTTTGATTGCATCACTGCTCTTTCAGATAGCATAAAAATGTCGGATCTTTCAGAGGTGATGTCCTGGAGCAGACAGGTTCTCACTTCCTTTCCACAGAGACTTTGGCGCAATGGAAGCTAGATGCTCGTATCGTGTTCTGTTATTTGGAGGGGTTTACATTAAACATACGACACACTAGTCCATATTAAATGCTTTTTGTATGTTAAAGTTTTAGCAATATTATGAATCCACTCCTCAAAATATATATATATTAGTATATATATGTGTGTGTGTGTGTGTGTGTGTGTGTGTGTCAATCCCTATCATGACACAGGTATTGTTCAATGTATAATATAAGATGCACACACACAAATTCGGTATATAATACGTGGGGTGTTCCAGGGCCTCCCTGAAGCCCAGCTATGGTCCCTAAAACCTGATGATTAATAACCTATAGCTATATTCAGAAAACAAGTATGAGACAGGACTACTATGATTTCTAGGACTTCATCTCCTTAAAAATGATGAAGAATCTAAATCTGTTCTGCCTAGAAAGTGTTCATCATACTCAAAGAAACTGCCTTCATCAGAAATAATTACCAAGCATACCCCATTATCCGGTGGGTTGTTCAAAGCAGAAAGGGATTGACCGCTCACCAAGTAAGGTTGTGGCTATTTCCTATTTCCTATTTCAAAGGCTGAGAACCTGGGGGATGGATGGCCTTCTGCATCTGCCACAGTGACTTCATTCTGAGTCTCTCCAGAGAGCTAATCAGCAGACATCCTGACGCTGGCGACACAAACAAGCCAGGAATTAGTCTGGCTAATGTAGGCATCGAGAAGGGCACGGTCACCGCGCATCTCGTGAATTCCAACCCACCTGCCTTCCTTGAGACCCTGGGCCTTCACTTACAACCTCTCTTCTCAAGCTTTGTTCATGTGCACAGAGTCCAGCCTGACATCTCGTCACTTTATCTGATACTTAGTCTAATTTAGTCTCTTTCAGCTGGGAAAGGTTGTGGGAAACAGATGGAGAAAGATAGTTAACAGATACAAGGGTGCAATCGGATTAGAGGAATAACTTCTCGTGTTCTATAACAGTAGGGTAACTATGGTCGACAACAACTAACTGCATATTTCAAAACAGCTTGGAGAGGAGATTTTGAATGTTCTCAACACAAAGAAATGATAAATGTTTGAGTTGATGGGCATGCCAATTACCTTGCTCTGATCACAGATGATATGTGTGTGTATGTTGAAATATCACTCTGTATCCCATAATATGAATAATTATGGTGTGTCAACTAAATTTGGGGGTGGGGTACTAGGGATTGAACCCAGGGGCATTGTACCTCTGAGCTATACACACAGCCCTTTGAAAGAGGGCCTAAATTGTGGAGGGCCTCAATAAATTGTTGAGGCTGGCTGAGAACCTGTGATACTCCTGTCTCAACCCAATTACGTTTTTTTTAAAAAATACATTAAGCCAGGCATGGTGGTATATACCATGAAATCCCAGTATTTGGAAGGCTGGAAAAGGAGGACCACAAGTTGAAAGCCAGCCCCAGCAACTTAGTGAGACCCTCAGGAACCTACCAAGGCCCCGTTTCAAAACAAAATAAAATGGGGCTGGGGGTGTATCTTGGAGGTAGAATACCCCTAGGTTCAACTCCTAGTTTCATAAAAAATTAAAAAATTAATTAACCTCTCTTATAGTCTTTCTTGTCCTCTAGTTTTTCATCATCGTTTATATGTAATATAGCTCAGTTTTAATATAGCTCAATCTAAACATATATAGTCTACATTCATTAGTCTTCAGACTACAGGATTAAGTCAAAGCTAGAAAAGCTACTCTTTAACAATTCACTTCTTTAATTTGCTAAAAGTCTTTTTCAATATGATTTCTGAGGGAAGACCACTTAATTTCCACATAATTTCATCAAGTTCCCCAAATTCTGTATCTAACAGGCAAAAGAGACTATACTAGTTGCAAATTCTAGAACTGCTAATATTTAATGTGTCATTTTTTTAAAAAAACTAGCATTGCAAAATGACAATCAGGCAAAAGTGGGATGAACATTGAAATCTAAATGGAAACAATGAGAAGAAAAGGTTTTCAAATATTCAATATCTTTGGTTACCTTTCTCAAGACCCTGTGATTGGAAACCAGGACAGCACTGAAAAATCCGGTCACCTTGGAAAGCAAAGACGCCTCTAAAAATAAAAATCAACAATTCCAGGCTCTGCCATAATGGTTTCCTGGTACACAGAAAGACATGTTTGCTATTCTAACCCCACATGAGAGTTATGGCAATTAATTATTCAACATTTGGAAAGTGCTTTGAAGATAAGATGCTAAGTGCTAAAAATCACCATCAATTTTCAGGAAACCACACTGAAAGTGAACTCGCCAGGTTTACTGTGGGAAACTGAACCATTAGTATAAGCCTATGCTTTCTTTTTCCATTTCATTTAGACCATTAGACCAAATGGTCAGCCCCCATGTGAGACCTTCCTCCCCTTTTGACTAACCTCTGAGTGTCCTGTAGGTGAAAAACTAGTTCTTGAATTTTGGAGAAAATATAAATTCTGATACTGTGTTTTGGCTAGAATTTAGAGTGTTTTGCTGATTAGTTATACTTCCTCATCTGCCTTTAAGATATGTAATAAAATGAACTAAATACTTCACTTGTAAAGTTTTGTAAATAGTTAAAATATAGCTTACCATACTTCTATACCAGTTCAAAATTTGTGTATCCATGGCTGCATTACATGTACAAATAAGAATTAACCATTATACTCTAAATGAAAATAAGCCATTCTACTTAAATACAAAGTTTTTTTGATAAATAATTTTTCTTTCTTACAATACATTCTAGTTTGCATTCTTTTTTTTTTTTTTTTTTTTTTTGGTGGTACTGGGGATCTGGGGATGGAACCCTTCTACCTCCAACCTATTTTATATTTTATATTTTATTTGGAAACAGGATCTCTTAAGCCAGCAAGGCTGGCTTCACACCTGCGCGACCCTCCCGTCTCCGCCTCCCAAGCACGGGGATTACAAGTGTGCGCCACAACGCCTGGCTTGCATCTATTCATTTTAAGTCTCATAAGTATGGTGTAAGATTGAGGGTTTTTTTTTTTTTACCAATGTATAACTAAGACAACATAAAATTTCACTTGCATTCATGCAAAGAAATGAAAAGGGGAAAAGAAAGGAGAAGTTAGTAAGTGGTTTCTAAAATGAGGAGTCACGAGCAAGCCCTCTGCAAAGTCCTTACACAGTAATTGTGCCCACTTGGGATTAGATATACAAGAGCAGAAATCATCATCACCGATGTCCATTTTGGAGGCAATAGTTTTGTCCAAATACTATTTTTTACTTCATATCTTCTACACAGTGAAAGGTAAGTTATACAAACATAATATCTTGGTTTTTAGAATTAAAAGGTATAATGGCAGAATCTTCTTGGATCTGAACTTATTTCTAATTATATCAAGCTTAATGTTTTTTTTAAAAAAGAGGGTTTATGTATTTTAATCCCCAAAATGCACAGTTTTGAAGTCACTTTTGCTTTTAGAAAGGATTTGTTATGTGATGAGTTTTGCCATTCGTCATATTTAAACATTAATACATTTTCACATATCTATTAGCTAACAGTAATTCTTTGACTCATATTTCCTCCTTGCAAAAACATTCCAAATCAAATATGGAAATGAAATCTTAAAATGTATGAGACATTCCCAGTCTCAAGAGGAAAACAAAAAACTGCTAGTTGCTGAAGAAAATCTGTTAGGTTCCTGTTTCACCTAACTATGGAATTCTGTATAGAACCCACAAAATGCTATTTAACTCAAATATGTAGCCAATATCAAAGAAGTTTAAGCCAAGTTAAAATTTCTCATGGACTCAGCTTAATACTATGTATTCATATAACCCTCATCTTTAAACATAGTTGCATAATAAATATGTAGATAAACTATTTTTCATGGTTCACTTCTAACATTCTCATTACTTTGAAAGAAATTGAGAATAAGTAAAAGCAACATCAATTAAAACTGAGAGAAAAGTGTATTCAGAGAAGTCTTTTTTTTTCCCCAAGAATCTTTGAAAGGAGATGTCATTATCTCTTCTGGCATTATTAGGGTGTGCCAGTAATTGGGTATCAGTACAAACAGAAGAAATATGCATACTTCATTTTAAAGAAGTACTTTGTTAACAGTGCAATATGATAGTCCTTTAAAAATAAACCACATGGCCAGGTACACTGGCACACTCCTGTAATCCCAGTATCTGAGGGGCTGAGACAGGAGGATCACAGGCTCAAAGACAGCCTCAGCAACTTAGTGATAGTCTCAGCAATCTAGTGAGACCCTGTTTTAAAAACAGAAACTAGAAAAGGGCTGGGAGTGTAGCTCAGAGGTAGAATGCCCCTGGTTTCAATTCCCAGTCCAATAAATAAATAAATAAATAAATAAATAAATAAATAAATGTTTACCATAAAGGGGTTTAGTCATTTCAAATAAAGTATTTTGCATGTATATAAGTATGAAAGAGAAAACTTTCCCAAGGAAATTAGCCACATAAACTGAGTACAAGTGAATACAAAATGAATTGGCAGCGGCTAAACTTCCATGAGAACATTACTTGAATCAAAACCAAATTCTTAAAACACTCTAGGTGGTCCTGCTCTGCATTTATGGAACTTAAATACTGAAACCTTTAAATGGCTGATTCTAGAATGTTTAAGAAATGTAGCAATTTAACCAGCAGTGTTCCATTTATTGGCTGTATGTGGTAATACTTAGATCTAGAACCACAATGGTATGTAAGGTGGAAATAAAGACTAAGGACTTTCTTCACTGGACACTGTCGCCTGGCCTTAAACTCCTTTTGTAGCATCTGCCCCCAAATCAACAGCAGTCAACGGACCAATGCCCCATTGCTTTGGAAAGTACTATCTGTATTTCTTTGAGGGAAGCCTAGAACTCTCACACATACATACATACATACATACACACACACACACACACACACACACACACACACACACACAAATTTTCACTCTATGTCCAAATCCTTCAACTTTCACCACCAATAATTACTCTTTTTGCATCTTTCCAGTAAAAATCTTAAAATATAAATACTAAAGCACATGTTCTATTATGTATTATTAATATTATTTCAGATGTTTTGTTCTTGGAAAGAGAATTAGAAGAAATTGATAATGAGAGTATTAGCTTTAAGCTCATAGCAATTAGAAGATCCACATTATAAAGGGTAGGGCTGAATAAGCTAGATATGGTGATGAACACAAATACCTAAATTGTACATACACTTTTATTTTTATTGGTGCATTGTAGTCATACAACTTAACGGGATACAAGATGATAGAAGCATACATGCACACATCACTTTTCTAAGCATTACACATACATTAGTTTACCTGAGCCCAAAGAAGTGAGGTAGGTTCAGGTGAAGAACCGAAAGCCAAGAGTCACCCATTTCACAGTCTTTCAGTGCTACGTTGAGCTGCCCAGATCTCCCCTTCAGAACTGAGGGTGGTCATTTGGCTGAGCTCAGTTTTGTATCAGAAATTACCTTAGCCAAAGAGAACACCTGACCCAAGGTCACACGCTTATCCAGAGGCAGCTGCATCTCATGAGTGGTGGATGTGGCTTAAAATGACCCAGATCCTCCATTCCAAGGGGTGCAACTCAAGGGTCTCCCCAGCTCTAGCACACCTGGTGGGATCAGAGGAGAATGCCACTTTTCTGCCCAGGATACATTTATCTATTCTTATCGACTCTTCACTCTTGCCTGTGTTGTAAAGAGGGTGGCACAGCTGTCTACACGGGGATTAAGACCTACCAAGAAGGAGTACCTGATGGAGAGCAACAGACCATGTATCTCCAGCCTGGTGATCCTCTCTGAATCATAGGACGAAGACCAAGATAGATGAACAAAAGGAAAAAATACACCCAATATGTCACTAAGACATATTCAGGATGTGAAATATATTCTGGAATGCTGTATATTGAAAAATATTTGAAGAGCATTTTAGTTTGTACGCTTAATTCGTTAAGCTTCAGCAATCAGAAAATTCTACTCAAGTGAATATTCACACTCTCGTGGTGGCAGATAAATGGATCACTCTTGCAGTTGAAGGAGACAGGTTCACAGCTTCCTGTGCATCAACATATAATTTCTCCTTCCCTGATTCACAGATTCTACCTGGGACCTTGTCCTGGTAACTCACATCCTACTCCGCCACTCCCCAAGCGACTGGCCTTCCACGAACCCCATCTCTGTGGATGAATGCCCTAGAACTGAATCCCTCAGGACCTACAACTGAATTCTCCGCAGGACTAAGAAATGACTTCTCCAGCTTCCAACTGAAGCAGCAACCTGTCTGAACCTGGGCTAACAGGTGGTATCTGAACTGCTCTTTTCTACTACTCTGGTCTTTATATGAAGGACACTATATTGTTCAAGCCTATATACTGCAGCCCAACCATTACAGAACCTAAAAAGCTGTAGGCCAAACGGGAATATATGGCACTAGACTTCCAGACCCTCTCTTTAATTTGTAAACATAGTGTTATATGGGGAAAAAAAAGTTATACAACACAAGGATTTTTTTTAAATCACATCAAATAACATATTTAACTTATTTCAGAAAACAAACTATTTCTGATTAGTGGGGTTATCTCAAATGAACCCGGAGACAAAAGTGTTGGTTTCCATCCACAAATAATATCCAATCTCATTTTATCAGTAGCAAAGTAGGCTTGATTTAGAGAAATTTTACAAAGTAGTCCAAGTGCTCATTTGTATAATCTCACAGTAACAAGGTACATACACTAGTGCCTCCTGACCAAGGTCAAGAGCTGAGATAAGACAGGCCAAGGCAGGTAACTTTTACAGGGACTGTCGTGTGGGGTCAGACCCACAGACTCCTAGGCCAACTCGCAACCACATCTGACAGTATCATCAAAGAACAGGAGGGGCGACTTGAACAAAGTTGTGTAAAAAGAGGACCCCTGATTGAGAACCTAGATGAAAGACTAGGTTTATTTGCCAAATATGCTCACCTTCTCTTTAGAACTGTATGAATATGTAACTCACATAAAGATTTGCTTTGAACCCTCTCCTCCTGGAAGTGTTAGTTCCTCTTCTTGGGGTGAAAACCTACTCAAATACCTACAATACATACAACCTTTTTATTTATGCTAAACCTAATTCAGTTGTAAGTAGTGCCTGTATGTAATAAGTACCTGTTCTAAAACATCTCAGTATATTGTATTTTCACATATTTTGTAATAATATTCTCCCAACTATACATAAAATCTGGTATTAACATAAAAGAGTTCTGTTCTCACTCATTTATGTTTGGAATATAGCTTCCAAAAATGTTATGGGAACAACATTTGAATTTAAAACTTCTAGCTCAATGTGATCAATAAAAAAATAATATGAATGCAGCAAACACAAAATTCACAGAGATGAGGAAAAATAAGGGAATTCATGACTCTCGTTCTTTGCCTATTACATAAACATCCATTTCCATTGAAACCCACAAGCATAGGTATATTTAATTCTGCATTTTTATAATCAGTGATTATTTATACATATCAGTGATTATCAAGTGTTCATACATAATCAATGATTATTAAAAGGTATTTCTTCAGAGCAGACATAAAAATTATGTAAGCCCATATAAATCTTTTTAGATAAATGGTCTTTAGGAATCTTAAAAGTGGCATTCATTAGGGAAAGCTAGATAAAAGATGTGAAAAAAATACTATATTTTTGCAACTTCTTTTTAACCTACAGTTATTTCAAAACTATAAAGTTTTTTAAAAAGAAAACTGCTATCAACTCATTTTTACCTCAAATGAATAGTCAGTAAAATTATGCACAGATAAAATACAGTCATTTCAAAATAGATTAAGTAATTTTTTCAAGGAACTGTAACATATCACAGATTCGTATATCAAAGCTTCTCCCCAGACTTACTGGTTATTTCAAACTTCATTACAGCAAACTTCACAACAAGAAATGTCTAAAAAGGGCCTGACAATGATCCATGGGCCTACTACACTGGGGGAAGATCTCCAGAAGAAACTGAGTTTAGAAGAAGTTGGGAGAGATGACTGGGCCTCTCTGCTTGGTCTGCCCAGATTTCTGAAATGACTAAGTACCATTCCAGTATGCTCTAGAATATGCCGGCCACTGTGAGGACCACTGGACACGACATGCCCACAGACCGTGAGCAGGGAGAGTCTGGGGCTCGAGAGGAACACACAGGAAACCGTTACAGGGCAGCGCAAAGCAGTGTGAAGAGAGCAATTCAAGTACAGAACTCACTGCCTCCAGATTTGGCAGTAAACACATTTGAGTGCTTGAACTATATTTTCTTCTGATGTTTTTGGATGAGTGTTTTTGTTTCATTTCTTAATGCTTAATGTTTCATTTCTTAATTGTTCAAGGGAAATTATCTGATCTCATTTATCTAAATCTTTTGAGACATTTCCTATCCACCTTCTCACTTTTCCCTGGCATAGCAACTCAACTTGGAAAAGTGCAAATGTGTGAGCTGTGTGTTTCTGCTTAATCTGTTCATGCCCAGTCATTTCTAAAGGCAAATGCAATCAGTAGTTTAGCAAACTCCCAACCAGGAGGCCCTACTCTCAGCTAACATCATGCATGCTCATCGCACATTCCTAAGGACACGGTCTCTAGAGGTCAAAGGAATGGAGGGAATTCACAGAGTTGAACTGCAATGCTTCGCAGCAGCCAGTCATGCAACACATGAGAAGAGGCCCCCCAGGGTGCAGCCATCCACACACACGCAAGGTCACACCCAGCTTTCTGTCCACCTGGTGTTCAGAGTCCTCACTCAGAACGAGCGTGCTCCTCCAGGTAACCATGTCAAGACTTCATTCATGATCCTCCTAGGGAAGGAGGCGCAAAAACCGATTTGTATTAAAGACATCAGAAATACTTCAATCCAGTCAATAAACAACAGCTTTCCATGCTGAAGAGCAGGAGAATTTGGAAGTTATAACCCCATTCCCTTCCGACAGCAGCTGAGATTCTGTGGTTGTCATGACCTGATTTTCCTTTTTTGGGTTTTTTGTTTTTGTTTGTTTGTTGCGATACTGGAGATGGAACCCAGGGGCATTCTACCTCCGAGCTATACCCTCAGCCCTATTTCTTATTCTTTATTTTGAAAGAGGGTCTCACTGAGTTGCAAAGGGCCTCACTAAGGAGCTGAGGCTGCCCTCAAACCACGATCCTCCTGTCTCAGCCTCCCAAATGCTGGGGTTACAAGCGTGCGCCACCACATCCAGCAAGACTCCTTTCTTTTAACAGTATTCTTCCCTAAATCCATGAGACCAATTTTTCTTAATGTCCCACGGCCTGAGTGAACATCAAAATTAGGAACCTTGTGTTCAGCATTAAGCACAGCAGTATCCAGACATGGCTGAGCCTTTGTTTTAAAACAACCCAATGTAACTTCTCAAAGGAAGGAAATTGCCCAGAACAAAAATGTGGTTTTTTGAAACGCACTAGTTTTTAAACAGAAGTTTGACAATCCTTTCCATAATTACCCTTTGTGTATCAATTTTCTATAGCATTATGTCTGTAACAGAAAACAAAAGCTGTCTACTATATCAGATGATTCCATTTTCCACTAATCGGCTACATTTGGACCAAGCACACATGGAGTATACTTCCTAAAATGTAAACTTCCTTCTACAACACAGACTGGCATATTATCCTGAAGTAATGTCTTACCTGCTCAGTACTCTGAGTACCATAAAATAGCTGTACTTACATAATGAAAGCAAACCACCGGAGACCACCACCAGCTTTATGAATGAATATGTGAATGAATGACTCAAATTTTAAAAAAAAAGATACCAGTCTTTAGGTAAAAAAATCTAATTCGATTTCCACCTAAAAATTCATGTTCCTTTTGCCACAGCCTGATTTTGCAGAGATACTCAGTATTGTTTAAAGGAATATCATGTAATTCTCCAAAAAAAAACAATTTTTAATTCAATTTAATTTTAAAATATGCCACTAAACCACTTTTCAGATGAAGACAAAAAAATCACAAATTCAAATCAACTGAAGCTGAGAATTAGACTTTTCAGAGGGCTAAGAATTGCTGCTTTACAAAAATGTACATATAGTTATATGCTGGCTATTTACTTTGATATTATAATGAACATTATCTGAGAAGTGTCTTATCCATACTAAGCTGAAAAGGCTTTATAAAAGCTTCGGTTTTAAGCTATTATTCACCCATCAAAGTTCAATTCTGTAAGAAACATGGTTTCCAAGGTATCGGCACTGGAGAACCCACTAAAATATTTTAAATCTGGATAGTCGTTGGCCAGCACTCTAATTAGAGAGGCTAAAAATATTCAGTGCGTAGGCTTCGGGGGATCACCCATGGAGTGAAGGGCAGTGTAATCATCTTCAAGGGTTCTCCAGGTCTGCTCTGTGTCGCCTGGGGGCACAGCTTTAATGTGAACTATATAGTGGAACGGGTGATCTCAAACTGCTGGCTATTAGTCTCAATTTTTCAGTCTAACGTTTGACAAACTCTGTTCTCAACCCAGCTTTAGCTTAAAAAATTAAGAGTCTTAGAGGGGAAAAAATGGAAAACACAATTTGAGTCACTCAGAGTAAGAGCTTAAGAAGATGGTCAAATATGCCATTCATTCATTCAGCCAATAAACACTTATTAATATGCCAGGAACTGTTCTCAGTGTAGGTACAACTCAACTCAGGAGTCAGGAATGTTGTACAACAATAACAACTAACATATGTGTGGTCATTTACAGTTAGAAACGAGGTTTTATAAAGATCACTGTATCGGTCCCGTGTAAATTCTCTGTGAATTAGGTTTTGCAGTCATTTTAATATTGAC
Source organism: Muscardinus avellanarius (assembly GCF_963383645.1). Taxonomy (NCBI): domain Eukaryota; kingdom Metazoa; phylum Chordata; class Mammalia; order Rodentia; family Gliridae; genus Muscardinus; species Muscardinus avellanarius. The sequence goes on from NC_137791.1 coordinate 81,716,784, forward strand.
AAAATAGAAACACAGGTGACTTTTAAATTTGCAAAGTCAGACAATGAGTAAATTATGACAGCTGGGTCTTCAACTCACGTCCAAAGGCAAAGTTCCGATATGTTCTACCCTAGAGTTAGAAGGAAATTCTTATAATTTTGCTTCAATAAAATAGGTAAGCACACCTCGTTATGGGTATTAAAAATGAGAGTACAGTACTTAAATTTGAGAGATAAAAATGATGAGAATTTAACTGTTAAGAAAATTCAAGTTTGGTACAGTGACACACTCCCATAATCCCAGTACTTGGGAGGCTGAGACTGGTGAGACCCAGGTTAGAGACCAGCCTCAGCAGCAAAGTGAAACTTTCAGCAACCAAGTTTTTTCTTTCAAAACAAAAAGTAAAAAAGGGCTGAGGGTATAATTCTGAGTAATGTCCCTGAGTTCAACCCCAATACGAGAAAAAAAAAAAAAAGGAAAGGAAATTATTTCATAAAGGTAAGTTACTTGACCTTTGAAATGATTAAGTTGTTTTATTTAAAAATGAAATAGTCCATTCAACCTTTGTCTGATTATAATAATAAATATCATATCTTGTTACAGAGAAAAAATGAATTCAAGTTCTGCACATTTTTAAGTGTTGTGTTAAAGCTGATTTTTAGGTTTTCTAATTTTGAAAGGACAGGGCTTTACATACCTAGACTATAATATTTAAGTTGAAATATATCTAATTTCTTACTTTGCATATTAGATGGACAAAGTTATAAATGAATTTGCCTGGTTAGCTGAGTTTTCTAAACAAATAGGAGAAGTTAACCCCCTAGGTATTACAATCTTCCTTACTTAGGATAACTTATTGGACAAATACTTTATGAGCAAAAATCTGAACAAGTATATCACAAAGACTATAACCAATTAAGAAAAGGCACCCTGAAATACAAATTAAAATCAGAATGTGATACAAGTATACATCTACCAGAATGGCTAGAAAAGATAATAACAACTGTTTATAAAGATGTTGAGTAGACAAAATTCCCATACAGTGCTGGAAGGAGTGAATTTCTACCAACTTTGAAGGAAGATGCCGTCTACCTAAACTGACCTAGCAAATCGACTAACAGCACACACACAACTAAAATTCCCACATTTACTCAAAGATAGATGCAGGAATGTTCATAGCAATGTAATTCATAACAGTTCCAAACTGGAAACTCAAGCGTCCATCAAGAATAAAGTGGAATGTCAGGCGTGGTGGCGCAGGCTTGTAATCCCCGCACTTGGGAGGCGCAGACAGGAGGATCGCGCAGGTTCAAAGCCAGCCGTGCTGGCTTAAGAGACCCTGTTTCCAAAAATAAAAACCTATAAAATAGGTCTGGGAGTGTAGCCCGGAGGTAGAAAAGCTTCCAGGAACCCCAGTACCACACAAAAAAAGAATAAAGTGGAGCCACATATGGTAGTACAAGCCTGTAATTCCAGTAGCCAAGAGGCTAAAACAGGAGGTCACAGGTTTGAGAACAGCCTCAGCAACTTAGTGATATACTCAGAAATTGAGACTGTGTTTCCACATAAAAATAAGGCTGTGGGTATAGCTCTGCGGTTGAATGCCCCTGGGTACAATCCCCACTATGCAAAGAAAGAGAGGAGAGGAGGAAAGGATTGATTTTCAAAGTAAAACATGATAGCACTATAAGAATAAACAAACTGGGTAACGGTAACATAGTTTCAGAAGTTGGGAGAAGTTACATTAGGAGGAAATGCTGACTTGCAAGAGGGGGAAGGGATGGCTTCCTATGTGCCCAATAGTTTAACACCCTGGTCTTAGTGCTGGTGACACAGACGTATTTACTCTAGTAAATCAGTGGACTGTTTACTGATTATTTGAAAACATTTGAAATTTCCCATATACATATTTCAATAAAAATGTAAATAGAAAAGAAAGAAGGAGAAAAAGAGAAAGGCAGGAAGAAGGAAATGTAAGAAGTGGTGCTCTGCATCCTCCACCTACACAGTTCTCCCCACTGGGCTGAGTCTTACTCCTGCTTACAGGGCTCTACCTTTTCCTCTACTACCAAGCCATCCTCTGGCACCTTTCAATGTTTTCCAGGTCTCTACCAACATCAGCCCTTTTCTACTTATCTACCTTCTATTTTATAGTCACTATTTGCTACAAGATAAGAAACCTTACCATCAATCATATTAGAACGTATGTGTGTTAAAATTGAGGAGACTATGACGGATCTCCTAAGACTAAAGTGAATCCTCTTTAATGTATGTCCTTTTTTGACCTTTATTTTGCCTGCAAAGAGGCTTTTTATGCTGGAGAATATGTCATATAGATGAGTGTGTCACTAGATCCTATCAGTTAATACTAGCTCTCCAGGCCATAGAAGTCCAGGTCCAGTGGGGCGTGGTAGCCCATGCCTGTAATCCCAGTACTTGGGAGGCAAGACAGGTTCAGGGACTGCCTCAGCAAGTAGCGAGGTTCTCCTCAACCTAGTGGGACCCTGTTTCAAAATAAAATAGGACTGAGGGTGTACCTCGGAGGTAAAACACCTCTGGGCTTAATTCCCAGCACCTCACATCACACAAAAGAACAGGTCCCTCAAGTTTACTTATTTGCAAATAGTATAAAGGAGAATATTAATCAGTAAATATATTTATAAAAAAGAAACTGCCAACTTTTTTTTGCGGGTCCGGGGATGGAACCCAGGGGCATTCGAGCTCTGAGCTACATCCCCTGCCCTATTTTTTCTTTATTTTGAAACCGGTCTCACTGAGCTGCAGAGGGCCTCACTAAGTAGCTGAGGCTGTCCACGAACCGTGATCCCCCGGTCTCAGCCTCCTGAATGCGGGGATTACAAGTGTGCGCCACCACGCCCGACTACTGCCAACTTCTTATTGAAGACATTATGAACAGCTTCTCTAGTTTTATCACCCACAGAACACAACAGTTTAAACCCAATAGTTTAAACACAATGTGTACCTTTCTCATTTTGCATTGTAATGCATTTTTAAGATCCCCAAAAAAAACCATACAAGTTTTTTTGTTTGTTTGTTTGTTTTTTGGTTGTAACTGGGGTTCCTGGAAGCCCTTCTACCTCTGGGCTACACTCCCAGACCTATTTTTACATTTTTTTTATTTAGAAACAGGGTCTCCTAAGCCAGTGCACGCGGCTGGCTTCAAACCTGCGCGATCCTCCTGTCTCTGCCTCCCAAGCAGGGATTACAAGTGTGCGCCACCACGCCCGGCAGTATCATACAAGTTTTATCGATTTAGATAAAATTTTGTGTGTGCGTGTGGTACTAAGGATGGAACCCATGGCCTTCTACCTCCAGGCTACACTCCCAGACCTATTTTATATTTTATTTGAAAACAGAGTCTAAGTTGCCAAAAGCCTCACTAAGTAGGCTGGCTTCAAACCTGCGTGATACTCCTGTCTCAGCCTCTCGAGTACTGGGATTACAAGTATGCACCCAGCTAAATCTCTTTTAAGGTTTCTAATATAAAATTTCAAGTTCAACTGAGATTTTTTTCCACACAATTATCCAGATATAGGTGCACACACACATATCCATTCACTTGGTAATATCTACTTCTTATAACCATTCCAATTTCACCTAACTTCTGTGTTAATTTGTTAATAAGACTGGAGCTACAACTAATGCACCCAACCTAAACATCCTTTACTAGTTGAAACACACTGCAGGATTTGAAATGAAACTGAGACACATGGGCACTGCTGCCGCTGAGCAAAAATCTGCCACCCAGGAACAGAGACCATCGCTTGGAAGTGGATAACTTTTATCTGCTTTAGTACCATCTGCTGTGACCAAAAGGGCATTCGTCCATCTCATGACAGTCACTCAATCATCATGAATCACACTAATCAACAGATACGGGGTTCATTCCTACCTCCACAAATAGTTTTAAGTTTGTGAAAAGGGAGTTAAGGAGGGAGAGAGGAGAGACTGAAGAAGAAAAGACTTCAAATAATACTGCGGCATTAAGTGAAGGCATGACTACCAATATCACTGATTTGCATGAGAAGGTAAGAAGGGGTGTGCAGGGAGGGACATGGAGGGAAATACATACATAGCAAGCATGCATGCTTTTATCACGTACACCTGCACTATGATGCCTAATTTCAATGTACTAGCAAAATTATTTATTCATTTATTTATTGGTACTGGAGACTGAACCCAGGGGTTTTCTACCTCTGAGCCACACCCTCAGCCCTATTTTATTTTTATTTTGAAACTGGGTCTCTCTAGGTTGATGAGAGTCTCCCTGCTTGCTGAGGCTTGTCCTTGAACCTGAGATCCTCCTGTCTCCGCCTCTGAAGTACTGGGATTACAAGTGTATGCCACCATGTCCAGCTTAAAGTGATATTTTTAAAAAGTTCTCTGTGTTTTAGTTTTTCCTTTACTGAGCATAATAATCCCTCCCTTACATACACTTGATTTTTAGGAACGAAGACATGATGTTTGGACTTAGGCGAACAACTACTGATGAACATGGTTTCACCGTTACTATTTCTACCACCATCTCTTTGGAATATACAACTTAATTCAGAGGCAAGTGAAACATAGGAAGGAATAAAATGATGAACATATAAAGAAGATTGGAAGAAAAGTTGCCACAGGAGGTAAATAGAGCCACCACGATCCATACTCTCATTGTCCATCTGATGCCTTGTTTAAAGGGTCGTTGCTCTGCTGGGACTATAGAAATGCACTAAAACTCACTGCCACAAGGCCATTGTCAGCAGTAAATATGGCTTGAGCTAAAATAAAGGTGGCCACCTCTACCAATTTGTGTATTTCTACAAAAGAGAATTATAACTAAAGGCAGGCATTACTGAGGATATAAAATATCTTTGTTAGGACAGAGGCATAGTTTCCAATTTGTGACACAAGTCTATCAAGTGTTTAAATAGGGGAACAAAGGCCAAAGGTATTGGAATTCAACTTAGCCCTGATCTTACAGGAAAGGAACATTAATCTTCCCTTCTCTAAAATCCCTATATGCAAAAGTAGTAAGATATAGTTTTGTAAAGTCTCCAACTTCCCAAGATGGTCCTTAACCATCCATTTTGCTAAATGACTTCCTAAAAGCTACATAAAGTTTATATATCATAAAATGTCCTGGAAAATGGGTCAACTGAGACACACGTCCTGCTTACAGCTTCCCAACACTCAGGTACCCTGAATTCCTGCCATTAACCATTAAAAAACAAAAAACTACTTAGAAACTTCAATCATCACTAGATTTTCCTCCTCTCAGTTTGTTCTTTCCAAACCCAATCTTATTGTCTGTCAACCCCAGTGTTAGATTTTGTCTCTATTGTTTAAGATGAACACAAAGAGACAACAGAAAAGAAGCTTATGAAGTGCCCCATTTCAGAAGCGGTGAATTCTCCCAGAATGTTTTTCTCCAACAGTAATCCTGGTGGACTACAGCGCCCTCAGAGGCAGGCAGAGAAACCCGATGATCTACATGTCTCACCCACTAACCTGTGTTTCCTTCCCTTGAGTGTTGTGTTTTCAGATGCAAGCTATGGCCAGACTATCTTGCTTGTTATCAGAACAAGGGATCAGAACGTCAAAACTGTACTTGCCAGAGCTCAGTGAAAAAATGAGATTACTACCAAGAGCATGCTGGAAGTTGTCCCGAAGGCTTCCCTATTTCTAACACATTTTCTCTCTAAATACAATTGCCTATATTCCTCTTGCAAAATATTTTTGTAAATCCAAACCGTCCCCTAATCATTTAAAAGAATGAAATAAGGGATTAACACTGACACATTTCAAGTTATTTTGTGTTGACAAGATGAACTAAAAGGAACGTATCACTCAAAACTGGAAGGGCATTCTGGCCTTCAGATTGGCTAAGGTGTCACGTACACATTTGTAAGTGTCCAGAAGTAACCCCAAAACAGCAAATGACACGGGACACCTCATCTTGCAAATCTCTCAACTATAAAATGTTGGGGGATGCCAAAGCAGCTTCCTGCTTTCTCAAACATACTTATAACTATCAGAATGTCCCATCTGATCCTTCCCACCTCCAATCCTAAAATTACAGCGTTCCTCATCCCGACAATCATGTGCCCTGATTCTTGCCATAGGAAGCCACTTAGGAACTTTATCATTACGTTTTCCTCAAGATTCTCTCCAATCCCAATCTTATTCTATCAACACCGGCCATGGATTTTATTCCTATGAGCCCTGTGCCTCAACAGTCCGTACAGAACAGTGCTACTTTTCTGTTCCTATCTATGTACATGGAAGGGTTTGTGTCACTTTACCTAGAACCCTGGGTCAAAGTTAAAGCAATGAAATGTCGAGGGTTTTTCTTCTTTGGGTTTTTATGTGCTTTTATTGGTGCCCTATAGTCTCAGTTCATAACGTAAAATCACGTTGACGAGGATATACATGCACACAGTGCTTGGTCGGATACAGAAACCTATCGCTACCTTTAACTTTAAAATGAAAGTAAAAGTTTTTATTTTCCCAGTTATGAAAGCTATTAGAAAAATAAACAGGCACACTTCATTTGAATGAAGTTATACTAACAACCTCCACCTAAGTACAAGAATGACCACAAAAATTATTTAAGTGCTAATGGGAAGGAAGAGTTCTTAGGAAGGATGTCAAAAGGCATTACACTGGCTATCAGAAGCTTCTAAGCACTGTTCTGACTGCATGGGGAAAATCTATTCAAATCAGAATAAAAATAAACCCTAACAAGGAAGATACACTTTAATTCAGGTACCACTCCAACTCTAAGCCCCAGATACAGAGACAAGGGAAGTTCAGTACAATGAGGGTCAGCCTTCGCAGAAGAGAAGAGTTCCAGGGTTTGAGACACTGTGTGTTGGGTACCACCCTGGTCCTAGAATTCTCATTCGAGCAACTTTCTCCACCGCTACAGCTATGGGAGAAGAGGGGAGAGTAACTCACAGCGCGGCTACCTCTCTCTGGTGTTAAAACTGGAAAGCGCTTGCTGCAGGCAATTAGGCTGAGGTGGGGAGGGGGGACTGGAAAATGCTACAAGGTTGGGACCAAAGTTAACTGGCTTCATCGTCTTCCACAAGTGCAGGTTTTCTCCTTTTGTTCTTCAAGAACTTTCCTGTGGCCGCACTTGCTGCAGTTCGCTGATGTAGTTCCCAACTCTTGCCTTCCTTCAGTGCCTGTTATTAACAGACTGGCAACGGCTGAGCGAAATGCACTTAAGAAGAAAGAAATCACCTGTGCCTGCCAAGATGCACGAGCTGCCCAGCACCTGAGGAGGAGCTCGCTGCCGCCGGCCAAGACAAATCCCAGTTTAACCTCTGTCTCTCGCTCCCAGATCCATTGCAAATAAATGTGTGTGTGCCACTTGCAGAGAAATCCGCCTGACTCACCCCCCGCCTTCGGCGTGCCAGGACGCGAGGTGACGGCTCCGTCCTGGAGCGGTCAGTGGAGCGGGGCCGCGGCCCCGAGGGCACCGACTCTCCCCGGCTGGTGGAGCTGGGGAGGGGTCCCCCTTGGGCAGGTGCCCGCTCACACTGCGACCACCCAGGCTCACCGGAACACGCGTGTCCCCGCGCGAGCCCAGCCCGCCGCCCACACTGGCCGCAGGGTCCGGCCAGGGCGCCGGCCCCGCGCGGGGGGGCGCGATCGGGACCACCCAAAGTCCGCTCTAGACACCAACACGGAAAAAGTACTTTTCCGCCCAAGGACTGTGCAGGCGCCGGGCGCCCAGCCGGGGGGGATGCCCGGCCGGCAGCTGCCCTCTCCCTCCTCGCCTGCGCGCCCGGGGGGGGCTCGGCCGACCCTCCCCGCCGCGGCCGGGCCGTGCTCACCTCCGGGGGTCGTGCTTCCGTCGCTCCTCCAGCTTGGCGGCCGAGTGTGGGGCTGCAGCGGCCGCCGCCGCCACCGCCGCCCTCGCCGCCACCACGGCCGCCGCCACCGAAGCGCTGCCCGGGGAGGGTTGGGGTCCCGGTGGGGGGGGGGGGATCGTGGTCCGGGAGGCGCGGGGGCGGGGTCCCGGGGAGATCGGATCGGGGTCCCGGGGTGGGGGGCGCGGCGCCGGCCCCCGCTCCGAGAAGTCACAACTTTGGCGCGGGGCGAGGTCTACACCGCGCGCGTGCGGCGCGGCGGGCGGGGAGGGCGCGGGTGTCTACTCTAGTTTGCCTCCTGCGGCGCCTGCATATTTATGGGGATCCCCGAGGTTGCAGCCGGGAGGGCGCTGGGCTGCGGGGCGCCCGCGGCGCTAGCCCGGGATCGGGCGACTCGGCAGCGGCGGAGCCCCGAGCGCGAGCCCGCGATCCATATTTAAAGCCGCGAGTGGCCGCGGCCGCCCCCGGCCCTGCCCTCGCCCGCGCCCGCCCGCGGCCCGGCCCCCGCCGCGCCCGGCCGCCGCTCGGCGTCAGCAGCCCGGGCATCGCGCGGGGAGGGGCCTGGCCTCCGCCCCCGCCCGCGCCGCCCCGGACCCGGCTCCGCTCCGCTCCGGACCCGCCGGCGGGGCCCCGCGGACGCGCCTCGCCCAGCCCCGGGTCGCTCCCGAGGCCACTTTAGGAAAGTTGGGCGTGTGGGTAGCAGCCTGCGGCCGGCGCGCCGTGGCCAGACCAGGCGCGTTCTTTTGCTAAAGCGAAGGATGTCTAGGGACTTCGCGGTTCTCCACTCTGTCCTTTGTTGATGTCGCCAAAGGCTTCTCTGTCTTCCTCCGGAGTTAGGAAAACACCCTTCGTCATTGGGGTGGGGGGTGGGGGGTCTTGAGCCTGTAAAGCGAGCATGAGTATATATACTCTGTTCCTAAAGTCTAATTAATGAGATTTAAGTATGCTTTGCCAAGCAAATAATAATATATCAATGACCCAGCACCATTACAATCAGTTAAGTAAAAGCCATTAAGATATGAACAGACTGTCGCCACAGACACCATCTAATTCTGAAAACTGCTACAGAGTAGCCACTCCATGGAGTTGAGCCACACAGGATCTGATGGAAGTGTGTCTGCACTTCCTGCTAACGCACAGTCCATAATCTATGCGTGGAAGTCGCAGGTCCAACTGCGTTTTCAGTGGTAGCCACCAAACACACAAGACCAAGAGAAATGATTTCACATCTGACTCGCTGTTTCCTCAATATAAAGCTATGGCGAATAAGTCGGGGGGGGGGGGGTAAGGAGATATAAATCTGAGAACAGAGATAAATCTGAGTTTTGTTTTCAGTGTATAAAACGAGAAGAGATCCATGGTGCTTTATACAAGCTTGAGCCCAACGTGGTGGAACACGCTTGTAATCCCAGTACTCGGGAGTCTAAGACAGGAGGCTCGCTGGTTCATGGCCAGCTTCAGCAACTTAGTGAGACCCTGTTTCAAATTAAAGAATAAAATAGGGGAGATAGAGCTGGGGATGTAGCTCAGAGGTAGACTGCTCCGGGTTCACTCCCCAGTACCAAAATAAGTTAAACAAACAAACAAACAAAGCCTTGGAAACCTTGTGTGTGGCCAAGGTGTGGTGATCCACGCTTGTAATCCCAGTACTTCAGAGGCTGAAACAGGATAGCAGGTTTGCAGCCAGCTGCAGCTACTTAGGCCCTCAGCAACTTAGTGAGACCCTGTTTCAAAATAAAGAATAAAAAATAGGGCTGGGGATGTAACTCAGAGGTTGAGTGTTCCTAGATTCAATCCACAGTACCACAAAAAGCTTCTATGTACAAACTCCCTAGTCAGTGCTCTGAAAGCACTGGGAACCACCCCAAGCTGCCTAATGTATGAAATTAAAATGTATTCATGTTATGTGTTTGGCTGTTGTCACATCTGGCTCAAATATATGTTCACACGTTTTTTATTACCACTGCAGTGACATGGGAAATATGAGACGAAAGGTTAAATCACTTTTGTATTAAGAATTTGCCACTGCCGTTCAGAAGGCTTTCACACTGTGGATTATGTATTTCAACATAACTGGCAATATCTCACAAGTACAACAAACACATTTTCTATGCATTCTGCTGCAAAGTATGTCAAAGTGTCCTTTACACAAGCTAGAAAGGTAATTCCTGGAGACATTTTACTATCAACACTGGCCAAGTTGTACCCTGAAAGGGGTGTAAAGCTGGCAAGCCAGCTGGGAGGGAGAGAGAAAATTCGAGTACCATGGGGTGAGATTTTGTGCCTGGCTTAAATTAATGAGAAAAAAAGAGTTGTCTTTGGCCACGAGCCAGCAGCCAGCAACCTTTCTTATCATTCTCACTACTTGATATTTGCTGTCCCACCATTAAAAGAGCATGTTCCATTCCTTTTCCTATTGATTATTGTCCGTAATTGAGATTCATGTGTTTTCCCTTTGTAGAGTCATTGATTAACTTTTCTTGTTAACTCTGCATGTGGCCACCTTTCCGGTTCTATTTCCAGGTGAGAACAATTAATCCTGAGTTGTTGATTTTTTTCACTTATCCTAAAACTTGGGTTATTTTCCTTATAAACCCAAAGAAAGGTTGTTGTTGTTGTTGTTCTTTTTGTCTTGGGCTTCACTCAGGTTGGTGACCAAAAAAAAAAGAATGAACAGAAAAATTGACAGAATTAGAGAAAACAGTAGAAGTAATCCTTACTGGCTTGTTTACTCTTTAATCAATAACTCTCTGTGCTTAATGACTTTCAGGAGTATCCATCCACTGTTTAGCTGATTACTCAAATTTCTTTCCTATCACCCAAAGTCCTCATAGGCACCTAAGCAAACTAGAAAAATGGAAGAAACCTTGATTCAGTGACAGGCACCACCTAGTGGTAGCAGGCGATGAAGTCTCCTGAGGTCTCCTGTTCTACCAGAAGGAATGTGACGGGGGTTTGTTTGTTTGTTTGTTTTGGTGGTACTGGGGTTCCTGGAAGCCCTTCTACCTCCGGGCTACACTCCCAGACCTATTTTTTTTTAACATTTTTATTTGGAAACAGGATCTCCTAAGCCAGCACGCGCTGCTGGCTTCGAACCTGCGCGAACCTCCTGTCTCTGCCTCCCAAGTGCGGGGATTACAAGCGTGGGCCACCACGCCCGGCTATGTGACGGGTTTTTGAGTAAGTAGTCCAAGCAGTCCCAGTCTCACATACACATGGCATTCTAGGACTAACACGGAAGGTTGTATGTAGCAAAATAACACAATAGGTCCTGTACTGATTATTAAATAAAAGTGGAGTGGAGGTCTGAACTGCAAAGTGTGTGTGTGTGTGTGTGTGTGTGTGTGTGTGTGTGTGTGTGTCTGTCTGTTTGTCTGTGTTTTACTGGGGATTGAACCCAGGAGCATTATACCTCTGAGCTGTGCCCCCAGCCTTGTTTTATTCCTTATTTTGAAAAAGGGTCTCACTAAATTGAGGAGGTCCTCATAAGTATCTGAAGCTGGCCTTGAACCTGTGATCCTCCTGTCTCAGCCTCCCAAGTACTGGGATTACAGGCAAGCGCCACCACACCCATCTAGATAGGATTATCACCATAGAATTTTCTCAATCTGTGGGCAATTCTGATTAGGTCCTAAAGACTTCTATACTTAAGTTTCCTCACTACATAAAATAAGAATAATGATGGCTTGCCACTAGATAAGTAGTAAATTAGTAAAGCACTGCTAACTAGTAAAGTAGTGAAGCACTGTGTTCAACACAGCTGAAGCCATAAATATAACTATCATATTTGAGTGGTTCTTTATTATTTCACTTTATTAGGACAAAAAGGTGAAAACATTGATGTTTATCCTGAAGTTATAAAAATTATAACATTTATACACATACTGGAGCCTAAATAGAAAGGTAGTAGTAGATATTTTATGTCTTGTTATTGTAAACTTCAAAGAATGATTGGAAATGTTTCTCAGTATCAAGTCCTTTTTAAATATGCGGCTCATTGTGAAAGCTTGACACATATTTTGCTATACAGAATAAAGAAATAAAGGTTATCTTTGTGATGCTATTTGTTTTGACTAGGAACTGTTTGGTTATTAAATAATATTGCAACAGAATAATCATCAAAGTTGCCCCTCCGCATCAACTTAGTCAATGACTTTATTACATAAGTGTAAGGAAAAAAATTACTTTCTTCTCATTCTGCAATCAGCCTGGGATGAAACTAAAGATAGATAAAAGAGTGGATAGATAGATAGATCACTAACAGTATATAATAATAACAATATTTATTATATATTATATATAGTGTTATTATAATAACATTTATTTCACTTATACTTCAGAAAATTCATATTCAGTCTGAAAATTTCCTGAATAAACTTAACTAACCTAGATTCATAATCTATATTCCCTTCTACAAAACCCAAGTCTAAAAATAGCTGCAGCCCCTTTTTATGAGGAAAGAAGAAAGGGGAACAAATTTTTTTTTGCAAGCTGCCAGTATGGCATGAGCTGGGAAAAATAAAATTATTTGGTTAAACATGTGTCATAAGTTGCTTCACAGTTTTAACAACTAAGTTCTCCCAACTGTCATTTTTGGAACACATGCCTCAAATTAAATATTAGAGACTCTGACTTCTACAAACAGGAGCTTGTCTTTGTTAATGTCAAGGAAAGCGGGATATTCTACCTTTCCTGGGCATCATTTCCATCAGTAGAAAAATCAAGGGGCTTAAATTACATCCAAATTCAATAACTCCAATGGGATAAGAGGATAATTTCCTCTAATAAAACCTGAACAATGGAGTGATAGAGAAACATGCAAATCTTTCAGAAATGTTATTGGCATATTTATTATTGAGTGCTCTGTTTAGTAACCTCAGGCCAGTGTTTCAGCCTCTTCCTCCTACAGGAATTCTCCCATGGATCCGAATAACACAGGACACAGGCCTCTGTGTCTGGAAAGGGAAAGGAAAACTTAAAAGGAGCTGCTATGCCATTAAAACCTATGTTCCCGATTAAAAAGATTGTCTGGTTTTAGGTTAAGATGGTACAGAATTGTGTCACACTTTTCTTTTAGAATGGTCTCTGATCCTATGAGAGAGAGAGAGAGAGAGAGAGAGAGAGAGAGAGAGAGAGAGAGAGATTGATTCACACCAGCCACAACCCAGATACAGACAGGTGCTTGTTCCTTTGTCTTGCACTGACCTCCCACCTCCTTGAGAGATGAATAATTCCAGATGGCAGTCTGCTCCAAAGCTGCTCTTCCTTTTCTGCCTGTGAACTGAGTCATGTGGATCCAGCTGTTCCATTGCTCGGACACAGATTTCCCCGCAGACTCAACCACCATTGGATCAAACTGGGCTGAAACCATTCACATCCCACTGATCTCCTACCCAGACCGCAGCACCTGGGTCTCCTTGTGAGTAACAAAACAACTGACTCTCCAAGTTCACATCTGGCAGATAAATGTCCTTTTGGGAGACACTGCAAGACTGAAATATGAATATTAAAGAAATTGTCCTCTTTTCCTCCCTCTCTTTAGAGAAATAACACTCTGAGCAGATTTTCCCTTCTGGCTCTCCACTGTCTTACTGCTGACCAACGGCTGTTCAGTTCCACACTGATCGTGGAACACAATTGGTCCATCCATAGAGTCAGCAAGTATTTATTAAGAACCTAATTACTTTGCGTCAAGGACTCTTCTAGGTGAAGGGATTCCTAAAGCGCGCCAAGCTCATACTTTGTGCTGACAAGTAAACAGATAAATGGACGAGATCATTTATATTATCTCGGAATGCTGAATGCTGTGAGTGGTAAATACTTTGCATAGTGTGGACAGCTACCCATGTGAGGTGTCAGTTTGCCCAGTTATCACTATGTAATGATTAGAGCACGCCCTTTCATGCTCAAACGTGAGACATCAGCTGAGCAGGCATGTGGCACACACCTGTAATAATCCCTGTACTTGGGAGGCGGGGGCAGGAGTATTGCAGGTTCAAAGCCAGATTCAGCAATTTAGTGAGGCCCTTCACAACTTAGTGAAACCTTGTTTCAAAATAAAGGATAAAGCCGGGCATGGTGGGGCGTGATGGCACACGCTTGTAATCCTAGCGCTTGGGAGGCCGAGACAGGAGGATCGCGCAGGTTCGAAGCCAGCCTTACTGGCTTAAGAGACCCCGTTGCCAAATAAAAAATAAAAATAGGTCTGGGAGTGTATCCCGGAGTTAGAAGGGTTTCCAAGAACCCCAGTACCACCAAATAAAATGAAATTAAATAAAGGATAAAGAATAAGGTTGGGGATATAGCACAGAGGTAGAATGCCCCTGGGTATTCCCATTTCCAGTATCACACACAAAAAAGTTTTAAAATAGAAATAGATGAAAGATAGTGAAAATAATGTCTTTCAGAGAAGACTACTAATATTTGGCTTATTTTCTTTGCATAATTTATATTTGTGATTTCCAGATGATTGATCATATTACATAGAAAATATAGTGTGGTCACTGAGGCTAATTTTGAATAAGAATAATCTCTCTTGGCATGAAACACAAGTTTTAAGAAATAGGACTAGGAAAGGGCTTAATCTGAATTTGGTCCCATTTGGGGGAAAAAAAGGGTTAATCTGAATTTATTTTCATCTTTTTAAATCCAGTTAAAGGCTGCTGTGCTCTTTTCTCTCTCAAACATTTCTAGATTTGTCCTTCTTCTGTTTATGAAAATTCTAATGGAATTGGTCTCTAATTGCAGTTTCTACTATCTGGCAATAAAAACATCGATACCCTTACTAACAATAATAATAGCAATTGCCACACCTACAGTTGAGTTACCATGTTCTAGTAAATGGAATTAATATTCATAATATCCTATTATTGGTAGTGGTATCACTCCTCCATTCAGAAGAAGCTCCATGGCTTTCAGAACTCCCTGAGTTTCCATTCATGGCAAACTGTTTTAGATTTCTTCAATATTTCAGGAATTGTAGAGTTGAAGTTGGTCTTTCTCTGGGAACCTGAACATCTGATCTAAAAGACTTAGTTAAGTATTGAGGAAATCCATACAACATAACATTATATATATATATATATATATATATATATATATATATATTATATCAACACCTATGTATACTCCTCAGAGTTCAGCTATCTTAAGGCAGAATTTTGAAATTTAGAGACACTATATCTTTTTTTAGCATGACTATCATCACTATTTAAAATGAGATTTTAGTGGTGTTTTCTTCTAACTGAAATTATGTTTATGTGCTTTATATCCACAGTCCCGATAGGGCGCACAGTATATATATATATACAACATATAGGTTTGAAGGCCATTAGTAATGTTCAGTGAATGAGTAGCACCATAGTAATCTTAATCTTTAACCACATAAATCTTTAATGACTTGACTTTGCATTTTAAAAGAAATAGGGGAGAAAAATCCTCTTGGTGCTCTGCAGTTATTATTGTTTGGACATCTGAGTAGTGGGCCCAATACAGGCAATCTTCATTTATAAATGAAATTTTAAGGCTTTTATCTCTGTTTACAAAAACCTATTGACATTTCACTCAGAATTACACCAAAATTGGTGAACAATGCCAACATGTCTCCTTTTAGTCTGCAATTTTTAATTAAACCTAAAGAAGGTTAGGATTTAGGAAAAACTGGCCAGAATACATCCATGCTACCATATGTAATAAGAAATCAGAAGCTGGAACAAGAAAATCAGTCTCAAGTTATTGACAGGTGATTTCATTTTTCCTCGTTTCCATCTAATTGCTGGAGCAACTTTGCTCCAAGAAAACTGAGCCCCAAATCATTACTCAGAACTCCTGTTTCTTCATAGGCTTAGTGATGCTTTTGAAGGAATAACTTGGCCTCCTAGTCTGGGAAGATATTAAAATAAACTGGAAAGAGGAAGAAGGAATAAGAAGCAAATGGCATAAAGTGAAAGAGTGCTGGGCCACTTGTGCCACCCCCGTCAGTGGCCCTCAAACTCCATTACTGCTTCTTTGATTAAAATACAAAAAGTATTGACTGTTTATTTAACACTCTGTCTATTCTGGCAAGAGTAAAAGACATTCCATTTAGAGAAACAACTATGCAAAAGCTTCCGCTGACACTGCAGCTACTAAGTGGAATAAAGAGCAGAGTAATCAAGTGGATGGAGGTGATTTTTCAGAGAATATTGAAGAAAATGTTACTTACTAGGTGTAGTGGTGCTATACTAACAAACCACATGGTCTTCCTTTAGCATAGACCGTTAGTCAAGGGAAATTGAAATAGTCTAGTATAATACTAAAAATGTAATCCAATAAACTCCAGGCCACACTCAGTAATTAGTAATAGCTATTTCTGTCAAGTGCTTTGTGATTCTTACAGAAGCCTTGCACAATAGGATTAAAAATTATTTCTATTCTGCCAAGTGTGGTGGTGCACACTTGTAATCCCAGTATTTGGGAGGCTGAGACAGAAGGATTGCGGATTAAAGGCCAACACACAATAACTTAATGAAACTCTATTTAAAATAAAATAAGCCAGGTGTGGTGGCGCACACTTGTAATTCCAGCATTTGAGAGGCTGAGACAGGAGGATCACAGTTTGAGGACAGTCTCAGCTACTTTGTGAGACCCTTTGTAACACAGTGAGACCCTGTTTCAAAAAAATAAAGAATAGGCCGGGCGTGGTGGCGCACGCTTGTAATCCCCGCGCTTGGGAGGCAGAGACAGGAGGATCGCGCAGGTTCGAAGCCAGCCACGCTGGCGTAAGAGACCCTGTTTCAAATATATAAAAAGAAAAAATAGGTCTGGGAGTGTAGCCCGGAGGTAGAAGGGCTTCCAGGAACCCCAGTACCACCAAAAAAATGAAAAAAGAAAATAGAATAAAAAATAGGACTGGGGGTGTAGCTTGGA
Source organism: Muscardinus avellanarius (assembly GCF_963383645.1). Classification (NCBI taxonomy): domain Eukaryota; kingdom Metazoa; phylum Chordata; class Mammalia; order Rodentia; family Gliridae; genus Muscardinus; species Muscardinus avellanarius. The sequence continues at coordinate 81,733,553 of NC_137791.1, forward strand.
GGTTAGATCCTCCTGGGTTCCACCCCCAGTACTGCAAAAAATAAAAATAAATAAAATATGACAGGTGGTGTACCTGAGAGGAAGAATGCCCCTGAGTTCAATCCCCACTATCATATAACCATATAACCAATAATTATATACATATAATTATCCTACAACTAAAGAAGCAGGCTCAGAGATATCAAGTGACTGGCCTCAGGTCATACATGTACCAAACTTTATCCTTAGTAGATACCTTGCCTCACCTCCACATTCCCTTCCTCGGCACACCCCCATTTCCAGTCTAGCCTGCACACAACGCCAGGTTAATCTCCCTAAAACACTGCTTTCTTAAGCTCTTCCCCTCCCTCAAACAACCAAACCAAACCAACAAACAAGAAACTTTGGGCACGTCTTCATCAGCTATTGAAAGAAGTCCACATTATTTCACTGGGAGGATGTAACGTTCCAGGACCTGGCTTGGACCTGCCGTCCCTGCCACTCATCCCTTCTGCAGCTTGCTCTCCACGCAACCCAGGCTTCTCACCGTTTCCTCATCGGGCATTTTTTTTTTTTTTTTTTTTTTTTGGTGGTGGTACTGGGGATGGAACCCAGGGGCCTTCTACCTCCGGGCTACACTCCCAGACCTATTTTATATTTTTTGTATTTGGAAACAGAGTTTCTTAAGCCAGCTAAGGCTGGCTTCGAACCTGCGAGTTCCTCCTGTCTCAGCCTCCCAAGCGTGGGGGATTACAAGCGTGCGCCACCACGCCTGGATCCTCATTGGGCATTTTATATTCCAGGTCCTGGTCCCTTGCTCATGCTATTTATTTTACCAGGAATGCTTTGTTTCCTCCACCTATCAAAAGCCTTGTTTTTAAGCATCCAGTCCCAAGTCTCTAATCCAGATAATCTCTTCTGATTCCTTCTACCCTAGAGACATCTATCTCCTCCAAACTGATAGCATGCAGATTGTGTCACTTCCATGTCACTTACACCATCACCAAGGCATGGGGCTTTCGGCATACTTTCATTATTTCTCCCACTGAATTGTAGCCTCTATAAAGGTAGCAAATGTGTTTAAAACACTCTTACACTGCTTAATCTCCTTTAGTGCAGTCTCATGCATACAGTGACCTGTTAAAAGCCACATGAATAAATGAAGCTTAGGTTTAGTTAATAGCAAGTACAAGTCAGTACACAGGTTAGTTCAAATGCAGAACTCCCTTGTAAAGTCAGAATGAGCCCAAAAAACACTTGGAAAGTTTTATTTTTCTGTGGCTATTAATGTAAAAGCCATCTTTTGGGTCCAGCCATGGACTTGAATAAAACATAAGTTTTTATGACTTAAACATCCATTTTTCTCCTTGTTTAAAACTATTTTGGCTTATTCATTTAGAAAACATTTATGGAATGCCTATTATGCACAAGATCTAGCAGAGTACTAAAGAAACACAGATGGGCAAGATAGGCAAGGCCACTGGCTACAGGGCGCTTAAATTCTAGTTGAAAAGTGGTAATAAGTAAGTAAACATAAAACGATAAGGTAAATGTTCCTGTATATGTTAAAGGGAAGGTAAAGGAGAGAGTACTGAGATCACACCCTTTAGCTAACACTGGCCTGGGAAGGCGTGGGGAGGAGCTAGCTGGCCGTAAAAGAGCCAGATGTGCAGGGCGCTGTGGGGAAGGCCATCCAGGAAGACACAACAGCCAGTTCAAAGACTCTTCAGGACTGAGGGGAAAAGGAGCTTGGTGAGGTAGAGCCCACCGACAGGAGGTTTGGAGAAGGAAGCAGGAGCCAGCTCCTACAGGGCCTTGTAGCTCAGGAAGGAGTTAAGATCTCACTCTGAAGCTACCAAAGAATTAGAAGCAAGAGTGTCACATGATCAAGTTTGGACAGTTCATACTTAGAACTGAATGGAGAAAAAATTGGGGAGTTAGGGCAGGCAATGGCTCAATGCTCGTCCTCTCCAAAATTCATTTATTTATTTATTTTTGTGGTACTGGGGGTGGAACCCAGGGGCTTTTCTGCCCCCTGCCTATACTCCCAGACCTATTTTATATTTTTATTTGGAAACAGGGTCTCACTAAGTTGCTGAGAGCCTCACTAAGTAGCTGAGGCTGGCTTCAAACCTGTGCGATCCTCCTGTCTCAGCCTCCCAAGTGCTGGGATTACAAGCATGCGCCACCACACCCAGAGTCTTCAAAATTCAAATAGATCAGGGGTAGTGCTGCACGTCTGTAGTCCCAGTGCTTGGGAGGCTGAGACAGGAGGATCAAAGGTTTGCAACCAGCCTCAGCTACTTAGTGAGGCCCTCCACAACTTAGTGAGACCCTGTTTTAAGATAAAGACTGAAAAATAGTCCACCAGGACTCCACCCTCAGGGTGGGATTGGTACCATTTGAAAGAGCGAGTTCTGGCCCCTCGGGCTATCCCTTGCTCTCTTACCTTCCACCCCATGATGATGCAGCAAGAAGGCCCTCAATAAATGCCAAACCCTTGATTCTAGTCTTGCCAGCCTCCAAAAATGTGAGCCAACAAATATCTGTTCATTATAAACTAGCCATTCTCAGGAATTCTATTCTGGCAGCATGAGACAGACCAAGACAGGAGGTGAGCACTGATGGTGTTGCTATCTTGATTTTTGAAAAAGACAAAGAACACTATTTTGAACATTTTGAGTATATCTTTTTGACATCCAATTCTAATAAACAACCAACATCACAAAAAAGTGTTAACATTTCACTGTTAACGTAACACATTCTCCCAAATGTGTACTCACTGTTTCCTTGGCCAGTGTGACAGACTATACCCAAAGAGAGTGTCTGTGACATCTCCTCCCATTCTCCTCATCTTCTAATTCTCTTCTCCTTGAACCCAAGTGAACTTGAGACTGCTCTGACCGATAGAGCGTCATGAAAGTAAAGGCTGTGTCACATAGCTGCTGCAGCTACCCCTGTCCTTGCTGGAACCGTCATGCTTGGAGCCTTGGTCGCCATGTAAGAAATCCAGTTGCCCTAAGGCTGCCATTCTTGGTACCAAGACACTTAGAGTGGCCACATGGAGTAGCGACCACCTGTAGGCAGAATGGCTGCCAGTCCTAGTCTTCAGGTTTTCTCAACACAGACATGTGAGCCAAAGAGGCCCCCAGATGATTCTAACCCCCAGCCATCTAATCACCCCAGCCCTCACATCTTCTCAGCTGGAATCCTAAACACTGTAGAGCAGAGATAAGCTATCTAGCTGTCCTAACCCAGAAAATCCACATGCATAATACAATAATTATTGTTGTAAGCCCCTACATTTTGGCACAGTTCATTAAGTAGCAATAGTATCAGAGCAGCAACTAATCAGAGCAGCTGATTAATCAAACATTAAAATAATAAATTCATTTAAGGTATAATCCTAACACTTTGCTGCATGTATAGCTCAACACTAGATTCTAGAATAACATGCAAGCCCCAACAAGACGTATAAACGAAATGTCATTTCACTATTCAAATGAAGTTTAAGTATTAGTGATAACTATGAAACAGACAAGGAATCCGAAGTTCAGGCATAAAATTGGCACTTAATTCTTCTTGATAAAATAAAGTTTGATAATAAAGTATACTCAAGTATAATAAAAGCTAGAATCAAAGGAAAGCATGTTATAAAACCCTGATGCATATTTTAAATCTCGTGATTTCCCTTACATTCCACAAACAGTTTTCCTGCAGATATCTCTAAGTTCACATAAGTGGAGCCATAAATAGAATCCACAGCTTATGGATAAAATTCCTATGCACAGCAGATGATTAGGGAATTGAAACACAAAGTCATTTTGTTTTCAGAAACAACCCTTTCTATTTTTCTCTTTTTAACACCCAATATCTTCTCTTCACCTTTCTGAAAGAAGTGTAAAAGAGAAGAATTTGGCCTTGGTTATTATAATTTTTTTGAAAGTAATATTTTGAGCTAGGCATGGTAGTACATACTAGTAATCCCAGTACTTGGGAGGCTGAGACAGAAAGGATTGCAGGTCTGAACAGCCTCAACAACTTAGAGAGGCTCTCAGCAACTTAGTGAGACCCTGTTACAAAATAAAATAAAATAAGTCTGGGGGTGTAGCCCCGAGGTAGAAGGCCCATGGGTTCCAACCTCAGTACAAAAAAAAAAGAAACTTTGAGTACTATTTTATCACAACCTATTAAAATTTGAAAGTAAATTATTTTCCTAGGAATTCTGAGCTTTTATGCCAGAAGTGAATCAAATCCATTTATTTTTCCTTTACAGCAATCAGTAATAGGGAGGTAAGCGAGTAAGTACTCCATATGAGCAAGAGTTGATAATAAACAGTATTCCCTAAGACAACAGTGATTTTAGCTACTGACTCCTGGCTCTGACAGAGCTGCTATTTAATAGTGTTTTACTCCTAAATAAGCCAATAGAATTTTATGACCACTGGAGATGCATAATCAATATAAACCTTTTTGGCATTTCTGAACAAAATAAAGTGAACTCCGTGCTCTCGGCTCACTTCTGCCTTCTCACTATCACTCCTTATGGATAATCTCAACATTGGCATTCTCTATTCTGTCTTAAGATTCTAGACATCTTCCTCCCTGAAAATAGTAACCACATGTGCTTAAATATTTTATCTTTTTTTTTTTTTTTTTTTTTTTTTTACAAGGAAATAAACTAACATGCCTCATTTAAAGCCTCTGACTGTTCTGGCTACCATAGGGAAATGTTTATTTTGAGACTTCCTGGACCACCTCTTTTTTTTTTTTTTAAAGTGATGTACTAAACAAGAACTAACAATAAAAGAAATGGTTTTTTGTTGTTTTCTGAAGACTTTGGATTTAGGAAATTATTTTTCAGTAATGTAGACATAATAAGAAATGGGATAAGAATTTATTGATTGATTGATTGATTGATTGATTGATTGATTTTTGGTTCTGGGGATTGGACCCAAAGGTGATCTAACTCTACACCCCAGACTGACTTTATTTTCTCTTTGGAAACAGGGTTTTACTGGGTTTCTGAGAGCCTTGCTAAATTGACAAGGCTGGCTTTAAAACTGTGCTTCTCTGGTCAGACTCCTAAGTACTAGGATTACAAGTGTGCACCACCCCAGCCAGCTATAAGAAATTATTTGAACTGGGAGTTATGAAGCTTTTCCTGTAAAGAGTCAGATGTTTTTGGCTTTGTCAGATTTGCATTCTCTGTCTCAACTACTCACCTCTATAGTGGTGGTGTGAAAGCCAGGAAGGCGCTATGCAGATGGCGGGTGTGGCCAGGTTTGGCCAGAGGGCCACCCTTTGACAACCTCTGGTTTAAACTAAAGGAAGCCAGGCATGGTGGCGCATGCTTGTAATTCCATACTTGGGAGGCTGAGACTGGAGAATAAAAGGTTTGCAGCCAGCCTCAGCAATTTAGCAGTGCCCTCTGCAACTTAGTTGAATGCATATATATATATATAATTTCCCCTATCTTCAAGAAAAAGAGACCCTGTTTCAAATTAAAAAGTAAAATTAAAAAATTAAGTTGGGGGTACAGCTCAGAGATAGAAGGCCCCTGGGTTCACTTCCCGCTATGAAATATATACTAAGGAAGACTACATTATTTAAACATATTGGGGCCGGGCATGGTGGTGCACGCTTGTAATCCCTGCGCTTGGGAGGCAGAGACAGAAGGATTGTGCAGGTTCAAAGCCAGCTGCGCTGGCTTAAGAGACCTGTTTCCGCAGGGCATGGTGGTGCACGCTTGTAATCCCCGCGCTTGGTAGGCTGAGACAGGAGGATCGCGCAAGTTCGAGGCCAGCCTCAGCTACTTAATGAGGCTCTCAGCAACTTAGTGAGACCTTGTTTCCAAATAAAATATAAAAAAGGTCTGGGAGTATAGCCCGGAAGTAGAAAGCCTCTGGGTTCTACCCCCCAGGACCACCAAAAAAATAAAAAGACCCTGTTTCCAAATAAAAATATAAAATAGGTCTGGGAGTGTAGCCCGGAGGTAGAAGGGTTTCCAGGAACCCCAGTACCACCAAAAAAAAAAAAAAAAAACATATTGGAATATGGATTAAATAATAATAATTCTTAATTTAATAACTAAACATATAGGAATGACTAAACATATTAAAACATAATCTTTTATATTTATTGAAATACACTAGTCTCTATACCTATTATTTTATTCTATTTAAGACTATGCCATGCCTGTCCCCAACCTCCCATATTGCAGCGGCTGAGATAAGTCAGTTACTGTATTACGTCAGTGATTGGAATGCTACAAAACTGCTCTGGGACACTGCAGAAGAAAGAAACAGAGTACAAGACTGTATCTGGTATTTCAGAGTGGGAGGAAGGAATAAAAACACTAGTTCAGAACATTTAGCAAAGCCAAGGTGGCGCACGCTTTTAATCCCAGCATTCGGGAAGCTGAGACAGGAGGATCACGGTTCACGGACAGCCTCAGCTACTTAGTGAGGCCCTTTGCAACTCAGTGAGACCCTGTTTCAAAAATAAAGAATAAAAAATTGGGGTGGGGGTGTATCTCGGAGGTAGAATGCCCCTGGGTTCCTTCCCCAGTACTGCAAAAAAAAAAAAAAAATAGAATATTTAGCAAAGCCATCTGTTAGCTTGTACAGATATGTCTAAGTGAGCAGGGCTGGCATGGGGTACGCTCCCCAAAGGCACTCAGATTGCACCCAGTGAAGTGGCCAATCACACCTCAGTTACCCCCAATAAAACAGAGTGACAAAGGGCCATGCCCTAACCATTCTCGTTGTGAAGAGAAAAAGTAGATTAAAAGATTAAAAAGTATTTAAGGGCCTCCTTTTTATACTCTGGGAAGTATATAATTCTGTAGCCAAATGATCCATCTGATATCAACCTGGTCTGATATTTTATCAATGTTACTATCATTTTCTAAAAAGTCATTTCTACCAGATGTGGTTGGCCCACAATTTAGCAAGACCCTGTTTCCAAATAAAAAACTGAGAAGGGCTAGGGGCTTAGCACAGTGGTAGAGCACTCCTGGGTTTAATCCCCAGTACAAAACAAAAAAAGTTAATTTCTACTATTTCATAGGAAGTCATTAGATAATGCCTAAAAGCAAAGCATCTAAAAGTAACATTAATAACTATGTCACATAAATAAATAATTCAAAAGTCAAGTACCAAAAGGAGTGACTAAACTAGTTGAAAATAGTTTCCCATGTGAGCCAAGAAATGGCAGTGAGCTTGTGGAAGGGGACTGGTATTTTTCACAGTGTAATAAGCCTTTTGCTATCATTTTACTCCTTTTTGAAAAAGTCATTTCCTGCTGGGCACAAGGGCGCACATTTGTAATCCCAGTACTTGTGAGGCTGAGATAGGAGGACAACAAATTAGAGAACAGCTGGGGCAATTTAGCAAGACCCTCTCTCAAAATAAAAAATAAAGGACTGGGAATATAGCTCAGATCAGTGTGTTAAATCCTCAGTACTACACACACACACACACACACACACACACACTCACACAAATACACACACATATATATACTCACACACACATCACATACAAAGTAAAAAAGAGTCATCTCCCTTTTACCTCCTATGTGATTTTTATTTCTAGCTCTTGGAACTTTTAGTCATTGCCAAAGATTAAATTATTCCTGATAAAGAACTATAGCACACTTTTAGGAAAATTGTTTTAATGAAAAAGTATATCAAGAGTAGTATATACAACAAAGTCAAGAGCAATAAAAGAAGTGTAACTGAAATCTCACATAAGTGTGTTTGATGGGCCCTTGTGTGACTCATCTTCCTAACTTTATATAACAAAACTTTGGCTGTATGTGGTAGCCATAAGGAATGTATTCTCCAAGTTTGAACACATCTAGGTCCCAACTCAACCATGAACATAATACATTCTTTTTTTGTGTGTGTGGTACTGGGGGTGGGAACCCAGAGGAGGCTTTTTTCTACCTCCAAGCTATACTACCAGACCTATTTTATATTTTATTTGGAAACGGTCTCACTAAGTTGCTGAGAGCCTCACTAAGTAAGTAGCTGAGGCTGGCTTCGAACCATGCGATCCTCCTGTCTCTGCCTCCCAAGCGCGGGAAGTACAAGCATGCGCCACCACGCCCAGCTCAAGATAATACATTCTTTAAAAGTGGTAATCTACAGTTCTCTCCTGAGCTACTCTACTGAAGCTGCTTTCCCTGTGCTCTAGTCATCGGTGGTTCACACCCCACTCCCGTGAACTATTACTCTATTTAAAAGATAAAACACCAAAGAACGTTAAGGGAGCAGGACAAGAAGACCAGAAGCTGAGCTCCAGTGTTCTACTGTGTAGCCTTGAAACTGGATCACTAAGACCTGGGAATTACCAGATTACCAGCTGTTCACATACATAACTGACCGTCATGATATCAAATGGAGTATAACTAGTATAACTATCCTTCTTACATGACCTGCCTGTGAAGACTATACTTTGCAACAAGAATAGAAAAAGTGCAAACACTAGAGTCGAAACACCCTGGACTCAAAGCTTGGTTCTACTACTCCCCAACCCCGCTTTTTTTTTTTTTTTTTTTTTTTTTTTTTGGTACTGAGGATGGAACCCGTGGCATTGTACCTCTGAGCTGAGCTACACCCCCAGCCCTATTTTTTAGTTTCTTTATTTTTGAAACAGGGTCTCACTGAGTTGTGAAGGACCTTGCTAAGTAGCTGAGGCTGTCCGTGAACCACAGTTCTCTGGTCTCAGCCTCCCAAATGTGGGATTACAAGCTTGCACCACCACGCCCGGCTTACTTCTCTTAACTTCTATTATGGTGGTGGTGGTGGCAATGTTAGTGCTGGTACTAGTATTTAAGTGAGCCTGTAAAGACACAATTTGTAGTACCAAAGCAAATTATGTATAGTACCACCAAATATATTGAATGTATTTTTTTTCCTATCTTCAGTTGCATACACGAAGACTATTATCTCTTCTGTGGTGTTGATTGGATTAAGGCCATTGCTTGGCATCAAAATAATGGCTGTAATAATCTTCATTATTAAGTTTATCTGGTTTCCTATGGAACTGAAAACCTCATTGTAATCCTACATCCTGTTAATTCATTGGAGCAGGAGAATGGTCAGAATTACAGAAGAGAGGAACAGATTCATTTCTGTTTATTCACTTCTTTGTTCCCTTCTTAAACGTCGAAAACAGAATAACCCCTGTAGGTCTATGTTATTCCCTCTCATTGTGTCACGTGTCCTCTCATCTCTGAAAAGGTCTTAACAAAGTTAGCTGCATGATGCTGGACTTAGAGCCAGTGGTGCTCTTGTGCCCCTGCCATGCTCCAATGCTGCTGGGCAGCTTCCATTCACTCAACAGCTTGCAGAGTCTATCATACGTTGGGCACTAAGCAGTCAATAAGACATGGTACAGGAGCAGGACTTGGTGGGGCACACCTAAAATTCATGTCACACCCGGGAAGCTGAGCTAGGAGGATTGCAAGTTCAAGGCCAGTTACCAACTTAGCAAGACTCTGAAAATAAAAATAAACTAGAGCTGGAATCCGGAGATGTTGAGAGGTCTAGCTCAGAGGAAGAATGCCCCTGAGTTCAATCCCCAGTGCCAAAAAGCAAGCAGAAAGACATGGTATGGTACTTGTACTCACTGAGCTTCTTAAGGAAGATCGGTATTAATACACAAATAGGCAAGTCAGTAGTGACAAATAAGGTTAGACAACAGTCGGCACTGGAAAAGAATTGCTGCGGATCCACCCTGTGGAAGTCTGGTGAGCTGTGGCCTCTGTACCTAAAGGGATGGCAACTGGAGACAGCTTTCCCATCTCCACATTCCCTGCCACTGACATCATCCCTTCAGTAAAACACAACAATGGGATGTGCATGGTGATACTTGGGTGGGGCAGTAAATGTTCTTGTAGAGTAAATTAATGAAATAATCATACTGCCACATGACAGTTTTTCTCACTCTGTAACACTGTACTTGCCTTTAGGGAAAGCACACAAATGGTTTATTTAATGCACCGTGAGAGGCCTGCTCCCTTTGTGGAGAAGAGCCCAGGTTGATGTCTTCATCACAACCCTGTGGCTCACTCAGTTTTCATCTTCTTCAAGGAAAGAAAGCCAAGTTGGAAGTACTGAAGGTCTCTCCCTTTTTTGGCCCTGGATTGGCATATCCCTATTCAGGCATAGATCCCCAATCAAGATTGCAGAAATATGGGGGAGGGGGAAGTTGTAATTTTATGTATTCCTAAGACTTTTATATTGATCTGGAGGGTAAATATTTATTATTAAAGGTACCCTACTTCTTCAAAATATAGATCATCCTCAGAGTTCATTAAAATGAGGTTTTAATGAAAGAATTATATGCCAGCAAAGAGAAATTAATACAACACCCTTTTAAAAACTGTATCAGCCTTTTTGTTTATTTATTTATTTATTTTACAAGTGTGATATATGTAATATATTATATGTGTGTGTGTTGTGTGTGTGTGTGTGTGTGTGTGTGTGTAACCCGGATGTAGAAGGGTTCCATCCCTAGTACCACCAAAAAACAAAAAATAAATAAAATAAAATGGAGTTCAACATGAGAACAACTCAGTGTATAGTAGAAGAATTACAATTTTATCAAGCACCCAAAAATAGCATTAAAAATGGCATTTAGCCAGGCGTGGTGGCACACGCTTGTAATCCCCACACTTGGGAGGTGGAGACAGGATTATCACGCAGGTTCGAAGCCAGCCTCACTGGCTTAAGAGACCCTGTTTTCAAATACAATATAAAAAAAAAATAGGTCTGGGACTGTAGCCCAGAGGTATAAGGGGGCCATCCTCAGTACCACCAAAAAAAAAAAAAAAAAGGCATTTACCTGGGCATGGTGGAGCATGCCTGTAATCCCATTACTTGGGAGGCTAAGACAAGAGGATTGCAGGTTCAAGACCAGCCTCAGCAACAAAGCAAGACTATCAACAACGTAGTGAGACCTTATTTCAAAACAAAACACACACCAAAAAAAGATTTTTTAAAGGCCTGGGGGCATAGCTTGGAGGCAGAATGCCCCTGGGTTCAACAACCAGTACCAAAATTTTTTTTTTAAATAGTATTTACAGTGGCTTTCCCTGTGTTGTTGTTGTTGTTGTTGTTGTTGTTGTTGTTGTTGTTGTTGTTGTTAAAGCCTATAGTCAACATTTACCTAAACATGTACGTAGGAAAAAATAATAAAGAATGTGTTTAATTTCTTCCAACAAAAAATAATCAACAAGAGGATATATTAGGTTGTGATTAAGACTGTCAACTCTAGACTCAAATGATATTGATTTAACCCATGATATATTCACTTGCTAATTGTGTGATCATGGTCAATGTGAGCTAACTTCTCAGTGGCCCAGTTTCCACATTAGTAAAAAGTATCTACTTCGTCAGTTTGTTATACAACATAGATGAATTAAATAGACATAATGTGCTTACAGTATCTAATACATAGTAAACATTCAATAAATGTTAGCTATTATTATGGCAGATTCCAAATTACAACAATCCAGATCTTTCTTTCCTAAAGATCCCTAACATTACAAAAATAGTATGTCTTGGAAAACACAGGTTTTCACATAGTCTTTTTGATCACTTTTTAGCAAAAAAGACATTTACAGAATGTACTGTGTCTTCATAGTTAATGGAAAGAGCAACGATAAAGATGACATCTTTAACCCAGAAATCCCTTTTCTAAGAACTTTTCCTAGGAAACATTTGCCCAAGTCAAGAAAGAGAAAGAATATCACACAAAGACAGACTCTGCATCTTTGTTTGAAGTTATAAAATAAGAAAACTGAAAAATTACCTGAGAGCCAGTGAAATATGATATATGTCCCATCCTTTCAGCTATCCACAATGCAATATTAAGAAAAAGCATTAAGTTGCAGGGAGGTATGTATGTCAGGTTTATTTTCATTATATAGATAGAAAGTGATACACACACACTCATACATAGACATACACACACTTTATGTTTTTATAATTTAAATAAATCTTGGGGTTTGTGGTTACTTCATTTTTAATAAGCCATGTTTATATTTTTAAACTACCTATGAAGTACTAAGAAATCCACTCAGATGTTTCACAGATGAAAAGACTGGCCCTTTCAGGTATCCCAGGTAAAAATAATGAAAGCTGCCACTTTCGCACTCCTTTCTCCAATTCACATCAGATTCACCTTCGGGTACTTGCAATCTGGAAAGCACGCACAAACTAATTCATCTTTTGCCGGCGCACTCACAAATGATGCATACTCTCCTTCTGCCCTGACCAGAGACCAACACCATGGGTGGCCAAGAGAGCCAGAGATTCATTAATGTCCAGAAACTGGTCTGATGAGGAATCACAGATCTATTCTCATGCAATAAGTACCTGCCAACACCAAAGTCGGCTACTTTCTCAGCACAGGACTACAAGGTTAAAGGGACTTGGGGAGGACTTGGTATCTGAAGGGAAAGTACTTTGCCATTCCAGTAAGTAGCCAAGGGAAGGTCACCATGGAAACATCACTTGAATCCTGGAGTGGATAAAACCTCAGTTCACCATATGAAACCCACATCCCGCCTTTGAGAAACATCCCAGCTTTTCAAAGTGCTTTGAGTAAATGGGATCCCGGGATCGGCAGTGTTGATTAGTCTGTTTATTTAGCTAATAAAATTAAACTGTTTTTTTAGGCACCGTAGTTGGTTTCTCTGCCAGTGTAAGCAGAAATTTGGATCCATTGTGTTTAGACATGCCCTCTCAGTCAGGTCACAGTTGAACATTCATCAATCTTTTTATCATATTTAATATCTATGCAGATGCTATGTGTCTACATGTTTATATTACTTGTTCCAGAGAGAGAGAGAGAGAGAGAGAGAGAGAGAGAGAGAGAGAGAGAGGTACTGAGCCAAGGATGTGTTTGCTTGACATTTTGTTCTTTAATTGGGTCTATTCCCATAAACCCTAGATTGTTTGGGGGGGGGGTGGTATAAACACTACAATAACAAGAAAAAGAAAATTTTTATAAAACCCATTTTTCACCTTTTTTTTTTTTTTTTTTCAGTACTAGGGATGGAACCCAGGGGCATTCGACCTCCGAGCCACACCCCAGCCCTATTTTTTATTCTTTATTTTGAAACAGTCTTACTGAGTTGAAAGGGCCTTACTAAGTAGCTGAGGCTGTCATTGAACCTCAATTCTCCTGTCTCAGCCTCCCAAATGCTGGAATTACAAGCATGTGCCACCATGCCTGGCCATTTTTCACCATTTGATAGGCTAAAATTTGAATTTAAATTTTGAAAATAAGGCTTTAAATCAAGTAAGTGACAGATCCCTGGTATATAGGGTTTTAGTTGGTTTTATTTCTCTCTTCTCACAATTGCCTTCCTTGTCAGAAATGCCAGTAAGTAGCCGGGCGAGGTGGCGCATGCTTGTGATCCCCGCGCTTGGGAAGCAGAGACAGGAAGATCGCACAGGTTCAAAGCCAGCCTCGTTGGCTTAAGAGACCCTGTTTCCAAATAAAAATATAAAATAGGTCTGGGAGTGTAGCCTGGAGGTAGAAGGGTTTCCAGGAACCCCAGTACCACCAAAAGAAGAAAAAAAAGAAAGAAAGAAATACCAATAAGTAAGCAAGGAAGCTGGTAAATATGTCCTCAAAGCTTCCTTTTGAAAAGATTCTTACATAAATAATATCATATCTGAAAGTCAGGGACAAAAGACAAACTAACATACACATCGTTCAAAAATTTAAAAGTCTTTCAATAATCAAAAATCAATTGAAAATCATGTACTAAGCCGGATATGATGGAGTATACCTATAATCCTACTACTTGGGAAGCTGAGACAGAATGATCTCAGCAACTTAGTGACCTTGCTTCAAAATTAAAAATAAAAAAGGGGCTGAGACTGTAGCTCGGAGGTAGAATGAACCTGATTTCAATCTCTAGTACTAAAAAGAAAAGAAAAAGAAAATTATGTACTGAATTAATGTATTTTGGACATTACATTTCATTTCAAATTTCCTAATTTCAGAGCTTTGAATTTGTACATTATATCCTATAATGTATGCAAAAATAATAAATGCAAAGTTGATAGAATATTATGTCTGCTAAATTTTTGTCCTTTTGTATACAAAAGATCTAGATATATAAACTCTAGAAAAGTTCATTAAAAACACATTCTGGTAGCCGGGCATGGTGACGCACGCGTGTAACCCCAGCATTTGGGAGACAGAGACAGGAGGATCTCGGTTCGCAGCCAGCCTCAGCTACTTAGTGAGACCATTTGCAGCTCAGTAAGATCCTGTTTCAAAATAAAGAATAAAAATGGGGATGGGGTGTAGCTGGAAAGTATAATGCCTCTGGGTTCCAACCCCAGTATTGAAAAAAAAGGGAAAAAAACATATTCTGGTGATAATTTTGATTCATATCATGTAAAAATTACTGGTTTAGTTTGTTGCAAACACCTTAACAACTTCTAAATCCCAAGTTATCAATTTTGCTACTATTTCAGAGAAAGTGACACAGATGCATTAAAATAGGTTGAAAATTATAATCTAGAGCTTATATGTTATCACATTAATATTGTGTTATAATTCTTATTTTATATAATCACATTGTACACTATATTTAAGTTTTTATAGGTGCTGCACATCTGGCACACGGATCAAAATAAGCTGATTCTTATTATACTTGTACACTTTTATGAGTAAAAGTGAGGACACTATTTTGATACTCTTAGTCTCTAAATGGCATGGATTCATTTTACACAGTACAAAATTTGAATTGTCATTAGTGTCTGGTAATTAATATCATCACTCCAACTTATCTTTAAAAGTGTCTTAGCTATAGACACATCCTCATTTTGGGCCCCAGAATTCTTATAAGAATCAGTTGAACATCACAACTCAGGTTCGCAGACCTTTCATAATTGTAGGTTGGAGTGGTGTGTTTACATCTACAGATTAAGGAATAAATAATAAAACAATCTGTGAGTAATGTAGTCATAATTTTGCTATTTAGACAAATGCTGGGTAGGAATCAAACATAAAGCATTTTCTTTATGCCATGCCATTCTAAACCTCAATTTAGGGTAACTAATAAAAATGATTATAAATCACTTTGCAAAAATAAAACTGCTATGCGTGAGCTGAATAAGTACTATTAATTAAAACTGTTAAGGGTTTGGAGCAGAAAGGAAATGTTGCTTCAGCATTGCTAAAATGAGGCCAAAAACTACTGCTGACGAAACACAAGAAAACCAGAGAAGAATATCAGTGGTGGCAAAGATGGCTGCACTTCAGGGCCATTGCATCACTTTTGATGTGGCATTTTTATGTGTATTTGGACATAGCAAACTTCTCTCAAAGTATAGTTTTACTGTCTTTATACCAATAGGTTTAATCCTATCAGTCAATCACGATTAAAACCCTCTGATTTTACTTGTAAAATTTATGACTATGGAATAGCCAAAGATGATAAGGACATCCCCAATACATGTTGTGTGTACATGACATATACACGTAACTATGCACAAACTGAAAAAACATAGTAATGAAGTTTTTGTTAGGGCTGCAGATCAAAAGACCTCATTTACCTCACCAGACTGAGGTCAGGTGTCAAGAAGCCTTTATGAGGTTCACCAAAATCTCTGACCAATGCTTGATGAAAACAGGCTCTCAGGAAACCTAACCCACTTCCCACCGTAGCAGTTGGCTGGCAGCACTCTGTAGAATTATGAGCCACAGCGTTGGCCTGTTGAGACAGTGCATCATCCTTCCCACAAGCCCAAAACTGGGCTTTTATGGAGAATAGCAAAGGAACATAATAAGGAAGGGCAGCCTGGGCTCCTGATTATTAAATTAGTGTGTAAAATGCCAGCAAAGATCATGTGTATTCTTGTAAATTCTGTACTGACTGCTCTATAAAACATACAAGTTTATGCATATGTTTGTTACCAAAAAATGCAAAGAAATGTCTGCAATACCTGTAAGTCCAAATGGAATTTTAAAAAGTACAGGAACCAGGTGTAATGGTATACACTTGTAATCCTGATACTTGGGAGGCTGAGACAGAGGATTACAGGTTTGAGGACAGCCTCAGCAACTTAGTGAGACCCTGTTTCAAAATAAAAATTAAAAAAAGAGTTGGGAGGTAGAATGACCCTGGGTTCAATCCTCAGTGCCAAAAAGAAAAAGAATGTCATGTATTGAGTTAATGCATTTAGAACATCACATTTTATTCAGAATTTTCTAATCTTAGAACTTTGAATTTGTACATTACATTCTGCAATATGTACAAAAGTAGTAAATGCAAAGTCCATAAAATATTACTTGTGCTAAATTGTCACCCTTTTGTATGTAAATAAAATGTATACTTCATATACAAAATCTAGAAAATTTAATTAAAATAAATATTCTAATAACAATTTTGATTCACATTATGCAAAAAGGTATTTTCCAATTACCAGTTTGGTCTTATTGCAAACACATTAATTTTTTAAGTCCCAAGATTTTAATTCTGCTAATATTTCAATGAAAGTGACACAGGTACATTAAAATAAGCTGAAAATCATAATCTAGAGCTTATATGTTATCATACTATTACTAATATTAATTGCTACCATTATTTTATAACATAACTTATTAACTCAGCAAGGCCCTCAGCATTGAGGGCCTATTTCAAATTAAAAAATTAAACAAAAGGGCTGAGGATATATCTCAGAGATAGAACCTCTCCCCAACCCTGAGTTCAATCCCCAGTACAACACATACACAAAAGAACATACGTGTGGCTGGATATGATGACACATGTTTATAACACCAGTACTTGAGTAGATGAGACAGGAGGATCTCAGGTTCCTGGCCAGTCTCAGCTACTTAGTGAGGCCCTCTGCAACATAGCAAGACTCTGTTTCAAAATAAAGAATTAAAAAAATAGGGCTGAGGGTGTAGATTGGAAGTAGAATATCCCTGGGTTCAATCCTCAATAATAAGAAAAAGAAAATACCTGCAGACATTTATTCATTTATTCTAA
The DNA here is from genome assembly GCF_963383645.1 of Muscardinus avellanarius. Taxonomy (NCBI): domain Eukaryota; kingdom Metazoa; phylum Chordata; class Mammalia; order Rodentia; family Gliridae; genus Muscardinus; species Muscardinus avellanarius. Next base: position 81,750,566 of record NC_137791.1, read on the forward strand.
CATACACTTAAGAGTGCCCCCTAATTAAATAAACAAATCTAGTAAACTCATGCCATGAAACGATAGAGAAGAAATAATTTCATATCATGGAGCTTCCTGTTAACTGTGGCTACCAGCTCCACACCCCTGGAACTTTTTTTTTTTTTTTTTTTTGCAATACAGGAGATGGAATCCAGGACATTCTACCTCCGAGCTACACCCCCAGCCCTATTTTTTATTCTTTATTTTGAAACAGGGTCTCACTGAATTGCAAAGGGCCTCACTAAGTAGCTGAGGCTGTCCGCGAACCGCAATCCTCCTATCTCATCCTCCCAAATGCTGGGATTAAATGTACGCCACCATGCCCAGCTTTCTGGAACATTTTAAAGATGGGACCAATGGTATTTCTTCTTTATTTGGCTTTTTAATAATTAAACACCCTTTTTGCAGTCCAAAATAGAAACACCTTAATTTAAATTTTACTCAATAGAAAGCAATACTATTCCCAGATGAAAGACCTATCTGAAATCCAACAAAATTATTTCCATCTATAGAATTCAAATTGTTTAATGTAGTGAATCATTGAAAGTATCCATGAGAAATCTTCTGTGTTGGTGGCTTTCAAACTATTCAAGCATAGACCCATATGTATATAGTATATATGTATACCAACAATAATAATAGCAGCAAACCACATTTCTTTTTATTAGATCTGGTTATCTACTCACTTGGGTGTTTCTAAGCTTTCACAGTTTTTGTTGTTTTTGTAGTTGTTGTTTGTTTGTTCGTGTGTGTGTGTGTGTGTGTGTGTGTGTGTTTGTGTTTTACCAGGAATTGAGCCCAAGGGCATTCTACCTCTGAGCCATACCCCCAGTCTTTATTTTTTTTTTTGTTTGGAAACAGGGTCTCCCTAGGTTGCTAAGAGTTTTGCTACACTGCTGAAGCTGTCCTCCTGTCTCAGCCTCTCAAGTACTAGGATTATAGGTATGCACCACCACACCCAGATTTACATACTTATTTCAATTAATATTATCTTAAATATTTTCCCAAGTTAGTAAAATGTATTTGTAAAAAATATTAGACAATAAAATAGCTACTGAATTATAACACACACACACACACACACACACACACACACACACACACACACAATGATATCCTGAAGAAATCTTTAGTTAATTAATAAGAAAAAATAACCTAATAAAAAAATAGCAAAGGACATTAACTGGCAAGTCACAAAAGAGTAATCCCTAATATCCTGTAAATGGGAGAAAAGAGGTTCAATTTCAAGGAAATAATGTATTGTTTTCCCTAACTAAAGCTTAACAAAAATGGAAGCATTTCATAATATGCAGTTTCATTAGTTTTTGAGCTAATGAACCTACCCTATAATTTTGTCAAGAGCTTGAGTTTGTATAAAAAAACAATAACAAATAAGCTGTCATGAAGGAAAGCTATCATAATCTTTCTAATCTGGAAGTGATCCAGAAATTCTACTCTTGGTGTCTACTCTCACATCAGTGATAGGAAATATCTTTTTAAGTGAAGTGTATTTCTTTCTCTCTTTTTTTTTTTTTCCAGTACTGGGGACAGAACCCAGGGGCATTCTACCTTCAAGCTACACCCCTAACCCTATCTTATTCTTTATTTGGACACAAGGTCTCACTAAGTTGCAGAGGGCCTCACAAGTAGCTGAGGCTGTCCTTGAACTGCAATCCTATCTCAGCCTCCCAAATGCTGGAATTATACGTGTGCACCACCACGCCTGGCTAAAGCACAGTTCTTGCACATGGGAGATTCCACACCCCATCCCATGACCAGCATCTTTCCTTCTCACTGCAGGCAGCACGGATGACCGACATGCTTTCAGGTCAGCATCAGCAGCCCTGGCCCAGCTGGCTCTCCCGCCCTCGTGGTCCCAAACCTTTGAAGAACCATAGGCATAAACTCATTTCCAACGAGGCAAAAAGATTATTACCACATCAGTAGAGGCAAAGGTCCTTGAACAATCGCAAACCTTCCCAAGCATGCCTCACTTTGGCTGTTCCAGCCCCTGCCTTGAGGCTAAAGCGGCATTCACCTGTCCTGGAAGGAATTCCCCGCCAACTGGTCCTCGTGGGTCTGAACATCCAAGAGTGTGTGGCATTGTTTGCATCACTCGGCTGCCTCGTCATCCTTCCTGGCCTAGACCAGACCCACTTCTGGAGATGCTCCACATCACACATTGACACCCGACTGTGCCTGCGGTGACCGGTGGCCGGAGCGAGGCGCCTACTAAAGGGTCAGGAGAGGATCCACAGCAACTGAGGAGCACTAGGACACGTCTGCCTCTTCACCAGCTACTGACCAGGGGACTGGATGGAACTCTGGCCTCCGTGTAAGACAAGGCACATGATGGAATGTTTTATTTCTAACAAGGATGGAGGAGAAAAGCCAAGTTATACCGACTGCCTATTCGCCTCCATGCGAGTACTGAAGGCTGCCCATGAGTTATCTCATTTAATCCTCATGTCTCTCTCTGAAAAAGTTGCTGTCCTTCATTTCACTGATAAAGGAACTGAAGCTCAGTGAGGCAAATGACTAGTCCATGCTGCTCACACGTCTTATAGATGGAATAAATGGGATTGAAAGCCAGAAGTGGCTGGGTGTGGTGGCACATGCCTGTAATCCCAAGACTTGGGCGGCTGAGACAGGAGGATCCAGGTTCAAGAATCTAAGGGCCTCAGCATTGTTTCAGAACAGGAAATCAAAAGTGCTGAGGGTAACCCGGCCATGGTGATGCACACTTGTAATCTTAGTCCTTGGGAGGCTGAAACAGGGGAATCATAGTTTGTGGACAGCCCCAGCTAGTAGTTCATGGACAATCTCGGGTACTTAGTGCAATTTAGTGAGACTCTGTTTCAAAATAAAGAATAAAACAGCCGGGCGTGGTGGCGCACGCTTGTAATCCCCGCGCTTGGGAGGCAGAGACAGGAGGATCGCGCAGGTTCGAAGCCAGCCGCGCGCGCTGGCTTAGGAGACCCTGTTTCCAAATATAAAATGTAAAAAGAGGTCTGGGAGTGTAGCCCGGAGGTAGAAGGGCTTCCACGAACCCCAGTACCACCAAAAAAAAAAAAAAAAAAAAAAACATATGGCTGGGGATGTAGCTCAGAGGTAGAATGCCTCTGGGTTCCATCCCTAGTACTCCAAAAAAAAAAAAAAAAAAAAAAAGAAAAAGGAAAAAAAAATTCTGGGGGTCTAACTCAGAGGTGGAATGTCCCTGGCTTCAATCCCCAATACACACACACACACACACACACACACACACACACACACACACGTATTTTCCCCATTTCCTAGTTCTTCCTAAAAGTCCAGTCTTTTCTTCCAAAGTGACACTGAGAAAATAATTATCCTCTGTATTTAATAAATGAGTAAATGAAGAGCACTTTGCAGTATAGAAGTGGGCAGAAAAGAAAGAGTGAAGGTGAAATGAGCCCAAAGAAAGTGAGAAGCAGGCCCAGCCATCGGGCATCCTCCAGGGGCCTGCACACCCGCACCTGAAGACATCTGAGCACCACAGTGCCTAACACCATGATGGCAAAAGAAATACTGGAAAGACCCCAAATGCTTAACAAGAGTAAGAAGGGTAAATAAAGTGTAGTATTTTCACATGATAGATTCACAGATAGATACAAAAGTATGAACTCGGGGCACCCATATTAACACTTGTCATCCTCAAAAATTTAATTTTGGGTGAAATAACCAGGTCTCACAGAATAACATGTCATCACGGAAGAACTCCCCAAATGTAATGTTGAGCAAAGAAAAAAAAGTAAAGAAGAAGTATATAGCATGTACATAAATATATATAAATTCAAAATGTAGTGAAAAGTATGCTATATTATTTATAGGTCAATATCTATGTAGCAAAGGTATTAAAATAAAGTGAAATATTAACACAAAATTTAGAATGCTGGTTACCCCTCAGAGCAGGGAATGCAGTGGTGCAGGGATGTGCTGCCGTTCAGTGTTATAAAACACTGAAAAAAGAAATTGAAAAAGACCTTAGGAGATGAAAATATCTTCCATGTTCTTAATAGAATAAATGTTATCAAAATGGCCATTCTTCCAAAAGTGATCTACAGATTTAACACAATAACCATTAAATTACCAACACCACTCCTCACATAGAAATTTAGTTCTTAAATTAATTTGAAACAACAAAAAACTCAGAATAACAAACGTAGTTCTCAAGAAGAACTATGCAGGAGGCATCACAATATTTGATTTTATACTATACTACAAAGCCATAGTAATAAAAAACAACATGGTATTCACACAAAAAAGATGCATAGACCAATAGGCAAGAATAGAAGACTCAGAAACAAATCCACAGACTTATAACCAATTGATGTTTGACAAAAGCACCAAACAAATGCACTGGAAAAAAGATAGCCTCTTCAACAGATGATGTTGGCAAAAATTAGTTAAACATATGCAGAAAAATGAAAATAAACCCCACTTTCTCACCCTGCACAAGAGTCGATTCAAGATGGATCAAAGACTTTGAAATCAGACCAGAGACCTTATAGTTCTTTGAAGAGGGCATAGGTACAACACTTCAACACACAGGCACAGGTAAAAATTTTCTCAAAAAGACCTCAAAGGCACAAGAAATTAAAAGAAGCATCACTAAGTGAGACTGCACTACACTGAAGAACTTCTGTACAGCAAAGGAAACTGTCAAGCCCCTCAACAGAGAGCTGACAGAATGGGAGAAGATTTTTGCCAACTACTCCTTGGATAGAGGACTCATATCTAGAATATACAGAGAACTCAATAAACTCACTGCTAAGAAAACAAATAACCCAATCAAAATGGGCAAGGGGACTAAATAAATATTTCATAATAGAAGAAATTCAAATGGCCAATAAATGTATAAAAAATGTTTAGCGTCATTAGCAATCAGAGAGATGGAAATCAAAACTACTCCGAAGTTGGGCATGGTGGCACACACTTGTAATCCCAGCATTCGGAGGCTGAGACAGGAGGATCACAGTTCGCAGACAGCCTCAGATACTTAGTGAGGCCCTCTGCAACTCAGTGAGACTCTGTTTCAAAATAAAGAATAAAAAATAGGGCTGGAGGTGTAGCTCAGAGGTAGAATGCCCTGGGTTTCATCTCCAGTACCGCAACCACTTTGGAAAACTGTATGGAGGATCCTCAGAAGAATGGGAACGAGCCTACCATAGGATCCAGCAATACCACTTCTGGGCATCTACTCAAAGGAATGGAAAGCCAATTACCTATGTTCTTAGCCACAAAATTCACAATTGCCAAACTATGAAACCAGCCAAGATGTCCATCAACAGATGAATGGATTAAAAAACTGGGATATGTACACAATGGAATTTTACTCAGTCATAAAGAAGAACAAAATTATGTCATTTGCAAAAAATGGATCTAACTGGGGAACATAATGCTAAGAAAGATTAGTCAGTCACAAAACATAAGAAATGAGATGCTTTCCCAAAAATATGAAAGCTAGGGAGAAAAAGGGTCATAGGAAGAACTCTAGATGAAGAAGCCATAGATGAGCAAATAAGGCAACCTAACTGATGGGGATGGGAGGGGGAAGAGGGAAATTCCCTAATATACATGATGTACATTCACAAACATGTCAAACACTAAGCCAAAGATGAGAAGGAGGGAGTTGGGGAAGGGCTAAATGAGTGATGTGTGCATGTATGCCTCTACTATCTTGTACCCCATTAAAATGTATGACTACAATGCACCAATAAAAATAATAATAATAAACAGATAAGAAGGGCTGGGGTTGTTGCTCAGAGGAAGAACCCCAGGGCTCAATCCCCAGTACCAGTCATACACACACACACACACACACACACACACACACACACACAAACACACAGAGAATAAAGAATTAAAATGTAGGAAGGAAAGGGTAAGCAGAGTAAAGAGCAGGTGGCATTAAAAATATGTCATAAATATTCAAATGACAGAAGCTATGTGAGAAAGAGAAAATGAAGATTTCTGAAATCACCTTAAACCGTCTGAGAAGTTGTCAGCTGGGCAGAACAAGAGCACATCACCGATCCAGCCACTGCTTCCAGTACTCTGGAGAAGTGAGATTAGTAAGCCATAAAACTCACCCCTCAGTTAAAGTGAGTAAGATGTTTGTTATTAGGAATGCATGTGCAAGTTGAACACCCAGAAAATGTTAGTCATGTGTTGTAAGACTTTCTGAATTCTCAATGTATTTTCAAGCAACCTTTCCTTTTGGCATAGATTCAATTTAAACCTGATAGGAAGGCAATCTTTTTCACACACATACGTACAGTTGAATAGACTGTGTGTGTGTGTGTGTGTGTGTGTGTGTGTGTGTGTGTGCATTTGTGTGCATGCACATGTTTTTGAAGGAAGAGAAAGAAGAAACTATACAGGTGACACAAATACCAAGACACTTACAGCCAGGTTTGAGAAAAAGTTTTTTCAAAGGATATATAGGGAAATAGAAGAGGTTAGCAACAAACTAGTATCTCTGGAAGACACAGTCTACCAGTGCTGTCCACAACACTCTGGGATCCTGGAAATGTTCCATATTCTCACATCCAAGTGGCTACTGAACACTGGAAGTGATTTAGAGTGATTACAGAATGGAAACTCTAATTTAATTTGAATTACTTGAAACTTAAATATAAATACTCACAAGTAGCTAGTGGCTACTGTGATGGACAATGTAGAATATCCTCATCTCATGATTAGGAATGAAACAAAACCATGTGAGAACAATCTGAGGCATGGACTGCCACACAGCAAAAGATCCCCCCAACACTCCTGATCGCCCCATAACTCTTCCACCATCATCTCTGGATCCTTCAGACTCATGAGAAGAAGAAGAAACACGAAAGAAAAATGAGGAGAGCTAAAGGGAATAAGAGCTATGTGCATGTATCACTCTGAACTATGTTATGATGTGAGACTGCAACGCACCAATAAAAGTATATTAAAAAATAAAAAATAAGCCGGGCATGGTGGCTCATGCCTGCAATCCCTGTACTTGGGAGGCTGAGACAGGAGGATCGCAGGTTCGAGGACAGCTTCAGGAAGCAGTGAGACTTTCAGCAACCTAGTGAGACCCTGTTTCCAAATAAGAAATAATATTTGGCTGAGAGCGTAGCTTGAATGTAGAATGTCTCTGGGTTCAATCCCCAGTACCACAAAAACGAATGAATGAATGAATGAATGAATGAGTGGAATGGGCAGGCACAGGTGATCCCAGAACACTCAGCAACCTGACTGACAAGTAAGCTGCCACAGGAGAATTCAGGTCACGGCTCCAGAGCATGCTCACTTATGCTCCTCCCCTTTTGATCTCTGCGCACTTATTAGAAGAGTTTACTCATTGGATGCCACTGATGGGATAAGGCAATGGATTTCATTTTTTAAATCATCTTTTCTGCTTGTCATGCTGAATATCAGGACCTTCATAGCATTTTACAAATTGAATTTACCTATCCATTTAGGTAACACACTTAACTGAGCTTTCGTTTGCTTTCTGCTGACAAAAAAAAAAAAGGCTCTTTGCATTTGCTGGCTCAGTTCTTTGCCTGCACATGAGGGAATCAGGGTGTTTCCATACCACTGTTTCTGGCTGAAGCTAAACCTTGGGTCCCAAAGGTATGGGGCTTGCAGACCATCTCCACCCAGGAGAAGGGCATCTGTTTCACCAGCCACGTCTTGCCTCGTGGCCCTTGGTTCTCCATGGATCCTAGTTGCTACCTCCCCCTCCCCAACTCCAATTTGGTTTCTCTGTTTCCAGCTACTGTGTTTCCCCAGGCAACAACACTAGGTACAGAAACTCGCTGCTAGTACACGCCAAGGATTTTCAGGGCTCAGTAACTATTTTCATAACAATACCTAAGATTGGAGACATATTTTCTTTTTTGGTCATAAAATTCAAGGAATATTGAAGCATTAAAATGGTCTAGAAGCAGATACGGTAGATACGTATTTCTAAGTATATGCATTCATATGTAATAATAAATTCACACTTAATCGATGAACAATTAAGTTAAGCCAGATGGTTAATTGGATTTAGGGGTTCCATTTGATGAATCAAAAAATAATGCCATTATTGAAAGTAGGCCAGTAAAACTCTGGCCCCACCTGCATTTTCATAGCCCTAGGAAGAGAAAAGCCATTAGTGAACAGCGCATCTCATCCAAACCTATCAGCAGAATTGATGACACTAGTTCCAAGCTAAGCTTCAGAAGGTAAGAGGAGACCAGTGCCCCTCTCCAGCCCGCCCACATAGAGCACCGTGCCCGATACGTGATGGGTGCTTAACAAACATTTGTTAAACAAATAAATAATGAGAAAGAGTAGAAAGTTTCTGTGTATCTAAAGTAGTTTTAGCATTTCAGATTCACACCTGATAGAAATTTAGAGGACTCCTCTCTAGTAGCTGAAAGATTTTAATGCTCTCATGCTCTCACCTCTAGGGCTTGTTTGTTTGTTTGTTTTTGGTGGTGGTACTGGGGTTCCTGGAAACCCTTCTACCTCTGGGCTAGACTCCCAGACCAATTTTTTTATATTTTTTATTTGGAAACAGGGTCTCTTAAGCCACCGAGGCTGGCTTCAAACCTGCACGATCCTCCTGTCTCCGCCTCCCAAGCCTGGAGATTACAAGCGTGCGCCACCACGCCCGGCCATCTAGGGCTTTTAACACAAAATAAATAAATGACATCCTGCTCCCTGCTAAAGAAGAGCTGTCTTATTTTTATGACCTTTGTGAATCAATGGTCCAAAATCCTATGAGAAAAAGATAGTCATTTGGAGGCTTTCCTTATAATTTTTTCTCAGTGTTGAATCTATTCTTAAGCCCTTGATTTTCAACTTAGAATAATAATAATAACAATAATAACAAGAGTGTCTCTATGATAAAACTCCTAAAGAATTAATAGTGAGAACATTCAAGGAAGAGAATAATGCTTCCTCATTAAACTCAGTGATTTCGTGACACATCTCGCTTTGACCACTCCCTCATACATCAGCTTCAAGGGTCCACAGCTCTTTCTACTGAGCACCTCAAGGAATTGATTACTTCAGAGGGGTAAGAGATGCAGCTCCCTATCAGATGTACCCAAGACTTATTTCAGAGGGTCCTAGAAGAACCTAGAGAGAGGCCAATTGTGGCGAGCCGCCATTAGAAGATGGCGCCGGCTTCCTGCCTCTGAACTAGAAAATGGCGCCAGCTTCCTGCCTCTGAGCTTGATTGACACATGGCTGTGCAGGAAGCAACTCCATATTTGGAGGCTAAGGTTATGTAACGCATGACGTGGTGGTGGCCTGACGAGCATGAGCCAATGAGTGAGTGAGACGTGGCAGGGAGTGATTGGGAGGGTTAATGTTTATAATCCCCTGCGCAAGGCAGATCTTTGCCAGGCCATGCCATTCTGCCATTCCGCCATTACTAGTATCCTGAATAAACGGCTTGCAAGAAGAGCTTCGTGTTGCGTCTTAATCGCTGGTCGAGGGACGTGACAGCCAATGGGGAAAATTACTAGAGCGGGAATGACACAAAAGCAAAAAGGGATTTCCGATTGTTAGAGCTGTTTCTGAAACTATTAGCACTGGTATGCTCCCCCACACACACACACACACACACACCACCCCAGTCGCCTTGTAGCAGAAGTAGAAAACTTTTTAAATTCTTTGTGTATTTTACTTATTAGTACTCTACCAGAGGAGTGTCTAGCAAAGATTTTCTCCCATTCCGTCAGCTTTCTTTAAACGTGCGTGTGTGTGTGTGTGTGTGTGTGTGTGTGTGTGTGTGTGTGTAGGGGCATTCTACTTCCAAGCTACACCCCCAGCTCTTTTTTTATGCTTTATTTTGAAACAGGGTCTCACTAAGTTGTGGAGAGGCTCACTAAGTAGCTGAGGCTGGTGGCAAACCCGTGATCTTCCTGTCTCAGCCTCCCAAGTACTAGGATTACAAGTGTGTGCCACACACCCAGCTCTTTAGATTTTTTTTTTTTTTTGAGGGTCTGAGGATGGAACCCAGGGGCATTCAATCCCGAGCTACACCCCGTGCCCTATTTTTTGTTCTTTATTTTGAAACTAGGTCTCACTAAGTTGCAGAGGGCCTCACTAAGTAGCTGAGGCTGTCCGCGAACCGCGATCTTCCGGTCTCAGCCTCCCGAATGCTGGGATTACAAGTGTGCGCCACCACGCCCGGCTAAATTTTTGACGGTCTTACTTGCTGCCTTTTAATTTAGTGCCATCCCATTTATTAATTCTTGTCTTAATTTCATGAGCGTTAGAGGTCTTATGGAGTAACACTCTACCCCTGGGTATCTTTCCAAAGGAACTGGAGCCAGAATATTATAGTGTCACATGCACACTCATGTTTATAGCAGCACAATTCACAATAGCCAAATTATGAAACCAACCTAGATGTCCGTCAACGCATAAATGGGTAATAAAACCATGGCATAGGCACACAATGGAATCTTATTTAGCCATGAAGAAGGAAAAAAATTATGTAATTTGTAGAAAAATGGAAACTAGAGAGTATTATGCTAAGTGAGATTAACCAGTCTCAGAAAGTGGAAGATTATGTTTTCTCTCAAATTTGAAAGCCATAGAGAAATGGAGAAACAGAAGGGACTTGAGATAAAGACGGAGAGATAACAGAAGGAAGGTGCAGAGGGTTTGGGGGAGGAGGCGGGGAGACGAGATAAAGGAAACAATTTAGGTAATGCTAAGAATAAATGTGAAATTATCAATACCAATCTCAATAATATGTACAGGGAGGAAGGAGGTGAAGTGGGAGGGCATCTGGAGGGAAACACACCAAGGACTATATGCATGTATGTCCCTATCACTCTGGGTCTCATTGTGATATATAATTACAATGCACCAATAAAAGTGTATTAGCTAAAAAAAAGAAGTAGAAAACAAAAATATAAATGACCTCTAAAGTTCTTTCTAGTCCTAAGCATCAAAGAGTCCATGAGTCGCATCCCAGGATCCGGAGATAAGCTCTGAGTCTAATCACTTGCCTGAACCACTACTGGAAGAAAGAACTGTGTCTCTCGTTGGCAGGCACAGTTTCCTTGAGGCCAGCCCAGATCCCTCTAGAGTCACATTTTGTGGGAAGTACTTGATCCTCCCTCTGGACGACCAGGTCAGACCAGTCTATTACCAGGTACATGGAGTTCAGCCAAAACAAACTCAGCCTTGGAAATTTGGAAAATGGCTATTTTTCTGGCTATAAAACAGGCAGAGGGTTGTAAGGCCTCCATAGGTATCCCTCCTCAGATAGATTCTATCAGAAAAATCAGATCTGACTGGATTTAATTCTGTGTCCTGAAATACAATGATCTGTGTCACGAGAGTATAAATTAACTTGGTATTCTGACAACCAAGCTCCTGGTGTGATTAAGTCAAGTCCCATTTGTTTCCTATTTCCTCTTTCTCTGATTCCACTCCATCATTGGGCACTAGCAGAAAAACCCAGGTCCCTGGTCCATCCAGAGAAGAAGCACAAGAAGAGAGGAAGAAAAAGCATCGCTGTGGTGTGTGGCTTGGTTTCCCAGAGTTGACCTTGGAGTCCATCTCTCTGGCTGCACATTACTCAGTGATGTCACCAACCACCACTGGAGAGGGTTAGGGGAGAAGACAACAGAGGTGAGGAGAGCGGGAAAAAATAAATAAAAGACAGGAGGAGCAGTTGGGGAGGAGAAAAAGCAAACGCCACACGGGGGAGGAAGAAAAATTAATAAATTAAGAGGAAAAATTTGAAAGGCAAACAAGAGACAATATGACTGACAATGGAACCCACACAATCCCCAAACTCCACATAATGCTCTACAAAAATATGATGATTATATTAATAAAATTTCGTCTTTTCAAATGTCTGAAGAGAGCTGAGTTCACTCTACCATATTTCCAACTGCTAGGTACCATCTCCAAGGAGAGAAATGAGAAGGTGCCCCCAAAAAACTAAAACTCAGGTTGGTGAATTGCCAGTAACAGAATGGAAACTTGCTACGTCATGGGTGAGTGACCGATATTGGTAACATTGATGAGGCGCTGTCTTCAACTAAAATAGCAAGAGCCTCACGAATTGAGCTTGAACACCAAACTGTGTGGTTGGAAATGGCCCCACTAAGTCCCCAGTACGTTTAGAAGGACTCTCAGCAGAGTCCAACAAATCTCTCTCTCCTCTGGAGCGTATTTCCCACACCCTTTATGCATAATACTTAGTTTTAGTTTTAATTTCTTCAATTTTAGTCAAAGGAGGAGGCTACTCATGGGGACCTGTCACTGTCGAGCTCACTGAGAAGCTATGTCCTAGAGCTTAGACTGCGTGCTGCAAAATATCTTATAGAATTGCTGCAAAATGGGTCTGGTTGTAAAGCAAAGAGTATCTGTAGTTCATAGAAGTTTCCTTGCTCCGTGTGTGTGTGTGTGTGTGTGTGTGTGTGTGTGTGTGTGTGTGTGTTACTGGGGATGGAACCCAGGGACATTCTACCTCCAAGCTACACCCCCAGCCCTATTTTTTAGTCTTTTTTTTTTTTTTAAACAGGATTTCACTGAGTTGCAAAGAGCCTCGCTAAGTAGCTGAGGCCATCCATGAACCGCTATCCTCTGATCTCCGCCTCCCAAATGCTGGGATTACAAGTGTGCGCCACCACGCCCAGCTCCTTGCTCCTTTTTGACTAAGATCTGCCCCATTATATACCCAGACACGCACACACACACACACACACACACACACACACACACACGAGATCTTATATTATGCAATTTGTATTCACTGCTTTCATGCAACAGACAAGAAAATCAGTAAATGCTACTTTATTTTTAAAACTTTTATTTTAGTTTAAGCTTTTTTGATTAAAAGATAGGTTGGTGACCCATGTCTGTAATCCCAGTACTTGGGAGGCTGAGACAGGAGGATCGCAGGTTCAAGGACAGCCTCAGCAATTTAGAGATACTCTCAGCAACCTAGTGAGACCCTGTTTCAAAACCAAAAATAAAAAAGGTCTGTCTGGGGATGTGGCTCCGAGGTAGAATGTCCCTAGTTTCAACTCACAGTGCCACACAATAACAATAAAAGTTAAAAAGATGAGAAATGTCAGATAGCAGCTATCTAGCATCCAGTATTGTCTTCTTCCTTATTCACTCACTTATTGTTATTATTACTGAACCTAGCTTGAGAGCTTTCCTCATCTTTAATTTAATCCTCTCTGGTTGACACAAATGAATTCAATCATGCACTGTTTAGTAAGAATAACATGTTCCAGGCACTATCTTCTTCCTTTATTTATTTATTTTTATTATTATTTTTTTGGTGGTACTGGGGTTCCTGGAAGCCCTTCTACCTCCGGGCTACACTCCCAGACCTCTTTTTACATTTTATATTTGGAAACAGGGTCTCCTAAGCCAGCGCGCGCGGCTGGCTTCGAACCTGCGCGATCCTCCTGTCTCCGCCTCCCAAGCGCAGGGATTACAAGCGTGCGCCACCACGCCCGGCCAGTCTTCTTCCTTTATGACACAACAATGAAGAAGACATTTCTGAAGGGGTGAAGAGATTAAAATGACGAGAGAGAGAGAGAGAGAGAGAGAGAGAGAGAGAGAGAGAGAGAGAGAGAGAGACTGCGCCAGGCAAAGGCTCACGTGAGGGAAGGGTGATGCAAGAGAAGAAACTCTGAAAGGGACACAGTCTTGAGATCTTTGAGGCCGTGTAGGTGATAAGTATGACTGGGGGAAAGAACAGTAGAAAATGAACTTTAAAAGATCATAAGGGTGGCAGGCGCAGTGGCCATGCCTCTGATCCCAGTACTCGAGGCTGAGACTGGAGGGTTGCAGGTTGGAGGGCAGCCTCAGCAATGTAGTGAGACCCTGGACAACGTAGTGAGGGCCTGTTTCCAAGTGAGAAATAAATAGGGCTGAGATGTAGCTCAGAGGTAGAATGCCTCCAGGTTCAATCCCCAGCGGCGGCTGAGGGATCATACAGGCCTTGCACACATGGTTCCAGTTGCAGCAGGAAGTCATTCAAGGTTTGAACAAGGAAGCGGCACAGCTGCTTTGGCTAATAGAATTGTACTAAAGGGGGAAAGAAGGAAAGTTTAAGAGACTTTGCAATAGTCCAAAATCGAGATAATTAGAAGTGTTTTGAACTACAGTGGAGGTAACAAAAATTATTCATATTTGATACGTATCTTGGAAGTAACCCATCAGGTTGCCACACTATGAGAAAGGAAGAGAGAACTCAAGAAGGAGTGCGATGACTGGGTTGAGCAACTTAATGACATGTAAATGGTGCCATTGAGGCAGGCGGAGGCATTGGTAGGGGGCAGCTTTGGAAGGAAAATAATCAAAGCAATGTGTTTGCAGTGCCTGTTATATATGCAATTGAAAATCCAAAGCAATTTAATACAGAAGTCTGGAGATGACAGAGAAGTCAAATTGGAGATAAAAATTTTTAAGTCCTCAGCAGTGATTTTTCTTTTTTCAGTACTGGGCATGGAACCCAGGGGAAGTCTACCTCCAAGCTACACCCTAGCCCTATTTTTTATTCTTTGTTGTGAAACATGGTCTCACTGAGTTGCAAAGGGCCTCACTAAGTAGCTGAGGCTTCTGGGAACCACAATCCTCCTGTCTCAGCCTCCCAAATGCTGGGATTACAAGCATGAGCCACCACGCCTGGCTCAATTTTTTTTTTTTTTTTTTTTTTTGGCAGTACTGGAGCATGCACCCAGATAATATCCTCCTGCCCCATGATCAGTGAGTATATTTATTTTTATTAAGTTCTATGATGTATTCAAAACAACCCATTTCAAAATAGTTTCACTATCTAGCCGGGCATGGTGGCGCACACACTTGTAATCCCTGCGCTTGGGAGGCAGAGACAGGAGGATCACGCAGGTTCAAAGCCAGCCGCGCTGGCTTAAGAGACCCTGATTCCAAAATTTAAAAAAATAGGTCTGGGAGTGTAGCCCAGAGGTAGAAGGGCTTCCAGGAACCCCAGTACCACCAAAAAAAAAAATAATAATAATAATAACAAAATAGTTTCACTAAAACTTTTAGAAAAGTTTAAAATTATTTTTTAAATTATTAAAAAATTTTAAGGTATTTTTAGAAAATCCAAGAAAAGGGGGACATCGAAATTAGAACTCTGGTTCACACACACACACACACACACACACACACACACACACACACACACAAAGAAGCAGTTTAGTATATGCATGGCCAGAGTGACCTACAGAGCTCTGGAAAAAAATAACCTCCCGTACAGAGGTGGAGAATCTGAGGCTAGAGGTGGGTGGAACAAAGGGATAGGGGAAAGTCTAGGGGCACGGCTTCACTACATCTACCAGAGGCCTACAGGGTCGAAGCCCTTCTGACTTGAGCTTCTGGCTTCTAGAAATTGTAAATTGTCCTGCTAGTCATTAGCCAGGATTCTAGTGGCACCCAGCCTCAGTTCTCAGGGGCAGGGCAAGGCAGGCGTTGTTAATCGATATAGAAGGGGCGGTGTGGGTAATAAGTGCAGAGACTCTTATTTTCCAACCAAAGCTAGAAACACATAAAAACCAGGCAGCTTAGCTTTATGACTTGGATTAATCATCATTGCCCTCCCAACTGGATGATCCCTTGTGATTAAATAGAGGAAAATGGATCAATCATTGACTCATTGATTCTTTACCTGACCCTTCTCCCCAATAAATCCACCAGCCCCCTTTTTGCCTGCAAAATAGAAAACTCAATTTCCCTGGCAGGGAAGTGTAAATCACGGTGACAAAGGTGGAAGGATAGTCAGTCCAGAAAAGAAATGGTGTTTGGATAATCTGTGAACCTTGAGATTAGCTTGTTCAAGGGAACTTTGCTCACTGACTGTACAGATCCTTGGAGATAATGGGAATTGAGTGAGATTTAACAGTGCAGTGATTTCTCAAGCCGGAACGATGGAAAGGCTTGGTGTGACCTTGGTCATGGCCTTCTTTTCCAACAAAGGACAGTTCTTTCCCATGGACCCTGCATGGAGTATTCCAAGAAAGTTGACACTAATCATGACGATCAATTGATGTGATTGTTACCTATGATTTATCTTGTTTTCCTGGACACACTCTGGAAAAAAAAACTCAGCCTGAAAACTAAATGACTATGAAAAAAAAAAGAATTGATTAGTGAGGCAGCCAGGGAATGGACAATGTTAATATTTTAATAGGGGTGATAACACTGGCCTCCACAAAGAGTTCACTTTTTGACCCCTTTGACTTCATTGCATTCAAAGTGGTGAATAAACACATCTCCATTAATCAACTTAACTACCTGGTTTGTCATTCCAAGGGCACACTAACATAACACATGAAGTCTATCTCTGGGAGCCCTTCTGTAACACTGTTAAATATAAAAGTGCATTTTGGCAAATACATCCTTGGAACAGTCTTAGGAAAAGCTAACATGATCTTTCTCTTAGAGCCCAATATCAACAAAAACCCTGTGTATTTTCTCTGTATATCAAGAGCCTCCTTCACCAATTAAAGTATGGAGTCAATTTTATGAAATTACTTTGCAAATGAAACTTTTCATTAAAGTAGTCCTTTGCCTTTAAACTGTGAGCAGAACGAAGAGAAATGGGAAATATTCCCCCACGTAGTGCACCAACCTTAGCTGCAGCTCTTCTATTCATTTCTACTTCTTTTCTCTGAATAATTAGCTCTGCTCTACTCTGTTCCAAGTGGCAGGTGAACACACCTCTCAACTCAGAACACACATTCCCACAGAAGAGTAGCGAGAAAAGCATCCAGCTATGCATTAGGCTTCTTCTCTAGCCCACTGGGTTTGAATTCAGTTCTGTTGGTCTCTAGGTCATCAGGATATATACAGCATTAAGTTCCCAGGCCACAGAATTCCCAGCAAAAGGGCCTGAGATGAGACTAACGCTGGGTATTAGCAGTAAAACAGGGTTGCAGCTAACACTGAGCCTGTGTTTACAGAGGGCTTGGCTGGACCAGGCTCTAGAGCTGTTCATCCGAACGTGCAAGACCATAGGTGAGGAGCTTCAAGATCGTAAAGGCTGCCTACTTCTGTCTCTGCAGCACTATGAACCACAAGCGGAGACGTGATGAGGGTTTGAACACTTAACCAGAACAACATAAAAAACACTGACAATCTCCATTGAACCCAAAGTAACTATAATCTCTCTCTCTCTCTCTCTCTCTCTCTCTCTCTCTCTCTCTCTCTCTCTCTCTCTCTCTCTCTCTCTCTCTCTCTCACCCCATGGTAACAGGGATTGAATCACCAGGGGCATTCTTCCTCTAAGCTACACCCCCAGCCCTCTTTTTATTTTTATTTTGAAACAAAGTCTCTTTAGGTTGCTGAGAGTCTCACTGCTTGCTAAGGTTGTCCTTGAACCTGCAAATCCTCCTGTCTCAGCCTCCCAAGTACTGGGATTACAGGTGTGTGCCACCACACCCAGATAAGTACTAAGTTCTTAATAGAGAAGACTTGCTGGGCTGGACTCAGAGAAGGAAAGTCCTTAATTCACCTCTGGGATTCAGTGCAGATGGGACAAGATTCAAATACCATGGGACACTGCATGATCTTGTTTATATATGGAATCTTAAAAAGATGAATTTAGCCAGTTGTGGTGGTGCACACTTGTAATCCCAGTACTTGGGATGCTGAAGCAGGAGGATCACAGGTTCATGGCCAGCCTCAGCTACTTAGTGAGGCCCTCCATAACTCAGTGAGACCCTGTTTCAAAACAAAGAATAAAAAATAGGGCTGGGGGTTTATAGCTCCGAGGTAGAATGCCCCTGGGTTCAATCCACAGTACTGCAAAAACAAAAAAGAAAAAGAAAAACTTATAGAAACACAGGGTAGAATGGTGGTTACGTGGGGCTGGCGTAGGAGTGGGAAATTTATGGTCAGAGGGCAAAAAAAAATTCAGTTTAGATAGGAGAAATAAGATCAAGAGGTGTATCTTCTAATATAGTGACCATAGTTAATAATAATGTACATATTCTTTGTTTTGTATGATACTGGGGATTGAACCCAGGGGCATTGAACCTCCAAGATAAACTCTCCCCAGCCCTTCTTTTGTTTTGTTTTTTTGTTTTGTTTTGTTTTGAAACAAGGTCTCCCTAGTTTTCTGAGGCTGTCCTCAAACGCGAGGTCCTCTTGTCTCAGTCTCCCAAGTACTGGGATTATAGGTGTGAGCCACCATGCCTGGCTACAATATATGTGTTCTTGAAAATTGTTAAGAGAATATATTTTATTGTTCCCACCTCAAAAAATGATAGTTATACATGTGAGGTAGTACACATGTTAGTTAACTTGATTTAGCCATTCCATAATATATTCACATTTTAAAACATGTTGCACACAATAAATATATATAATTTTGTTAGTTGAAGAAATAATAAAATAGCAACTTAGAGCATAAGTAAGTACCCTAAAACTTGGGCTAAGATTTGAGACCTGTTGAAGAACAGTTGGTAGGCCTATGATCCCAGTACTTGGGAAACTGAGACAAGAGGATCACAGGTTTGAGGACAGCCAAACAATTTAGGAAATCCCTGTTTCAAAATGAAAAGAGCTGGGGGTGTAGCTTGGAGATATAATGCCCCAGGGTTCAAGTCCCAGTAACACACACACACACACACACACACACACACACACACACTTTATTCCAGTGGACTCACGGCAGCCATTGTCCCAGCAAGCTCTGATCATGGTCCACCGGCTTGAGGAGGAGGCCTCAGAGTCCTGGCACATGCAGAGCCGAAGGCCCCGGCCCCTGCTGCACACAGCGGAGCTAAAGCTTGCTAGCATTCCTGAGGCCCTGCATCCTCTTCCCCACTGAGACCCCCAAGAACCACCTATTAGAGAAGTAGGACTGGGGTCTACGTTACCAACTCAGCCCCAAAGACCTCACAGAAGACTGGGAATCAGAATGGAGGAGTTGCTGGAGTCCCCGCAGCTCTGCCAGAGCACCTCAGCCACAGTGAGATCAGCGGCAGAGGACACCCGCAGCCTCTGCGGCTCCCACCAAAGCAACACTCTGGCATTCGGTGATACGGAGAGGCTGGGGAAGCAGGCAGTAAAGGAGGCACACAAGCAGACAGCGAAATTCGTGTCAGTGGAGCAAAGTTTAGAGCAAAGTTTGCACCCCGGGAATAGGATGCAGAGAAAATGTACATTTCCTCCACCTTCACCACATGGCTTTCTCCCTTTACAAGAAAGCTGGTGTCGATGGCAAGCACTGTAAGTACCACAGTCCAGGCTCATGTTGTAATCCGGACCTGGATGTGTGGTAGGATAAGCCAGGCTAGAAGGTGACTTTCTACTAATAAAAACTGAGCAGACCTGCAGCGAGAGGGGGGAACACACCTATATCCCAGGAATCTGGGCCATAGTTTTAAGCAAACACACTAAGCTTCAAATGTCCTGGAACACTTGTTTCCAATATTAAAAATTCAAATAGAAGCCGGGCGTGGTGGCACACGCTTGTAATCCCAGCACTCAGGAAGCTGAGACTGGAGGATTTCGGTTTGCAGATGCCTCAGCTACTTAGCAAGGCCCTATGCAACTTAGTGAGACGCTGTTTCAAAAATAAAAAGACTAACGCCGGGCACAGTGACGAACGCTTGTAATCCCCGTGCTTGGGAGGCGGAGACGGGAGGATGGCACAGGTTTGAAGCCAGCTGTGATGGCTTAAGAGACACTGTTTCCAAATAAAAAAGTATAAAATAGGCCTGGGAGTGTAGCCCGGAGGTAGAAGGGTTTCCAGGAACCCTAGTACCACCAAAAAATTAATTAATTAATTAATTAATTAGTTAGTTAATTTTAAAAGACTAAGACTAAAAAATAGGGCTGGGGTATAGCTCGGAGGTAGAATGTCCCTGAGTTCCATCCCCAGTACTGCAAAAAAAAATTTTTTTCAAATAAAAGCCAAGGTATGGTGGTACATGCCTGTAATTCCAATACTTGGGAGGCTGAGATAAGAAAATCACAGGTTCACGGACAGACTCATCAACTTAGCAAGGCTTTCAGCAACCTAGACAGACTGTTTCAAATAAAAAATAAAAATAGAGGTGGGAGGTGTCACTCAGAGGTAGGATACCCCTGGATTCATCCCCCAGTATCACACACATAAAAAAATGCAATAAAACTCCATGTTTTATTCAAAACATATTCACATTAATTTATATACATAAAAGCTTTTATATAAAAATAATTTATTGCAATGAGAATTGTTTAAGCTACATTTTCAAGTAAAATCAACTTTCAGGGAAGATGATTCATACATGTCTCACAGTTCCCCATACTCTTTGGCACATGTCCAAATACCTAGGTGCTCAGGCCTTTGGGAATCAGGCATAGGACGACCAGGCAGTCAAGCAGGCAGCCTCCGGAAAACTTCATGGGGGGCTCAATGCCTGCAAGGCTTTGGTAGCTACCAAGAGCCCAATGTTTAAAAAGGAGAATTTCAGCAGGGCATAGTGGCGCACGCTTGTAATCCCAGCATTCGGGAGGCTGAGACCTGAGGACCGCGGTTCGCGGACAGCCTCAGCTACTTAGTGAGGCCCTCTGCAACTCAGTGAGACCCGGTTTCAAAATAAAGAATAAAAAATAGGGCAGAGGGTGTAGCTCGGAGGTCAAATCACTCTGGGTTCCATCCTCAGACCCGCAAAAATAAATAAATAAATAAATAAATAAATAAAATAAAAAGGAGAATTTCAATAAGTAAATAAAAAGAAGAATGTCAGTCCTTGGGAGTTCTAGGAAGAAGGCAGGCCCTTTAAACTTTGAGCAATGAAGGTGCCAAGTGAGGTATCAGGGCAGGGACAGCCAGGAGAGCCAGGGAACCAAACTGATCACCTGGATGAATGACACCTCGGCTACTTGCATCCTTGTGTGGACCCTCCCCTCGAATCCAGCCACCTGTGACCTGTTAGAATCCGCGCTAGTGTGCAGAGGAGGCTTAAACAAGATCTGGCAGCTTCTGAGTTTTCCCTGGGGGGAAGGTAGCCTGACCTCTGGACTAGCTTGCTGCGAGGAAGCCCACACTGGCCACATGGAGAGGCCACATGAGAAGAACCTGGGAATCCTGCCAGCCAAGGTGCCCGTGGCTAACCACCCAGCTGAGCACAAACTTGTCAGCCATGTTAGTTGGTTGTCTCGAGAACTGGCACTGCATGGAACAGACTCACACTGTTCCTGCTGAGCCACAGCTAACTTGAAGAATCAGAGCAGATAAATGTTGTTGCTGGAACCACTAAGCTTTGAGGAGAACTCATAACGGAATCGAAACATGGTAAAGCTTTAGCTTCACAGAGCTATTTAGGAAATAATGTCCCAATCGGGGGCCTGATAAGGTCTCTATGCTTTTCATTCCACTAGCCTAAGGCTCCTAAAATATCTCCCTGAGGGGTTCAGGGACAGGAACTGAAAACGGGGTTGGTGTTATCACTTGGTTCCAAATTATAATGAAAATGCTCCAATTTTCCACAAACTCCCACAAATCTCACCTTAGTAAAAATAGAAATTCACTAAATCCATGCACCTGAGCTGGAATGCAGCGCACAATTGTACGTCTATTGCTTTGATGTGCAGAGCTTACCAGTTCCCACCACACTCCCCACAGAACCAGCTATATTGGAGTGGTCTTGCGTTGTTTCTCTGCCTTGCATATGCAGTGACCTACACAGTGGACATGCACACAGGAACTTATCCCTCAGAGGACAGCAATAGCAGAGACCATGATTTCCAGATCATAGAAAACAGAGTCAGTCAACAACCAGCTGTAAGACAGCACTGGAAAAGGAAGTACTATTCAGACAATTCCCGCTAGGCAGAGCTGGTAAAGCCACATGGGCAAGACCTTATGATTTTCTCTCCTTACTATGCGACGTCAGCATGCAGTTGCAAATGAGATGACAGTTATTAAGGTGCTCTGATGGATTGCAAGATGTTGGAGGAAATATGCAAGATCTCTCTGATTACTCCTCTGCATAAACGCATAACCCAACCTACTCCCTACCCTTGCTATGCAAAACGTTTAAGGAAAAGCATTAAGTGTTATTGTTCTGGATGTAACAGCAGCCCAGTTGAAGCCACTATAACTATGAAAACCAGCAGGGCTTCAGCCACAGGATGCCACTTCTATTTCCACAGAAATAGACAAACCTTGGAGGAATTTAAAAATAATTTTGTAGCTTCCTTTGAGCCAAGACTCACCGTCAGCTGATACACATTTCAGAACCCCCTTCAGCATGTGTCTGGAGAAGGGGTGGGTTAATAATAGCTTACGTTTCTATAGTACTTCTCTTCCCCAACAATCCCAAACAAGTGAAACAGGCTGAATCTTTTCTCCTTGTTTCAAGGAAGAACCCTAGTGAATTTCAAAGCAATCTTAAACACTAGAACTAATTACAAAGAAATTCACTTTTTAAAAAGTGTCAGGACATAATTATTATTTTTTAAAAAAACTTAAATAGCACCCACATTGCTCCTGAGAGCTCACAAAGAAATGCCACCATCCCCATTCCAGGCAGCTATCATCTCTTTCCAACAAAGACAACAGTTGCAGTGCCAGAAGATTTAGAGACATTATGGGTGAAGGGATAAAAATAATAATAATAATAATTAACAAGTGCACAGGAAGCTCCATCTGGAGCGTCTGATAGCACAGTGGGAGATGGCTACAGATGGAAAAAGGTGGGTGGCACAGGGTAGAGCTCGTCCTGATCTCATGGGCTTAGGACTCCAGCCACACGCAGATTAGCACGGGCTTCGGTTCTTTCCATTCCCTGCTATTCAAGTGGAACGAGCCAGGTCAGGGCCAACGTGCTTTATACCCTCGTCCGGGAGATCTGGCCTGTCTCTGGGTCATCGCATTATTCTGTCTGGCATCACGACAAGGTCAGTAATAGGCTGAATGGAGTTTGATAATCCTAGATTAATATCACGCTTCATTCTCAGCAGTACAGATTCTTTCTTATCTTTAACCTGAGTAATTTGCATACACTTCCAACCCAGTGATTCCAGGCACAACGCTGCTTATTCTGAGCTTCTCCTCCTGATTGGCAGCTAATTAGAACCCTGAGATGTTGGCAGGTGTTGAGATAAAAAGACATCGGAAACCCTGCTACAGCACAGACAATGGCTTTTTAATCGTCTGTTTAAGTCCCCCGGTTCCTAACTAGCTCATGGTTTTAGGATGAGTAGCTTCTTGATCCTGGAGGACTGCTGAGCAAGGAGGACCTCTGCTGTTAAAACAGAACCAACATCTTCAGGGGAACAGTGGCAGTGTGCTTCAGAAAGGTGAAAGGAAACGAGTTCCCAGACAGATACCGAAAAAGGAAGCAGGACTTCCTTGTTTTCCATTTGTTTTCATTCTGCCGATATGCCAGATCCACACAAGATGGACAGACACACCCCACTCTCCCATCTCCCATCTGCCATTGTCAGCAAATGAGATCTTATGGTGAACAAGGCAGAAGGATAAGTCATTGAGAAGATGCGATGATCTAGTTTGGGCAGGAGAATATATCAGTTGCGTTGTACCGCTAAATAATATCGTTCTTTCCCTTTAGCGTCGCAGTTTGAGATTCTCGGATACACCCCGTACTTGATATTCATCCTGGGGATGATTCTCAGCATGAGAGAGACATGTAAAAAGGAGAACTTCCCCCACTGTCACTGGGGCGAAAGGCCGTCACCGTGACTGCTCTCACATGCTCTTCTCCCACAGAGGGTTCTGTGAACTCCAAGGATACCTCCTCTTAACATGATTTTTCCAAAAAAGGTACTGATTTTCCTTAATATTCAGAGGGGATCTGATATTTGCATAGACTTATGCTAGGTTCAGTGGGTGATAGAAGAGTATATTGAGAGGGTTTTGCCTTTGAGAAGCTGCAAAAATAAGATACATATGTATTAGAACAAATACAATAAAATAATACAGTAAAAGAGATGCCCTAGAGTGTGATTATCTCTTGGAGCTAAGAACATACTGAAAACAGTAAGTGCTATTCACTTCACAAAATGAGAGAACCTGGAAAACTGAACAGGTTAGGGAGAATAGGTCCCTGAAAACAGGTAAGATTTGAGTAAACCAAAGGAAGAGGAGATATTCCAGGTTGGGGGCTGGAGTAGCATTTACTTGGGTAAAGACACTAACACAGGAATACAAAGACTTGTTTTAGGGACTGGGAATGACTCGGGCTAGCTGAAGACGTGGGATCCTTTAGGGTCTGACCCTTTTGAGGCTTTGACATGAAGGTACAGAATTATAGGTCATATTATGTGTGAACATTGTCTATGAAATGTAGGACCAAGGGTACATGGAAGTGGAAGAGAAAGTTTGAAATTAGGGAACCAAAAGCCAGTCCATGAGAACTTCTAGGCATCAGATAGGTAACATTATAAGCAAGAGATTTGGTTCTGGTGGAAATTCTTTCCTACAAACATATTCAGTTTGAAATAAGTCATAAATTTCTTATTTTTATTTTTATTATAATTGCATGAGACAAAATTTTTAAATAATGCCTGTGTTTCTAAGGCACAAAGCCTCTTACAACACTACAATCAATGAGTATATCTACATGTAGAGTCACATATTTTATGTATCCCAGTTTCAGAACACTTCTTAGCGTGTCTCAGTATTTCATTCAGATGAAATCTGACAGTTCTAGATAGAGTGGCGTGCAAAATTGCCACAGACATAGCAAAATAAAGACAAAACATTCCTATGACAAAATTTCTAGTTTCATTCAAAACTTTCAACTTATACTTACGTACTTATCAATAAGTCAATATATGCAACAGAATATTAATTTGATTATACCATATATATTAATGATTTTAAAGCAGTGAGAGACATTAAATCAATGTTTTTAGAAATTAAGTTTAACAATACTATTCAAAATGGATTGAATTGGGGCATGGTGGTGCATACCCATACTCCCAGTACTTTGGAGGCTGAGACACTCAAGTTCAGAGCCAGCCTCAGCAACTTAGTGTTACCCTGTTTCAAAAAAGAAAAAAGGGCTAGGGGTGTAGTTCAAAAGATAGACTGCTTCTGGGTTCAACTCCAATACTATAAGAAAAAGATAGATGGATGGATGGAATGCTAGGGTTGGGAGTTGGAAAGATGAGTTAAGAGGCTAGTGTAACAATGCAAATATGAGGTGCTGTGAATGCAAATTAGTAGTAGTGTGGAAATGAGAATGAAAAAGGAGGAACAACGAGAGTGACTGATCTGATAAGAAGAATGTGCATAATTTACAATGTGCTCATTTACCATTTAGGCTTTGAAGAGGTGGGACTAGGATATTTGATACTGTATAATATGACATAGTATATGTCCTGTGGTTATAGCACATTCAAATGACCAGACTCTGTATGTTATGTGTGTGTGTGTGTGTGTGTGTGTGTGTGTGTGTGTGTGTGTCCCCTGGGAACAGGGTCCCAAAGTGCCACAACCTGGGAAAACAGGGTCCCAAAGTGCCATAACAACCAAAATAAACATAGTAAAAAATTTAAAGCAGTGTTCATAAACATATGGAATTCAGCTGCCTAATTAAAATCCTAGTGAGCCAACAATGACTTAAACTGTAAAAGTTCAGTGACTGCCAAAAGGAAGCAGCAAATTAGACACCCAAAGAAAAACCTGCTCAAAGATATCCCAATGGAGGCTTTCAATCAAAAATTAGTAAATACTTTAATGTTCAAATTTAAGATGTGTAGAATGATTTGATGCACAGTTCTCAGTGAACTAGACTATTGTTCTTGATACCAGAGCAGTAAATAAGACAGGACAAAATGAGACAGAAAGCCATCTCACTATTCAAGATATACATAAACAATTAAACTCTTTTAGAAATTAGTATTTTATACCAGGTGTGGTGGTGCACGCTTGTAATTCCATTACTTAAGAGGCTGAGACAGAAGAATCTGAGGTTCATGGACAGCCTCAGCTACTTAGTGAGGCCCTCTGCAACTTAGTGGGACCCTGTTTCAAGGGAACAAATAAAAATAGGGCTGGGATATGATCCAGCAATACCACTTCTGAGTAGCTACCCAAAAGAATGGAAACCAAACTACCAAAGTAATGCTTACATATCTATGTCCAGATCTGCACAATTCACCATTGCCAAACTGTGGAACCAGCCAAGATGTCCATCAACAGATGAATGGATTACAAAACTATGGGATATGTACTCGATGGAATTTTACTCAGCCATAAAGAAAAACATAATTGTCATTTACAGGACATGCATGAAACTGGAGGACATATGCTAAATGAGATTAGTCAGTCACAAAAAAATAAGAAATCAGATGCTCTCCCTAATATGTGGAAACTAGGGAGAAAATGGGTCATAGAGGGAACTCTAGACAAAGAAGGAGATACTATAGATGAGCAAATAAGCCAACCTAACTGAGGGCATGGAAGGGGAGAAGAGAGAAATTCTCTAATGCACATGATATACTTTAACAAACATATCAAAGTCAATCACTAAACCAAACATGAGGAGAGAGGGGGAGGGAATGGGGCAGGTAAGGGCTAATTGGGTGATGTGTGTATGTATGTCTCCACCATCTTGTACCCCATTAAGATATATAACTACAATGCACCAATAAAAAAAAAATTTTTAATAAGGTTGGGGGTGTAGCTCAGAGGTAGAATGACCCAGGGTTCAATCCACAGTACCACCAAAAAATAGTATTTTACCTTTGTAAATTTAGGGAGAGGAGTACTGGGCCTCTGAACCACACCCTCAGTCCCCCCCCCTTTTTTTTTTTCGGTACTGGGGGATGGAACCCAGGGACATTCTACCTCTGAGCTACACTCCCAGCCCTGTTTTTAACTCCTGATTTTGAAACAGGGTCTCACTGAGTTGCAAAGGGCCTCACTAAGTAGCTGAGGCTGTCTCAAACCGCGATCCTCATGTCTCAGCCTCCCAAATGCTGGGATTACAAGTGTGTGCCACCATGCCCAGCTTCCCTCAGCTCTCTTATTTTTTGTTTTGAAACAGGGTCTCCCAAGGTTCTAAAGAGTCACTACATTGTTGAGACTTATCTCAAATCTGCCATCAGCCTGTCTTAGCCTCCCAAGTACTGGGATTACAGGCATGTGCCACCGTGCCTGGCTACTTTTACTAATTGTTTTTAATCAGCACATACTTCGGAATAAATATTAAATAAAAGCTCTATCCCTTTTTGTAAGTACTCAGCTTTCCATCCTTCTTCCTGTAATTATGTTTAAATAATTTAGTGATTATATAAACTCTTTAGAAAAAAATTATTTATCATTTAACATCTTTAATCATTATCTTTTTTCTTTAAGCTATGAGAAATGAGGATTTATCTGTTTCATATTACGTCCAACCTAGTTTTCCCCAATCTACCAGTCAGAGCTACAGTCAGTGATAGGTTGGAGCCTGGTTGTAAGACTTTGTAAGAGCCAGTTGTTTCAAGAATTTTAAAAACCAGTTGCTAAACAAAGTCATTAAAAATTGCCCAAACTTAGGAAAAAATTAAGTATATTAAAACAACGATGACAATCAAAATGTACACTTCCTAATTATGTTACCAATTTGTTGCTTGTTTTGGGTGCTTGCTGAGGATTGAACCCAAGGGCATTCTACCTCTGAATCATATTCCCAGCCCTTTTTCTTTTTTTTCTTTCTTTCTTTCTTTCTTTCTTTCTTTCTTTCTTTCTTTCTTTCTTTCTTTCTTTTGTGGTACTGAGAATTGAACTCAGGGTCATTCTATCTCTGAACTACACCCTCTGCCCTATTTTATTATTTTTTAAAGGGCCTTGCTAAGTTACCATTCCATACATTACTAAATTTTACTACTATCTACATTCTTGAAATTACTTATATTTATTACATTTTATTTATTTATTTATTTATTTATTTATTTATTTATTTATTTATTTATTTATTGCTGGTACTGGGGTTCCTGGAAACCCTGCTACCTCAAGGCTACACTCCCAGACCTATTTTTTATATTATTTTTATTTGGAAACTTTGAACCTGTGTGATCCTCCTGTCTCCGCCTCCCAAGTGTGGGGATTACAAGTGTGCGCCACCATGCCTGGCTGTTTATTACATTTATATGGCAAGAAATACTATACTGTGTTACTATGCATATCTTTCTGCTCCTGTGTTCAGTGATACCACACTAGAGTGTGATTTTGATCATGGTTGGAGGAATTTTACCACAGAAATCAGCAAATACCCTAAACTTGAGCTTGATTGATGGTTTTGTTGATTGTCTGACTTTAGACTCAGAAAAATGATAGAGAAATTTTTAATAATTCAGGTAAATAAAACATAAAACCATGTTATGCCCATACCCATTAAAGTATAAATAAGACAACAATGAGGAAAATTTTTCTATTATTTATTTCAGAAAATAATTTGCTCCTATCATTGGAAAATGAGTGACGGTCTAAATATTTCCTCATTGTTTCATTTTTATTACTTGTTGAGATAAACAAAAAAATCAACTAAAATTTACATCAGAGATATTGTCATTTATAGTTATTGGTCCCAAGAATTGATCAAAAATCAATAAAAACATTATGTGAGAATTGATTACTATAAAAAATTTATAATAGGAAAACTTTGCATATTTACTATACTTTGTGTGGGCTCTATGTCCTTTATATAAGTAAAATTTAGAATAAATGCATGTATATAAATGTATGCATTTTGGAGTTCTTTGTTCAGTTTTTATCAGTAGATAAATGGTTATATAATTATTTTTGTTAAATTAATAGTATTTGCATAATATAAACATACAACTATCCACTGAAAAACCAGGTATATTTTTTTCTTGGTTAGTTGTTTGTTCTTCCTACATTTCTGGTGGTACTGGGGGTGGAACCCAGAGGCTTTCTACCTCCGGGCTATACTCCCAGACCTATATATATACATATATATATATATATATATATATATATGTATTTTATTTGGAAACAGGGTCTCACCAAGTTGCTGAAAGCCTCACTAAGTAGCTGAGGCTGGCTTCGAACCCATGCGATCCTCCTGTCTCAGCCTCCTAAGTGCGGGGATTACAAGTGTGCGCCACCACGCCCGGCGTTCTTCCTTACATTTTTTTTTTTTTTTTTTTTTTGGTGGTGGTACTGGGGTTCCTGGAAGCCCTTCTACCTCCGGGCTACATTCTCACGGGCTACACTCCCAGACCTATTTTTTAACTTTATGTGGAAACAGGGTCTCTTAAACCAGCGAGGCTGGCTCCGAACCAGCGCGATCCTCCTGTCTCCCCCTCCCAAGCGCGGGGATTACAAGCGTGCGCCAGCACGCCCAGCGTTCTTCCTTACACTTCTAATTGTTCTTTTCCTGTAGAATTTTTGCTATAATAATTCTTTATTTTTATTCCTAAAAGCTCCATTGTATCAGAAATACTAGAGTGTTTTATAAGATGTGGAGAAAAATAACTCCCTCCCAGACTCCTCTGGCATCTTCCTGAAATGTGTGATTATATCCTAGGACTATGACAGAGCAGTTTTCCTAGGAAATTCGTGCCTTTTCTTTAGTTGTTTACATCCCAAATCTTTTTTCTCAAGTTTCGTCTTTTGTTTTACTAGAACATATACTTGACAAAATTCTTAAGAGTGCATAGTATATAATTTCACTAAGGGCATCTTAAAAAGTCTTGATTCTACCCTACTTTTATTGATAGTGTAACTGGGTATAGAATTCTAAGTCTGAATTAATTTTCTCTCTAATGTTGGAGTTATTCTGTTTTCTTCTAGCAGTTAGTGCTGCCTTGAGAAATGCAATGATTTTCTAAGTATTTATACTTTGACAGTAAGCTAAATGTACTCTTTGGAAACTTCTCCTGTTTTTCCCCAGCAAATTGCAAAGCAATCGTTGTGTGCTTTAATAGGAGCTCTTCTCATCCATTTTTAAAGCATCTCTGTGCCCTTTTGATCTTGCAACCTGCTGTACTTTAGCTGTCACCCTACATGTTTGATAAATTGCTTCTCTCCGTTTCTTCTGTATGTATCTTCCTACAATACCTATTAATTGGCTTTATATCTCTCCTCTCCTATTTTCCATATTTGTGACTTTTTGTTTTACAGGGGGTTTTTCTGTTGATTTTTTTCAGACTGACTAAAAATAAAAATAAAATAGCCAATGGACTAATTTAACTGAAGATTAAACAAAGCCAAAGAGATATAGCTAGAAAAATTTATTTAAAAAGATGAAATTGTAAAGATGAAAGTGACCAGGCATGATGGCACACACCTGTAATCCCAGTACTTGAGAGATTGAGACAGGAGGATTACAGGTTCAAGTTCAGCCTTAGCAACTTAGCAAGACACCATTTCATAATATAAAGAACCGGGTCTGTAACTCAGTAGAATGGCCTTAGGCTCAATCCCTAGTCACACACACACACACACACACACACACACACACACACACACACACTTACACACTTTCCGGGATACCCAGGAGTCATATAGCTGGGTTATATAGAAGGTTCATTCCCATTCTTTTGAGGATCCTTCATATGTTTTTCCAAAGTGGTTGCACTAATTTGCAATTCCACCAACAATGTATAAGAATTTCTACTTCTCCACATCCTCGCCAACATTTATTATTGTTTGTGTTTTTCTTTTTTTTTTTTTCTTTCTTTCTTTTTTTTTTTTTTTTTTTGCAAGTCTGGGGATGGAACCCAGAGGCGTTTGACCTCCAAGCTACACCCCCTGCCCAATTTTTTATATTTTATTTTGAAACGGTCTCACTGAGTTGCGAAGGCCTCAGGAAGTAGCTGAGGCTGTTTACAAACCACATCCTCCTGTCTCAGCCTCCCAAATGCTGAGATTACAAGCGTGGGCCACCACGCCCAGCTTGTTTGTGTTTTTAATGATTGTCATTCTAATTGTGGTTAGGTGAAATCTCAGGGTAGTTTTGATTTGCATCTCTCTGATTGCTAATGATGGTGAACACTTTTTCTTATATGTATTGGCCATTTGTATTTCCC
The DNA here is from genome assembly GCF_963383645.1 of Muscardinus avellanarius. Taxonomy (NCBI): domain Eukaryota; kingdom Metazoa; phylum Chordata; class Mammalia; order Rodentia; family Gliridae; genus Muscardinus; species Muscardinus avellanarius. The sequence continues at coordinate 81,781,604 of NC_137791.1, forward strand.
CTTTTGTGTAGTGTCTATTTAGTTCACTTGCCTATTTTTTATTGTATTATTAGGCTTTTTTTGCAATGAGTTTCTTAGTAATGCATACATATCTATGTTTATAGCTGCACAATTCATAATTGCCAAACTAAGATACCAGCTGAGATGTCCATCAACAGATAAATGGGTTACAAAATTATGAAATATATGCACAATGGAATTCTACTCAGCCATAAAGAACAAAATTATATTATTTGAAGGGAAATGGATGGAACTGGGGAATAGTATGATAAGTGATATTAATCAGTCAAAAAGTGAGGTCAGATGTTCTCCCTCATATGTGGAAGCTAGAGAGAAATTGGGACACAAGAGGGACTCCAAACGAAGGAGGAGAAACCTAAGTGGAGTGAAGGAGGGGACCTGAGGGAGACGGAGCGGGGAGGAAGACTTGGAGGGGGAAACACTTCCAACAACATGATGCACACATACAAATGTATCAAAGCCAATCACTGTGCTAGGCACAGGAAGGTGAGGAAGAGTAGTGTGGGGACTGGGGGAGGCTCGATGGGCTCTGTGTACAAGCACGCTTCTATCACCCTGAGCTGCATTCAAATGTATGGTTACAACACACAACTTAAAAAACAAAAATACTAAACTTCCTATAGAATTTAAAAGATATGGAGAAAAAGAAGTAATAGTTCCCAGACCCAATGAAAGATTCAAGCCAACCAAATCTCAAGCAAGAAAAAGTTCAACCTGACATTCAGCATGATGAAACTGCAGAATCCCCAACTACAACAAAATATTTCTGAAACTACCACGAAATATTTTCAAAGAATTCAAAGAAAATTAACTGCCGGGAGCAGTGGTACATGCTTGTAATCCCAGCTATTCGGGGCATGAGGCCAGAGGATTGCGAGCTTGCGGCAAGCCTGGGCGATTCCGTAAGACCCTGTCTGAAAATGAAATAAAAGGGCTGGGAGTGCAGCTCAGCAGCAAAGTGCTTGAGGAGGCCCTGAGTTCAACCCCTAACACACCCCACCCCTCCGCACAGGAAATTAGCTACATAGGAGCAATAAGATGGCAGCTAACTTCTACAATAGCCGAGTCTAAAAGCCAAAAGAAAGCTGAAATTTTTTTTTCTTTAACGGACTATTTTTAGAGCAATTATCAGGCCAATTTTGCCCAGTAAGATTGAGCAGAAAGTCTAGGGGCTCCCGTATTTCTCCTGACCCCATCCATGCATGGCCTCCCCCACTAGCAGCCTCTCATGCCAGAGGGATACCCTATGTTACAACGGAAGAACCTCCGCTGACACGTCATTATTACGAAGTTTACGTTAAGGTTCACTCTTAGTGGAGTACTTCCCGTGCTTTAGATGGGTGGGTAATAATATGTTCTCACCGCTGTTGCATCACACAGAAGAGGTTTACTAGCCAGAACATCCTCTGTGCACCAGTCACTTTTACGCACTTTGGTGCGTTGTAAATACCCATCATAGTGAGATTCAAAGGGATACAAACATTCGCGCGCACAGCACTTGGCGCGCTTTCCTCCAGGTCCCTACCGCCCCGTGTGCACGTCAGTGGATCGGTAGTGATGCCTTCCTACATGGATAGAATTATTTGAACTATTACTTCCACCAAACCTCCTCTTTTCCCTCTCCTCCTCCTTCTGCTATTGCACTGGTCTCTCTCTTCATTTGGCTGATATCTTTTTGTTTTCTATTTTCTCTCTAGCTTCCACCTCTATGAGAAGACCTATGAGCCCTGGCTGTCTGTGCTCGCACTCAGCATGATATTCTCTAGTCCTATCTTCTGACGCTCTGCTTCCCTAAAATGCCCTCGTCGCCCTCCCCAGACACACCTTGTCTATTCTTCTAGAACAAGCTAAATTCAAAGCAGACCATAAAGCCTTTGCACATTTCTGTCCCTGGAGTCTTGAGCAGCTACAGAATATGGATATAAAGTGACCAGCATTTTTCAAAATAAAAGTAGAATTTCTGAAATGATATGTTCGGTATGCTAAGGGAAAATATTTGACAACTGGAATGTTACATCCAATAATGTTAACAGAATAAAAGCAAAACAAAGATTTTCAGACAAACAAAAAATGAAGACATTTCATCATAAATAAATAGATCATTGGCAAAGAAAATTCTAAAGGGTGTATTTTGAGCAAAAGAAATGTACTACCAGATAGCATGCTAAAGCAAACGAAAGAAACGAAGAGTAAAATAAAGGGGTAAATATGTAGAAAAATCTAGTTGGGTATGGTGGTACACATCTGTAATCCCAGTACATGAGAAGCTGAGACAAGAGGATCACAAGTTCTAGACCAGCCTCGGCATTTTAGAGAAACTCTCAACAACCTAGTGAGATCCTCTTTCAAACACAAAAATTTAAAAAGGGCAGAAGTTATACCTTGAAGCTAGAATAGCCCTGGGTTCAATCCCCAGTACTGTGTGTGTGTGTGTGTGTGTGTGTGTGTGTGTGTGTAAATCCAAATAAGCATTATTTGTATAATACAATAATAATAATAATAATAATTAATAATATCCTGCGCTTAGTCAATTCATGGCAATACTATGTAAGATAAGAGTGAGATAAATATGGCCAAGGTGTCCTAAGAACTTTGTAATGTTAGAATTAAAAACTAAAAAATGTTTAAAAATTAAGAAAAAAAAACTTCCAATTTTACATGGGTCAAAGAAGAAACAATGAAAATTAGAAAATATTTTGAATGATCATATGGTAAAGATTATATATATATATATTATATATATATATATATATATATTTGGTGTTGTATATGTGTATATATATGTATGTAAACACACCTCTTAGAAGGACCAGCAGTTCACCCTTAGAAGGATAGAGCCCCAGACCACATTAATAGCATGGAATCCCTCCCAGAAGATAACGGCCTCTATCTCATCCTCTTTGACACTGTAGGTATAAAAAGATTTTATTCTTTACTTTAGTTTTAGATATATCTAAAGGAAAAGGAGGTGAACATATTGCAACTGGCCACAAATAGCCACAATGACATTTAGTCGTTTTAGTCCTCTATAACAAACAGCACAATATGATAAAGTATTTCTTCCTTTTTCCCTTTCTTTAGGCATTGTAAAATTTACAGTTAAGGCCAACAGACAAATAATTCCTACTTACATATATTTTGTTTCAAGCACAGGACATCATTTACAAAGTATATTTCTGAAGGTGTGTGTGTGTGTGTGTGTGTGTGTGTGTGTGTGTGTGTAAGAGAGACAGACAGACAGTTATCATGTGCTGGCCTCAACCTATGATCTTCCTGTCTCAGCCTCCCTAGTACCAGAATTATAGACGTGAGCCACCATGCCTGAAAATAAATAAAAAACTTTTTTTTTTTGGTACTGTGGATGGAACCCAGGGGCACTGTACCTCCGAGCTACACCTCCAGCCCTAGGTGTTTTAGTTAGTCTTTTTATTTTTGAAACAGGGTCTCAATGAATCGCAAAGGGCCTCGCCAAGTAGCTGAGACTGTCCGCGAACCGCCATCTTCTGGTCTCAGCCTCCCGAATGCGGGGATTACAAGCGCACGCCACCATGCCCGGCCATAAACATTTTATAAGCATTCTTAATATAGTTCCAAGAAATTTTTTCACATTAAACCAGACTATAAAACCAGTTTTCTTATGATGAAAACCAGCCATTGCCTGCCTTCTGGTTTCTTTTTTTCCCCTTGTAAATAAAATTGAAGTAAGAAATATTTATAATGGCTCAGAAAACAGGTGCACAGAAATGTAAGCATTTTGTGTATGGGTGTGGGGGAGTGTGTCGACTCATTTTGCATTAAAGGCAGAAAAGTTTGAGCTAGGTATATAATCTGAAACAAAATAATTAGCTTAACAATAATAACAAAAGAAAACAAAAACAATCTCCAATTGGACTTATCCTCAAACAAACTGTGACGAACCACATAAACTGAGAAGTACATTTTGCTTTCCTGAATATGGATGAGTTAATCAGTGTACCAAATAAAGGGCTTTTTTTGGTCCACTAACAGAGTATGCGTTAAATACTTCTTAAGTAAAAATTTATCAACAGTGAAAAAGTAATATCACATTTATATATTTCAAATGTTTTGGAGAATATTTTATTTCAGAAACAGATAATCTTATAAATAATAATTTATGATTTTGTTCACCATATATAAAGTGTTCCCATATCATTAAGTATGCAATTCACTAAATTCTTCTTTTTTAAAAGATTTTTTTTCCTAGAGTTTTTTGGGTTTGGGTTCTTACATTTAGGTCTTTTATTGTCCACTTTGAGTTGAATTTTTGTGTATAGTTCTTTTTTTTTTTATTGGTGCACTGTATTCATACATCATAGTGGGATACAAACTTTTGTAGACATACATGCACACATCGCCCAGTCAGCCCCCACCCGATCCCCACCCCATTCTCTCCCCATCCCTCCTTCCCATGCTTGGCTTAGTGGTTGACATCTAGTATTATAGCAATTTATCCAAAATTAAAAATGATAATCTCACATAACAGTTTCATTTGTCTGATACCAAGCTTTTGATGACTTAAAGATAACATTCAATATTTCTTTTTGCTTTCTTTCTTACCAGAGAATATTTTTTTCTATTTTTTTTAGGTGAAACTATCATATATTTATATATTTATTTTTCAGAAAAAAACTCTATCCTAATATGGAATATGGACTCTAGATACCCAAAACGATCTTGAAATAGAACAAAGCTAGAAGATATATATTTTCTGATTTCAAACCATATAAAGCTACAATAATTGAAACAGTATAGTACTATTCTAAAGGCAGATATATAAACCATTGGAGTTAAATAAAAGCCTAGACCTAAATTCTTCCCTATATTGTCAAGTTATTTTTGACAAGGTTTCCACGAACATTTGGTGGTGGAAATAATAATATTTTAACTAAATATTGTTGAAACATAATAATTTCATGGAAAAGAATAAAGTTGGACCCTTACCTAATCCCATATACAAATATTAACTCAAAATAGATAAAATACCTAAATATAAATCTTAAGACTATAAACTTTTAGGAGAAAATCTGGGTCATAAAACCTCACAACATTGAAATTGGCAGTGATTTCTTGTATATGATTTCAATGGCACAGGCAACAGAAGAGTATACAAACTCCCTAAAAAATAAAAAAAAATATTGTATATCCAAAGACAATGTAAACAGAGTTAACAGTTACTAATAGAATGGGATAAAATATTTCCAAATGCTATATCTGAAGGTATATTAATATTCCAACTAGAAATCCTAAAAATTAACAACAATAAAGGCAAACAATACCATTTAGAGATAGGTAAAAGACTAACATAAGTAATGAATCTCCACAGATAATCAATCTTAGTTGACTGTTGGATGGAAACTCTTGTTTTTCTGGTTCTGGCGTGTGTTACCTATTTCTTCTTTGTAGTTAATCTCTTTGAGTATTTTCTCTAGTGCTGGTTTTGAAGACAAAAATTCCTTCAGTTTCTGTTTGTCATGGAAGCTTCTTATTTCTCCATCTAATTTGATAGAAAGTTTTGCTGGGTAGGAAATTTTTGGCTGGAAGTTGTTTTCTTTCAGTTTGGAATATGTTACTCCAAGCCTTTCTGGCTCTCATGACTTGGTTTGGGAAGTCTGGAGTGATTCTAATTGGCTTGCCTCTGAATGTCACTTGGCCCTTTGTTTTTGTTGCCTTTAAGATTCTCTGCTTGGCTTCCACATTGGTCATTTTGACAATTATGTGGCGTGGGGATCCTCTTCTCCGATCCTGTCTAAAGGGAGTTCTATAAGTTTCCTGGACCTGTGTATCAACCTCTTGCTTTATGTTTGGAAAATTTTCTGCTATTACTTCCTTGAAGAGATTGTTGATCCCTTTGGTTTCACTTTCTTTTCCCTCCTCTATTCCAATTATTCTTAGGTTAGCTCTCTTAAAATAGGCCCATATTTCTTCAATATCAGATTCCTGCTGTCGGATATTTTTTCCTAGATTAGAAACTATGCGTTCATTTTTGGAATTATCATCTTCTAAGAGCGAGATTCTGTTCTCCATGTGGTCTAATCGGTTGTTTGTGCTTTGAATTGAGGCCTTTACTTCATTAATTGCATCCTTTATCTCTTTTTGGCTCTCTCTGAGTTCTTTTCGAAGCACCTCTATTATTTCTACAGTTATTCTCCTGATTTGATCTTCTAGAAATCTCTGATTTTCTGTTTTATCGGGTTCTGATGTTGTGGGGTTGTGGGCATTAATTGCTCCAGTATTATTCCTCTTTCCCATGATTTCGGAAGTTTGTGCCTTCTCTGGGTTCTTCCCTTGGTTCACTATGACTTCACTTAAGGTGTTCTGGATCTCGAGTCAGTAGTATCTCAGACCCCACTACTCCTTTACTGGGTTGTATCACAGAGTCTCCGACCCAGAGAGTCAATAGAGGCTGCTTTAGACTGTGGGGGGTGCCAGGTTGCACGTTCTCCTATGGTGTGATATCTCTGCCACCGCCCCTCCCCCACTGGGTCAAGTCCCAGGGAGTACAGTACTGGGATTTCTCCTCTGTGGCCCGCAATTTGACTCACTGTTCTTGAGTACACAGATGTAGCTGTACTGGACTCGGTGAATTCTCTGCTGCTGCCGCCGGTGGCAATATGGCGCCGCTGCTACGCCCTTGGCCGTGAGGCTGGCGTATTTCTTCTTGGTTTTGATTTCCACTCTGAATCCCTGCGGCGTGTGCTGAGCTCAGCCACTGGGAGCTTTAGATTTTACCTGCGGCGAGAAATCCCGCCTGGCTGTTCCACAGCGGCTCACCTCGGCTTACTGTAGCCGTCCGGTGAATTTGCCACTGCCGCCGGCAGTATGGCGCTCTTGCCGCGTCCTCGGGCGTGAGGCTGGTTATCTCCTCTGTGGCTCTGAGCTCTATTCTCAGTCCGCTTTTTCTCTGGAGCCTGGTGATATTTTTGTTTCTCTGGTGATGGTGTTTTCTGGCTATGAAAGGCGCTGATTTTGTGGCAATGGAGATTGGTTGTTGTATAGTTCTTTTGTTTCATGTAAAAATCTAGATTTCTCAGTGCCATTAATTTAAAAGACTATCCTTTTCCCCGTGTGTCTTTTTGGTAATTGAAAACTAGCCATTATAGCCATATATTTAAATTTACTTATGGGATCTATATTTCATTCCATTGGTTTTTGTGTCTGTTTTTATGCCAGAAAGATACTGCTTTGATTACTATAGGTTTGTAACTAAATTTTATATCAGGAAGTGTGATGCTTCAAACTGTTTTTTCCACTCAGAATTGCTTTGGCTACTTAGAGTCTTTTGTGGTTCCTTACAAATTTTAAGACTGTTTCTCTATTTCTGTGAAGACTGCCATTGAGTTGTGTTTTATTTTCTTTTGTTGTTTGTTTGTTTGTTTTGTTTTTGTAGTCCTGAGGATGGAACCCAGAGGCTTTCTACCTTCGAGCTAGACTCCCAGACCTATTTTCTATTTTATTTGGAAACAGAGTCTCACTAAGTTGCTGAGAACCTCACTAAGTAGCTGAAGCTGGTTTCAAACCTTCAGGATCCTCCTTTCTCAACCTGGGAGGATTACAGTACTGGGATTAAAAGTGTGTGCCACCACACTTTTTTTTGTGTGTGTGGTACTGGGGTTCTTTGTAATCCTTCTACCTCTGGGCTACAGTCCCAGACACCTATCTTTTATATATTTTTAATTTGGAAACAGGGTCTCTTAAGCCAGCGAGGCTGGCTTCGAACCTGCGTAATCCTCCTGTCTCCGCCTCCCAAACGCTGGGTTTACAAGCATGTGCTACCATGCCTGGCTATGCCATTGAGATTTTGATAGGGACTACACTGAATCTATATATTGACCTAGGCAGTATGGGCATTTAAGCAATAATAATTCTTCTGAACCATGAGCATAGACTATTTTTCCCTCTATGTTCTCCACAACTTCTTTCATCAATGTTTTATAGTTTTCAGTGAATGATCTTTCATTTCCATGGTTAAATTTATTTCTGTTCCTCCACATTGACTTTGGCAATGCTTTCTTTGTGATCACGAAAAGCTCAAGCTACAAAAGAAGAAAGTAAATAAGTGGCACTTCTTCAAACTAAAAATCTTCTGCATAGCAAGGTAAACTAGCAAAAAGTGAAAAAAATCAACTTATGCATTGGGAAAAATACTTGCAAATCATATTCCAGACAAAGGGTTAATATCCAAAATTTATAAAGAACTCATGCAACTCAAGAGCAAGAAAACATATAACCTGATTTTAAAATGGGCAAAGAAATTAAACAGAAATTTCTCCAAAATTGACATAAAATGGCCAAAAGTATATGAAAAGGTGCTCAACAGTGCTTATCATCAGGGAAACATAAACAAAAACCACAATAAAATACCATCACACACCTGCCAGGATGGCTTTTATCAAAAAGACAAGAGATAACTGTTGGTGAGGGTGTGGAGGAAAAGGAATCCTTCCATATACACTGTTGGTGGTAACATAGGTTGGGACAGCAACTATGGAAAACAGTGTGGAGACTCCTAAAGAAACTAGAAACAGAATTACCCTAAGACCCAGTAATCCCTCTTCTGGATAAATAGCCAATGGAAATGAAATCACAACCTTGTGAAGACATCTGCACACCCATGCTTACTGCAGCACTATTCCCAGTAGCTAAAAGATATGGAAACAACCTAGGTATCTAGGTATTCATCAGTGGACAAATGGGTAAAGAAACTAGTGTGTGTGTGTGTGTGTGTGTGTGTGTGTGTGTGTGTGTAAGAGAGAGAGAGTAATAGAATATGATATACCATTTAAAAAGAGGAAATTTGCCATTTGTCAGCACATGGGTGGACTTAGAGGACATTATGCTAAGTGAACAAAGCCAGACATATGAGAAAAAATATTGTATGACCTCATTTATATGTAGAATCATCTTTAAAAGGTTAACTCTACAGAGATAGAGAATAAAACAGTAGTTATGATGATCAGCATTTGGAAGAGTAAAGGAGAGATTTAGGTCAAAGGATACAAAGTAGAAAATATATAGGATGAATAAGTCAAAATGTCTAATGCACAACAGAAGACTATAGCTAATAGTAGTATATTCACAATTTTTATGACATGAGATTATACCTCGTTTTTTTATGGAGAGAAATGTGAGATATGGATATCCATCTCACATAGACAACTATGTGAAATGATGTTAACTCATTTTATTATGGTAATCATTTTATTTTATGTATATCTTATAACATCATGTCTTTTGCCTTAAATACACAAAATAAGTTTTATTTAAAAAACAGCATTTATATCTATAAAACAACTCATAATAATAACAAACTCTAACAGTTAAGAAAAAACACATTGCTCTTCAAACATCCTCACTTTGGAAAAACATAGTAGATTAGAAGTAGGCTAATTCTTTATAGTGTAACACATAAGGACAAATTCAACATCAAAAAATTTCAGCTCACTCAGTTCAACATCAAAAAATTTCAGCTCACTCAGTTGATTCCCAGTATATCTCACTGTTCTTTTCTTTAATTGTATTCTAGTGACTGATATCAGCCATTTTATTTTTGTATGATTTTTTAAACATACAGATTTAGTTTTTAATAAAGTATGTCTATTAATTACTTTGTTTATAGAAAGATTTCTTCCATAAAAGAATAGGCAAAACATGGCTTCTAAAAGCTAACAGGATGTGAGCTTTAATTATGTACTAAAATGTTTAGTAGACCAAATTTTTCAGGAGTGGCCCCATATCTTTAGATACCAATTCAGCAATTTCCCTTTTGTGCCTCTCAATCACTAACCCAGTGAATCTCACTCCACAAGTTAGGTGAGATTGCTAGCGTATTGCAGGCATCCGGGGGTTTTCTATTAATGTACAAGTCCACTGCAATTAAGGATAAAAAGGGAACAGAGTCCAACTGAAAGTATACAAGGAAGCTGGGCAGAATGTAATTTAATTATCAGAGTTGGAATTTGTTCAGGACTCTACCTGCCATAAGGAAAGTATCCTGGGATCTTTAATGACCACAAGTGGTCAGGATTCCAGTTTTACAGCTCATCCAATTAATTACCATGCACCTCTTCTGCTATACCATTAGGTGACAGAGCTGGGGAATCTACTCTGTTAATTAAGAACTTAGGGCATTGTGTTAGTTTCCCAGAGGATTTTTCAGGGTGCGTGGGTATGTGTACCTGGCCATGTAAACATACACTTTGTAAGAAGTACTTCCATACCAGGTAATAAACAGGAAAGATTTCAACCATCTCTTCTCTTACCTGATCAGGGCTGGACAATTTCCACAGTGCAAGTCTCTCTAGGGTTGACAAATGCTGGACTCTAAGACATATCTGGGATCCATCCATACTCTGGTTCCTTATTATAATAAAGTGTAAAACATACAAATTGCTTCACACACACACACACACACACACACACACACACACACACACACTCCGATTGCATTCACCTTCACACTTTATAGCAGGTGTTGTTTCGGGACCTTGAAGTATTCTTCAAGGTGAGATGGCGAGGTAACGATTCTTATTTCTCATATTTTTACATTAAAATATGACTCTGCCTTCTTCAGTTTTCTCCTCTTTGCCATCTCAAAACAAGTCTCAGGAATGACCACAAGATATATTTTTTCTCCAAGTTAAAAGTAGGAAAGGATTTTTTATTTTTATTATTATTATTATTTTTTTTTTTTTGGTGGTACTGGGGTTCCTGGAAGCTCTTTTACCTCCGGGCTACACTCCCAGACCTATTTTTACATTTTTATTTGGAAACAGGGTCTCCTAAGCCAGCACGCGTGGCTGGCTTCGAACCTGCGCGATCCTCCTGTCTCTGCCTCCCAAGCGCGGGGATTACAAGCGTGCGCCACCACGCCCGGCAGGAAAGGATTTTCAAATCACCTAGTTCAATGGCTCCCAGACATCACTCCATTGACCAAAGGCACCTGCATCACCTTTGAAGATCATTAAAAATAGAGATTCCCAGGATCTAGTTCAGACCTACTGAATGACCAAGTAAGGAGCCAGGTATTTGAAGTCGCAACAAGCTCTCAAGGTCAATCTACTTCTGAGAACCAAGACTCTGACTTCCTCTGGAGGCAAAATAACAAAGCCCCATTGTGTGATTCAAAAAAGGAGCCCTTATCTATATACCACATATACTGCAATATAGTTCTCCCATTACTCTGCTTATTTTCTTTCATTCATGCATAGCTTCTATTTTAGATCCCATCATCTCAGTTACCAAGTTTAATTTCTTTTTTTCTCAGGAAGCATTGTGTAAAATTACTTTGGGATCTTATTAAAATTGATGCTAATTAACCTGACCATATTTATTTTCACACTCAGATAATATGCGTAATCCATGAGAGACGCTGAACTTTAGACACAAGGGAAGTTGAAATGCCTATGACGCACATAGAGGCATTAGAAAAAGATTATTGGACAATTTAAAACTAACTGACTACTACTTTTTCCTGTTACTGTAGCTGATGTTCCAACATAATGGTTTGTTTTTAATTAGTGAGAAGGAGATGTTTGAAGACATTGCAGAAATTTGGTATCGTGGCAGCCAGAGTGGAATAAAGACAGCTTAATCTTGCCAGTGCAATTTAGACTTTATTCATCTGTAAATGAAATAGTTGTAGTGCAAGATCTCTCAATTCCCTTCTTTCTAAAAACTGCCAGGAGTCCAACACGTTCAGAAATTTAGCAATATTGAAATGCAAAATAAGCAAAGTCACCTGCTACTCATCCCTGGAAGGATTAGGTGACTTTAGGTCTAGAGATAGAATCCAGGGGCATTCGGCCTTCGATCTACACCCCCTGCCCTATTTTTTATTCTTTATTTTGAAACAGGGTCTCACTAAGTTGTGGAGGATCTCACTAAGTAGCTGGGGTCTCAGCCTCTCAAATGCTTGGATTACAAGCATGTGCCACCACGCCCAGTGGATTAGGTGGCTTTAATAAAGGAAGCAGGAAAAATTTCTAGGCGACCCTTTGTCTAGGTTTTCTCAGAACTGAGAGGTTTTGCAAGACATCGTATTTTCAGTGCTAAAACCTGGACAGTCTGAGAACTAGGATGACTGGTCATCTTAAAGCCAGAGGTTGCCGGGCATGGTGGCGCACCCTTGTAATCCCCGCGCTTGGGAGGCGGAGACAGGAGGATTGCGCAGGTTCGAAGCCAGCCTCACTGGTTTAAGAGACCCTGTTTCCAATATATATATATATATATATATATATATATATATGTGTGTGTGTGTGTGTGTGTGTGTGTGTGTGTGTGTGTGTGTGTCTGGGAGTGTAACCCGGGGGTAGAAGGGTTTCCAGGAACCCCAGTACCACACACACAAAAAAAGCCAGAGGTTCCATTTGTAAGTATGTTTACCCTGTAAATAGAACTAGCCTTTTTAACACACTGAGAGTTAAAGCTGAAATTTTAAAAGTTTTGAACAGGTGGCTGAGACATGACAAATGACTTCCAAAATGCTAAAGTATCATTGACCATGATCAGAACATATAATGACACCAGAGAGTAAAAGGACCTGACCTTTTTAAATTAGGTGTGAGCTGAATAAAGGGTATAAAGAGCTGAATACGTTAGGTGTGAACTGAATTATCTATAGTCCTTCAAATTGAAGAGTCCGTCAGGAAGCAAATTATTTAAAAAGAATACAGAACATCCCAAACAGATAAAAAGATCTACAAACAAAATACCAGTTGGCTTCTCTCAGAGGTAAACATGGATTTGATTAGCAATTACAACCAGTTACCTGGCTTTTCCACCTCTGTTTCTGATCCTCATAAATACCTGCTTCGTGCACTTAGGAAAGAATAAGGATCCATCCAGAGAACTTCTAAAGATTAATTCATAAAATTAAGGAACTGTCTTATTTCACCATAAAGTTAATATGAAAGATAGCCATGAGGTTTAAAATGTACATTTGTTGAAAGAGGATTCTTGGATGACAGATGAAAAGGAAACACCAGGAATCCTTCTCTCCACCCAGACATTATACTAGAACACTATGACATTTCAGTGTCACAGCTCCAACCTACTGAAGGTAACTTCTAAGAGAAGGCTTGGATGACTAATTATTTTTGGCCAGTTCAGCTTTACCTATCTTCCTCCACCCCTACTCCCTAACAGAAAGCTGTGCATGTGTTTCTGAAGGAGTTTGCCCACAGTGTGTGGAAACCCTGGTAGGCGTAAAGGACACTGTACTCCAAATATGAGGCGGCTGTGTTCTGGCCACTGATGTTGACTTCTGGTTCCTGAGGTACAACAGAGAGACAGTGGCCATTCTTGGCTTCCAGGGGATTTAAAGGACAGGTTCGTTTTTCCCCATTCTTTTTTTCCCTTTGTCATCTTTCAGGAGGCAGACATTAAAGGTTAAAACATTCAAAAGGAACTGTATATATGGTAGAAATTGGCAACACACCAATAAAAGTATATTTTTTAAAAAAAAAGAAATTGGAACACCATCATGCATGCCTAGAATAGGATAAAGGTTCAGGAAAAAAAATCTTGAAAAACCTTAAGGTTACACCTTGGGCTGATTCTTAGCACAGAGACAGCCTACAACAAGCTAAAAATAAAAATCAAGCAAAAATCAGCCAATTCTGGGGAAGGGGAGATTGTCACTTCCAGAGATACCATGCTATTTATTTATTTATTTATTTATTTATTTATTTATTTATTTGTGGTACTATGGATCAAACCCATGGACATGCTACCTCCAACCTATATGCCCAAACGTTTTTGTTTTTTTTGTTTTGAAATAGGGTCTCACTAGGTTGCTGAGAGTCTTGCTACATGAATGCTGTCCACAAACCTGTGATCCTCCTGTCTCAGCCTCCCAAGTACAGGGATTATAGTTGTGCACAACCACACCCAACATTACTAATTAAAACATCCAGATTTCGCCAACAAAATCACAAGGAATATAAAGAAACAGGAAGGTATTATCCATTTCAAAGAAAATGTTGACTTCTGGTTCCAGAAGTACAACAGAGAAACAGTGGCCATTCTTGCTGTGCCACCCCTTCCACCGCAGTAAGCCCCTTTGCCCTGGCAGAACACACAGAAACTCCCTGAGAAAGACCTGGTGGCAGGTCTAATAGACATTTACAAAACTCTCTTAGGGCTGGGTTATAGCTCAGTGGTAAAGTGTTTTCCTAGCACATGCTAGGCCCTATGTTTGATCCTTAGCACCTAACACACATACACACAAAAGTACCTTAAAAATGCTTAAGAGAAAACAAGGAGAAAGTCAAGAAAATAATATATGAACAAAATGGCTCTATCAATAAAGAGAAAGTCTAAGAAAGAACCCAACAGGATATTCTGTAGCTAAAGGTAAAATAACTGAAAATAGCTGGGTGTGATGGCATACACTTGTAATCCCCATGCTTGGGAGACAAAGACAGGAGGATCACGCAGGTTTGAAGCCAGCCACACTGGTTTAAAAGACCCTATTTCCAAACAAAAAAGTATAAAAATAGGGCTTTGGGGTATAGCTCATAGGTAAAACATCCCTGAGTTCAATCCTCAGTTCTAAGAACTAAAACTTGCAGCCAAAATTTTCCTAACCAGCAAAAATACCTCTCAAATTTGATGGGGAAATGCAAATCTTTTACAAACAGAATCTGAAAGAATTTACGTCTTCCAAATGAACACAAGAGAAAATAAGTAAGTAAAATTAATCTCCTGTAATCAAAGAGATTAATTGTGAAGTAGAAATAATAAATGCCAGAAACAGAGAAACAATTTCCATCAAACAAACAACTAAGCAAAGAAGAACAAATGCTATCTCAAACAGAAGTTAAAATTCAAAATGTTAGGAATTAAGTCGGGTGTGGTGGCACACGCTTGTAATCCCAGCATTCAGGAGGCTGAGACCTGGAGGATCACAATTGGTGGACAGCCTCAGCTACTTAGTGAGGCCCTCTGCAACTCAGTGAGACCCGGTTTCAAAATAAAGAATAAAAAATAGGGCAGGGGGTGTAGCTCGGAGATCAAATGCCCCGGGGTTCCATCCCCAGACCTGCAAAAAAAAAAAAAAAATGTTAGGAATTAAAATTCATCTTTCAATAATCACACTGAATATAATGGCCTCAACTCCCCCAATAAAAAGATATAAGGTGGCAAAATGGATTAAAAATAAAAATCTTTTTATATGCTGCCTGCAAGAAACATACCTTATGAGTAAAGATAGTCACAAACTAAAGATGAAGGGCTGGAGCCAATGGAACTCGAAGACAAGTAGGAGTAGTACTATGATATCAGACAAATTAGATTTCAAGCCTAAGCTTATCAGAACAGACAAAGGAAGTTATTTCTTATTCGTAAAAGAAACAATCCAGCAAGAGGAAATAATAATAGTCAATAATTATGCCCCAAACATAGGCGCAGTCACTTTCATAAAACAAACTCTTTGTGGCATTATATCACACATGGATTCTAATACAATAATACTTGGACACTTCAACACTCCTCTCACACTGTTAGACAAATCTTCTAGACAAAAGGTCGGTAAAGATGCCTCAGACATAAAGAAGAATATAAACCAAATGGACCTATTTGACATACAGAGAATATTCCACCCAACTACAGTAGAGTTCACATTTTTCTCAGCTGCTCACAGAACCTTCTCCAAAATACATCACATCCTGGGCCATAAAGTGAACACTAGCAAATTCAAATAAATGTGACATAGTCCCTTGCACCTTTTCAGACCACAATGGAATGAAGCTGGAAATCAACTATCAGATGACCTAGAGTAATCACATAAACACATGGAGACTGAACACCACACTGCTGAATGAGAAATGGGTCATAGAAGAAGTAAGGGGTAAAATTAAGAAATTCTTAGAAACAAACAAATATAGAGACACAACATATCAAAACCTCTGGGACACCTTGAAGGCAGTATTTAGAGGAAAATTCGTAGCACTGAATATCTACATAAGAAAAGAAAATCACAAAATAAATAATCTAATGACACACCTCAAAGCTCTTAAAAAACAGGAACAGTCTGCTGGGCATGTTGGCGCATGCTTATAATTCCCGCTCTTGGGAGGTTGAGTCAGGAGGATTGCACAGGTTCGAAGCAAGCCTTAGCTATTTAGTGAGGCTCTCAGCAACTTAGTGAGACCCTGTTTCCAAATAAAATATTTTAAAAAACCAGGAACAGTCTAATGCCAAAGCCAGTAGAAGACAGAAAATTGTTAAAATCAGAGCAGAAATTAATGAAGTAAAGAATAAAAGAAAAATAGAGATAATCAACAAAACCAAAAGATTTTTTTAAAAAAGAAAAAAAAAACTAGATAACTACTACCCAATTTAACCAAAAGAAAGAGAAAATCAATCCAAATTACTAAAATAATAGATGAAAAGAGATATATTATCACTGACAGTATGGAAATTCAGAGGATTATAAGAAACTACTTTGACATAATATACTCCAACAAAATGGAAAACCTAAAAGAAATTGACAACTTCTAGATACATACAACTTTCCTAAACTGAGTCAAGAAGATGCAGAAATTTTAAACTGACCAATAGCAATCAAAGAAATTGAAGCAGCGATAAAGAGCCTATCATCAAACAAAAAGCCCAGGACCAGATGGTTTCCCAAATGAATTAAATCTAATACTCCTCAATCTATTCCATGAAATAGAAAGAAACAGGACTCTCCCAAATACATTCTACAAAGTCAACATCACATTAATACCAAAACCAAATTTAAAAAAGCTCAAGGAAAGAAAACTATTATCATTGATGACTATAGATGCAAAACTGTAAAACAAAATATTAGCAACACATTCAAAACTATATCAAGAAAATCATGCACCATGACCAAGTAGGGTTCATGCCAGGAAGGCAAGGCTGGTTCAGTTACAACAAACAATCTATGAAATTCACCACATAACCAGAATCAAGACAAAAATCACATGATGCTGGAAAAGCATTCAATAAAATTCAGCACCCATTCATGCTAAAATCACTGCAGAGAATCAGAATAGAAGAAACATATTCCAATATCATAAAGGCAATGTACAATAGGCCCACAGCCAACATGATATTAAATGAGGAAAAATTGCAAAAGTTTCAGGTAAAAACAGGAACAAGACAGGGATGTCTATTAACATCACTTCTTTTCAATATAGTACTTGATACTCTAGCCAGAGCAATAAGGCAAGAGAAGTAAATCAAAGTAGTACAAATAAAAAAAAAGAACTAAAACTATCCCTATTTGCAGATGACATGATACTATACTTAGAAGACCCAACAAACTCAACCAAAAGGCTTATAGAGCTGATCAACAAATTCAGCAGAGTGTCTGATACAAAATCCATCTTTAAAAAGTCAGAAGCTTGCCGGGCGTGGTGGCGCACGCTTGTAATCCCCGCGCTTGGGAGGCGGAGACAGGAGGATCGCGCAGGTTCGAAGCCAGCCGTGCTGGCGTAAGAGACCCTGTTTCAAAAATATAAAATAGGTCTGGGAGTGTAGCCCGGAGGAAGGAGGGCTTCCAGGAACCCCAGTACCACCAAAAAAAAAAAAAAAAGTCAGAAGCTTTCCTGTATGCCAACCATAAATCCACTGAAAAAGAAATCCAGAAAATACTTCCACTCATGATATCTCACAAAAAAGAAAATACTTCGGAATAAACCTAGCCAAAGATATAAAAGACCTCTATAAGGAAAATTATAAAACATGGAAAGAAGAAATCAAAGAAGACTTTAGGACATGAAAAAATCTTTCATGCTCTTGAATAGGCAGAATAAATATTGTCAAAATGGCCATTATTCCAAAAGTGATTTACAGATTCAGCACAATACCCATTAAAGTACCAAGATTATTCCTCACAGACATTGAAAAATCAGTCCTTAAATTCATTTGGGACAACAAAAAAAACAAAATAGCCAAAGTAGTTCTCAGCAACAAGAACCATGCAGGAGACATCACAAGTCCTGACTTCAAACTATACTACAAAGCTATAGTAATAAAAGCAGTGTGGTATTGACACAAAAAACAAATACATAGAAAAATAAAGCAGAATAGAAGATCAGAAACAAATCTACACACTTTACAGACAATTTATTTTTTACAAAGGGGCCAAAAACATACACTGGAAAAAAGCCTGTTCAACAAATGGTGTTGGCAGAACTGGTTAACCATATGCAAAAAAAAAAAAAAAAAATAGAAATAAATCCTACTTTCTCACCCTGTACAAGAGTCAATTCTAAATGGATCAAAGACTTAGAAATTAGACCAGAGACCTTGAGACTCCTAGAAGAGGGCATAGGTCCAACACTGCAATACATAGGCACAGATAAAAAACTTTCTCAACAAGACCCTAAAGGTACAAAAAATTAAAAGGTGGATAAATATGTGGAATTGCATTTAACCAAAGAACTTCTGTACAGCAAAGAAAACTATCAAGAACCTCAACAGAGGGTGATTTCATTCATGTTACCCAGGGGTAACAAGAGGCTATAATTGTTTTCTACTACTCCTCTGATAGAAGACTAATATCTAGAATATACAGAGAACTCAAGAAATTCAGCACTACAGAAAAAAATAACCCAATCAAAAAAATAGGCAAATGAACTAAATAGACACTTCACAAGACAAGAAATTCAAATGGCCAATAAATGTATGAAAAAATGCTCAACATCATTGGCAATCAGAGAGATACAAATCAAAACTCCCCTGAGATTTTGCCTAACTCCAACTAAAATGACAATCATTAAAAACACAAACAACAAATGCTGGTGAGGATGTAGAGAAGTGGGAATTCTGACACATTCTCGATGGGACTGTAAATTAGTGCAACCACTTTGGAAAAAAGTATGTAGTTTTCTCAGAAGAATGGGAATGAACCTACCATATGATCCAGAAACACCACTTCTGAGTATATACCCAAAAGAATAGAAACCAAACTAACAAATTAATCCATGTGCATCTATGTTCATAGCCACACAATTCACAATTGCCAAATTATGGAACCAGCCAAAATGTCCATCAACAGGTAAATGGATTACAAAACTCTGGAAAATATACACAATGGAATTTTACTCAGCCATGAAGAAGAACAAAACTATACCATCTGCAGGGAAATGGATGAAACTGGAGAACTTTATGCTAAGTGAGATTAGTCATTCCTAATACTTGGAAGCTAGGAAAAAAATGGGTCATAGAAGGAACTCTATGCAAAGGAGAAGCCTTAGATGAACAAATAAGGTGACCTAACATAACAAAGTCAATCACTAAGCCAAACATGAGAAGGAGGGAGAGGGGAAGTAATGAGATGAGAAGTGGGGAATGGCTATATGAATGATGTGTACATGTGTGCCTCTGCCATCTTGTGCCCCGTTAAGATGTATGACTACAATGCACCAATAAAGTAAATAAATAATAAATAAATAAATAAATAAATAAATAAAATAAACTAAGCACAGAGAAGACAGAAATGTAAAAAAATTAAGGACAGCCGGGCGTGGTGGTGCACACCTGTAATCCCCGTGCTTGGGAGGCAGAGACAGGAGGATCATGAAGCCAGCCGTGCTGGCTTAAGAGACTCTGTTTTCAAATAAAAATA
The DNA here is from genome assembly GCF_963383645.1 of Muscardinus avellanarius. NCBI lineage: Eukaryota > Metazoa > Chordata > Mammalia > Rodentia > Gliridae > Muscardinus > Muscardinus avellanarius. The sequence goes on from NC_137791.1 coordinate 81,801,246, forward strand.
TAAAAAATAGATCTGGGAGTGTATCCCATAGATAGAAGGGCTCCCAGGAACCCTAGTACCACACACAAAAAAAAATTTAATTAAGGACACATATATAGCAATTTTTTGGTGCTAGGGATTGAATCCAGGGGCGTTCTACTTCCATGCTACATACATCTCCCCCAGTCCTATTTTGTTTATTTTTTGAGTCAAGTTTTCACTAAGTTGCTCTAAGTCTTGCTACAATGCTGAGGCTGTCCTCAAAGCTATGATCCTCTTGTCTCAGCCTCCCAAGTACTTGAATTACAGGCATGCACCATCACACCTGCTTTAGCAATTTCTTTAAACATAAATGGATTAAGTTTTTCAGTCAAAAAACAGAGTGGCAAAATGTATGAAAACACATAATCCCACTACATAATATCTACAAGAGACTCACTTTAGATCCAAATACACTAATAGGATCAAAGTTAAAGAATGAAAAAATATATTCCATGCTATCAGGAACCAAAAGACAACAGAATTGCTATACTAATAATAGACAATAAAGATTTTAAATCAAGACTTCCGGGAAGATGGCGATTGAGAAAAGAAGCATTTACGAGTTCTGCTAACACTCGATCTCTTTTGCCACAAAATCGGTGCTTTTTATAGCCAGAAAACACTATCAGCAGAGAAATAAAAAATATAAACACAGGGACAGAGAAAAAGAAGACTAGAAGACCAGAAAAGAAACCAGCCCGCATTGCAGAGCCACACTACTGCCATCATGCCTCACAGCACCAGGCTCCCCACATTGCAGAGCCACACTACTGCCATCATGCCTCACAGCACCAGGCTCCAGAGAGGAAAGCTAAACAAGGAGCTAAAGTTAGCAGCTGCAGATCATTTCGTGTAATTCAGCAGTTCTTTCAGTGCAAAGAACGTCTAAAACTCCAGAGGCCAAGCACATCATGCCTTCCAGGGACTCAGAACAGAGCTCAAAACCAGAAAAGAAATACACCAGCCTCACGGCCGAGGGCATGGCAGCGACGCCACATTGCCAGCAGCAGCAGCAGCGAATTCACCACACCCGTGACAGCTCCAGATCAGCGTGCACAATAACTGTAAGTTAAATTGCGGCTTCTACAGGAGAAATCCCAGCACTGCGCCCCCAAGGACTTGTGCAGCTTTGATGATCTTCCTGGGTCTGAGATTTTGTAGTCCAACCCAGTGAAGGAGTAGTGGTGGCAAAGATACCACACCCTAGTCACAGCTTCCTGTGGGAAAACACCCAGCTTGGCACCCCCAAGGTCTCGCGCAACCTCGATTAACTCCCTGGGTCTGAGTCTTTACGATACAACTCAGTAAAGGAATAGTGGCTGAGATTACCACAAACTTGAGATGTAGAGCACCCTAAGTGAAGTCGTGGTGACCCGGGGAAGGACGCAGAGAAGGCACAAACTTCTAAAATCATGGGAAAGAGGAATAACAATAGACCAATGCACGCCCACAACCCATAATATCAGAACCTGATAACACAGAAATTCAGAGATCTCCAGAAGATCAAATCAGGAATATAACTGTAGAAATAATACAGGACTTTTGAAAAGAATTTAGGGAGAGTCTAAAAGAAATAAAGGATGCAATCATTGAAGTAAAGGCATCAATTCAAACTATAAACAATCGATTAGACCACATGGAGAATAGAATCTTGATCCTAGAAAATGATCACTCCAAAAATGAATGCATAATTTATAACTTAACATGTTAGGAATTAAAAGTTATCTCTCAATAATCACACTGAATGTAAATGGCCTCAATTCACCAATAAAAAGACATAAAGTGGCAAAATGGATTAAAAACCAGAATCCATCCATCTGCTGCTTACAAGAAACACACTTTCCAAGTAAAGATAGTAACAAACTCAAGGTAAAGGGTAGAGCAAGATAATTCATGTTAAGTAGCCATCCAAAAAATGTGAAGTAGTATTTCAGTATAGTTTTTATTTGTATTTCCTTAAATATTAGTTATATTATGATAATGATGAGTGATATTCATGTGTTTATTGGTCATGTAAAAATCATTAGAGATTCATTATCTATTTTAGTCTTTTACCTATTTCTAAATTATATTGTTTGCTTTTATTGTTGCTAATTTTTAGGATTTCTATTTGGAATATTAATATACCTTCAGATATAGGATTTGGAAATATTTTATCCCATTCTATCAGTTACTTTAAATTCTGTTTACATTGTCTTTGGATGTACAATTTTTTATTTTTTAATGAAATTTGTTTGTTTATTCTTTTGTTACCTGTGCCTTTGGAATCATATCTAAGAAATCACTGCCAATTTCAATGTTTTGAAGCTTTATGACCCTGGTTTTCTTCTAAAAGTTTTTAGTCTTAAGATTTACATTTAGGTCTTTTATCTATGTTGAGTTAATATTTGTATATGGTATTAGGTAAGGGCCCAATTTTATTATTTTTCATGTAGTTATTATTTTTCAACAATATTTAGTGAGATTATTTTTTCTTCACCAAATGTTCTTGGAAACCTTGTCAAAAATAACTTGACCATATATGGAAGAAAAAAAAACATATATCAAAGTTAGTCAGGAAACCAAGCATGAGAAGGAGGGAGGGGGAGGGAAACGTTAGGGATTGGGTAAGGGCTAATTGGGTGATGTGTGCATGTATATCTCCACAAGTTTTTTATCCCATTAAGATGTATGACTACAGCCGGGCGTGGGGCGCACGCTTGTAATCCCAGCATTCAGGAGACTGAGATCGGAGGATCATGGTTCAAGGACAGCCTCAGCTACTTAGTGAGGCCCTCTGCAACTCAGTGAGACCCGGTTTCAAAATAAAGAATAAAAAATAGGGCAGGGGGTGTAGCTCGGAGGTCAAATGCCTCTGGGTTCCATCCCCAGACCCGAAAAAAAAAAAAAAAAAAAAAAAAAGATGTATGACTACAATGCACCAAGAAAAATTTATTTAACAAAAAATGATTTTAAATCAAAAAAGCATACATGAGTATAGAGTTTCTGTTTTGAAAGATTTAAAGAGAGCCAGGCATGGTGGAGCATGCTTGTAATCCCGCACTTGGAAGGCGGAGACAGGAGAATCGCGCAGGTTTGAAGCCAGCCACGCTGGCTTAAGGGACCCTGTTTCCAAATAAAAAAGTATAAAAAGTAGGTACTGGGAGTGTAGCCCAGAGGTAGAAGGGCTTCCAGGAACCCCAGTACCACTAAAAAGAAAGAAAGAAAGAAAGAAAGAAAGAATGAAAGAAAGAAAGAAAGAAAGAAAGAAAGAAAGAAAGATTTAAAGAATTCTGAAATGATTAGTGGTGATTACTGCACAACAATACAAATATATGTAGTATCATTGAGCTCTATACCTAAAATGGTTAAGATGGAAAATTTCATTTATGGGCATTGTATCACAATTAAAATTCGAAAAAAAGAAATATGCATATTAAATCTTGGCATAGTAGTGCACACTTGTAATTCCAGTACTTGGGAGGCTGAGACAGGGGGATCGCAGGTTCAAAGCCAGCCTCCACCACTAAGCAAGGCCCTCTGCAACTGTTTCCAAATAAGAAATAAAATTGTATTGGGAGTTTAGCTTGAAGGGAGAATGTGTCTGGGTTCAATTTCTAGTGCCACAAAAAAAAAAATATGCATAGTATTATTTAATCCTTTAAGTCAGTTTTTATAGAAGTGATTATTATATTTGCTGAGTCAGTAATATATCTTTTATCAAGGTTGATTAAAACAAAATAGAGAAAAGATTCCATAACAATTGCTTTCTCCTAAGTCCAATAGACCCATTTCAGCCTTTATTTTGACTGATTTCTCAGCCATTTTTAGCACTATTTGACAAAATATCAAACTTCAAAATATGTGATTTCTAAATATAACAGCATAATAGTGCCCTATCAGCCATACTGGAGTTTGAGGCAAAGCGAAAATTCAGGAATTCCAATTTATCTGTATTTTAAATTTTGTTTTGTTCATCATGGAATATTTTGCATTAACTGGTTTTAATAATGTTATTTATCTTAATTACTGAGCTTTTATCACTCTCTTAAAGTTTGTGCCAAAGCAAGCCCCAGCCCTGAAAGACACTCTTCTTTTCACTTCTGCAGTACCACAGCTTACTGGCTTTTCTGCTCATTTTAAAACTCTCCTAGTCTTTTTTGCACTTTTCCCGCTGTCTGTCAGTCAACCGAATACCAGTGTTTTTCCAGTGTTCTGTTTTAGGACTTCTCCTCTTTGCCTACACATGCCATCTGGGTTATCCCAGTGGCTTCCAAATTCTATTGATTCCCAAACTGCTTTGCCTTTGCTACACCCTCCAGCCATACAATGAGACCTCAACCCCGTTTTACCCCAATCTCCTACCTGTGTGGGTTGGTCATTTCCTATTCCTGTGACACGTTTTCAGAGATAGACTTTCCACTTTCAATGAAGCACCCTATCTTGCCAAAATTTAAACCTATGAACTCACCAAAATCTTCTCTCCACCTTTTTCATGCCTGGCTTATATCCTACCATGTAGGAAGGGAAAGGCAGCATGCATCCTCCAGATCCTCCCTCCATTTCATCCTGTTGCCGCTTCACCCTCCAAGTTGCTCAAATATGCCACAGTCTGTTTCACAACTTCCCACACACTATCTTAACTATATAAAATATTGCCTTGCTTTGCCAACAAACTTCTACTCACCCTTCAGGTCTCAGTCTGCATATACCTTCCAGGGAGATCTTCTCTGACCCCTATACTAGGTCTCCCACTAGGTGCAGGCATAGGAATCCTCTACCTTCTTCCCTTTCAGATCCCTCATTATGCCTCACTAAAACTATTTATTCCACTTTTTATTTTCCCCACTAGACCATAATGCTCCATTTTGTTTACTATTGTAGATTCAGCCCTGACACGGTGCCTCACACTGAAGAGACATTCAATAAGTGCTTGTGCAAGGAAGCAGCCACCAGTGAACATCAAATCCCATTCAAACAGCAACTGTACAGTACTGAGCAATTGAACAAATGTGCAAAACACAGCAAAGCCAGAGATCACAAAGTCCAGCTCCCAGTAGGAAGCAGCTAATTAGGAAGTCCCCTTCTTTTCTTAATACTGGTTTCATCTTTTCTTCTTCTTCTTTTTTTTTTTTTTTTTTTTTTTTTTTGCTAAATAACCAGAACTTCTCATATGACTAGTGCTGCTCATATAACAGGCAGAACACAGCCTTTTTGTTGGCTTGGCTTGGCTGTCCTGGGGCCTCTGTACATCTTGGCAGACCCTACAGGACCATCTGGCCTATGGCATCCCTCCTGAAACTCATTTCTGTTCTTCTGTGATCAAATGTTCTGCCCATTGATTTTTTCCAGGATACATGATTTTACTTGCTGTTTGCTGGCAACTGCATCTCACCAAACAGTAGCACAAAATGGCTTTACATAGCAGTAGGGAAGAGATTCAAGTTTTCCAGATCCCCAAAGCTCGTAAAAAAAAAAAGAAGAAGAAGAAAAAAAAAGTCTAGAACATCTTTTCAACATAGGTTTCCAGTACTCTCAGAAAACATCATGCTGATAGACAGAATGCTCATACAATAGAGCATGTAAAACCAGAGCATATAGTTTTACTGACAATTTGAAACAAGTCCAATCCTGCAAGATTAAAAAAAAATTGCCTAACTTTTAACCTGACCATTAAAAAGTGAGGGGCATATATAAAATAAAAGCAACACAATCGAGCTGATAAAGGGTAGAGTCTTCATTGAAGACTCCAGGAAAAGGAAGAACTCTATCATATCTGAGTATAATGATAATTCTTACATAAACTGGGCATATACTTTAGGACAAAACATCCAGTTTAGTGGCCACAGCGGTGCACACCTGTAATCCCAGTGCTTTGGGATTGGAAACGCTCTTCTATTACCTATATTCATCATCAATAACAATAGCAATGACTTATTGAGTACCAACCAGTACTACAAGAGGAACTCTGGGAATTTAAATTAGTAAAGCTAGACTTTCGAGACAAGCACTAAGCAACTTAGTGAAACCTTTAGCAACCTAGCAAGATCCTGTTTCAAAATTTAAAAAATAGTGATCAAGTTGTAGCTTGAAGGTAGAATGCCTCTGGGTTTAATCCCCAGTACAACAACAAAAACTGGACTTGGGAGGCTGAGACAAGAGGAATACAAGTTCAAAGCCAGCCTCAGCAACTTAGCAAGACTTCAAAATTTTTTTAAATGGGATTAGGGTATAGCCCAAGGATGGAATGCCTCTCTGTTCAATCCTCAGACCACCAAAACAACAAAAACAAACAAAAATCGAGCTTCTTGTTATACTCTAACAGTGTGAAATAATAAATAAAAAATTAAGCAGGAACTAGCGATCCTCACTAAAGCTACACTGTGTGTGTGAGTGACAATCCCTATGAAGATCTGGAGTTTGCCTGAGAAGATCCTCAAGCTTCCCAGGCCACATATCCTTACATGAACTAAGTAGCAACAGAGACTTGGAGAGCTAATAGACTTCACTAGCAATTTAGCTTTACCTATAAAAAAGACATTGTTATAACACTTAAAGCCTTAAGTGTTAGAGCAAGGTAGAGCTGAATGTAAATTTCCTTGGAAGTGTTTTTTTCTGTCTCATAATAAGCATGAGCTCTATTTATAATGTAATGCCAAAAATAGACTCACAGTACTTAATGTTTGGGACAGAGCTATACGTGCCATGCTACACTGCACAGGCTCCTAGAATAAAGGCAAGTACTTTTCCAATCCATTTTTCCTAGGGCCTTTCCCTCGAAACTTCAGTATGTGAACACCACCACGGATTCTTAAATCCAGGCAGGATGAGACATCCTGATAACACAAGACTTGATATTCCAACCACCTCCCAAACTGCAGAGATGGCCACATCCAACTACTGAGTGTCCTGGCTTTCTTTTCAATGCCATCTTAAGAGGAATTTTTTTTTTCCAATGAGAAATTCATAAGGGAAATCTGAGTACCAAAAAGTCTAATAAGGGACACGTTTAGATCCTTTCCCCCAGAGGACAGAGTTACCAGCCGCTGAAGGATTTTTCTTTACCAGTCTGGCTGACAATTTGGTGCCAATACCAACTGCTGGTTAAATCATCTAATCAGCCAGGATGAGGCTTTTTGTTCTCTTGCTTTTGTGATTTTGGTTTTTTGAACATTTCAAGTTGCCAGCAATCCCAAATGGTGTCTCATTATTTTCTCTCTAATTTGTTTCTATTTGAAGATAAAAACTATTGTATTTTGGATGAAATTACAATAAGATGCATAAATGACACACCATTGTAAGACCAACAAATAGATATTTCCCTATAGTAATTTGAAAAAGACATTTTTTTATCAAGCCACAAAAGGGAAAATGCATCTCCACACTCTTTTATTACCTATATTCATCATCAACAACAATAGCAATGATTTATTGAGAACCACCAGTATCACAAGAGGAACTCTGGGAATTTAAATTGTAAAGCTAGACTTATGCAGTTTATCAACTCAGAACAAGGTCAGAACATTTGCTCACAAGAACAAAAAGCCTTTTCTGTTCCTAACCATTTATAACTTAAATCATTTTAAAGTAAAGACAGAAAAGAGGTTCAAATACAAGACTGGTTTTTTTCATACGTGACTTTCTGACTTACAGTAGGTCAAGCATCGGTGCTCAGCTGTATAGCCAGATGAGGTTATAAAACAAGTGTGGATACCTATAAAAAGAAAAATAGCAATTACTTGTGAATCTCAAACAATATAAAAATTTTGAGTTATATGATCCTAAATAAGAATACCTTTTTCCTGCCCCTCTTGTAGGTTCTATTCTCAGCATTCTATTTTTAGGTTTCTGCACTGTTATTGCTTATCTGTATGATATGCAAATTCTCTTTAACTGACAAAGTAACTTAAAATCAAAAATCTCTTCTTAGAAAATGTATAAAAACATTGTTTCAGCAAATGGCCACTTAAGAAAAATCTATAAATACATCTACTAATCTCTTACTGGGATTTGAAATTATAAATATAAATAACTCTTTTTACATGTTCATCAAAATTAAATTTTTTTAGCCAGGCGTGGTGGCACACGCTTGTAATCCCAGCATTTGGGAGGCTGAGACCTGGAGGATCACGGTTTGCGGACAGCCTCAGCTACTTAGTGAGGCCCTCTGCAACTCAGTGAGACCCTGTTTCAAAATAAAGAATAAAAAATGGGGCTGCGGGTGTACCTCAGAGGTAGAATGCCCTGGGTTCCATCTCCAGTGCCGCAAAAAAATTAAACTTTTCTTATAAAAAGGAGAGAAAAATAGAATCTGATTGAAATATAGAAAAATAAAAATCTATTAAAATCGATCAACCCTGAGGATTTTAATTCCCTGAAAAATAATCACACTTAGAGCTGGCATAGTGGTGCACACATGTAATTCTAGTGCTCAAGAGGCTGAGACAGGAGGATCACAGGTTCTAGGACAGTCTCAGCAAGTAGTAAGTCTCTCATCAACCTAGTGAGAAGACCCTGTTTCAAATAGGGTTGGAACTGTAGCTCAGAGGTAGAATGCACCTGGGTCCAATCCCCAGTGCCACACATGCACACATACACACACAAAAATCACACTTAAAATCAGGCTTAGAATATAAACTGTGTCCAAGTTATCCTCATTTAGTGGACTTCAAGTTTATATTACTTTGTGTCTCTTAATGAAAATCATCTTTGTATTGCCTTACTTAATAATTCTACATATAGTCCATTAATGGACTTAAAAGTTATTGTACAAATCCAATAGGATTTTTTTCAGGTTTTCTTTCATGTTTTTATTACAGATATTGTTCTATTTGGGAGAGGGAAGTCTTTGCACAATGTGTGCAGTTTTGGAAAATCAGTACAAAATTAATAGTAGGAGCCAAGTCCTAAAAGAGACATGCAATATTTCTCCAAATTCTGTATCTTTTTATTTTGTCCCTGCAAAAGAAATGAACTTTTCAGAATGCTCATAGAATAAAGAGACTAATAACTCTGACTAACTGTGAGTAGGTCATGACCCTATTATTGGCTACATGAGAATTTGGGACTTAACCAACACAGCCCCCTCAGTTCATCCACAGGATTGGTACACCAATATTTAAAACTATTTCCTCAATATGAACAGCTTTCTGTGTGAATTCTCCTCATGTTGAATGTCCCCAGTTAGCCCCACTTCTTTCTATATCTCTGGCTATAATCATCACAATAACGGTTTTGTCTTAGTAGAACCCTTTGAGAGAGCCAATATCTGACCAACATTATTTTAGACTTGGAAAGAAAAATCCAACCTGAAGTGGTTCCACCTTTAGCTCTACCATTCTACTTTTAGCCCAGTGTTTTTCCCAGCAAACAACAAACCTTGTCTCTTTAGTATCTGTATGTGTTTGACTGAATGATGCTTGCAAAGAGCAGAACTCAAAACTGTTAAGAATGAAAATAGAGTCACCAAAATCCTTTCAGGCCACAAAGTTTCCCCACCCAAACTGATAACCTCTCACTACCTGTATCTGCATAGATTCATTTTTACTTCATAAAAAAAAGTGTCACTTAAGAAATAAAGTAGATTTAAATAGTGGATTGACTAGGCTCATGGAGGCCTCAGATAAGCTAAAATATACATATAAAAAGACCATCTTAAATTGTATTTAACGTATTGGAATTACTCAACTTATTATTTTTTAATTTTTTTGGTGGTACTGGGGTTCCTGGAAGCCCTTCTACCTCCAGGCTACACTCCCAGACCTATTTTTACATTTTATATTTGGAAACAGGGTCTCCTAAGCCAGCGCACGCGCCTGGCTGGCTTTGAACCTGTGCGATCCTCCTGTCTCTGCCTCCCAAACGCGGGGATTACAAGCGTGCGCCACCACGCCCCGCCAACTTATTTTTATATAATATATTTCAAGGCAATTTTTACATCCTTTTTTTTTTTTTTTTGGCGGTGGTACTGGGCGGGGTGGAACACAGAGGCTTTTTCTGGGCTATACTCCCAGACCCATTTTATATTTTATTTGGAAACAAGGGTCTCACTAAGTTGCTGAGAGCCTCACTAAGTAGCTGAGGCAGGCTTCGAACCTGCGCTATCCTCCTGTCTCAGCCTCCAAAGCGCAGGGATTACCAGCGTGCGCCACCACGCCCAGCTACATCCCTTTCTTAATAATGCTCTTAGAAGATGTTAGTTAACTCTATATGAATTCCCTTAAATTAACATGGAAGCTAACTCATTATTAATTTCCTTGAAATTAGTTTAGAAATTTCAATACATCAGGAAGTCCAACTTGCCTTTAAAGCAGAAGTAAAGGGGTCTTCCGTGTAACTTTGCAGTTACAAAAGCTTTACAGCAACTCCATCCCGTTCCTTCTTGAACATGCAAATACAACAGAGACACACACAGCTAAAGCCACAAGGCGGCAGATTCCTCTGTCAACCCCATTACCAAACGGGAGTGTGTGCCTTCAACTAAGCAAAGGCCCATTACTCATAACAAAGGTGAACAGCAAGCTTACCATGTGCCCAGCACTGCATGACAAGCTTTAGATGAATTTTTTCACTTTATACTCTATAAGCTATCTATGAGGAATTTGAGTCTTATAGAGTATTTTAGAGTCATACATCTAGAAAGGAGTGAAGCTGGAATTTCAAGTTCAAGTTTTCTTACCCCTGAGTTTCACATCTTTACTGCCACAGTCATGGCATCTTGACCAATCTCATTTTTTAAAAATCTTGAAAAATCCTCAATAATTATTTCAGAGCTCATAACTCTACTTTATTCTTGTCCTTACACCTCCATGTCTTGAGGTTTAATATTAATCTATTTCCCTCAATATTAGAGCCAAATAAGGTAAGAGGCTTCTAGAATTTAATTAATAACCAGATTCAGGAAGTAATCATGATTTTTCAGAGATATTTAGTCAAAAGTTTAAAGAGTAGGGAAAAGAAAACTTGAAGTAGTAATTTGACCTATCGATGGAGAAATGGATTACTTATAATGGTTTCAAGTGTAGTTATTTATCGTAGTTATAAAATCAATGAATTACATAAAACACATGAACATGGAAAAATCTGAAAAATCTATATATGAATGGAGAAATCAAGTTGGAATATGTTGTATACTAAATGATAGCACAAATTTATTTAATATATTTATGCATTTATTTTTGTGTGTGTGGTAACTGGGAATTGAACTCAGGAGCATTCTACTTGTAAATTACACCCCCAGCCTTATCTTTATTTTGTTTTGAAACAAAGTCTTGCTAGGTTGGTAAGAGTCTTGCCATATTGCTGAGGCTCTCCTCAAACCTGCAATCCCCCAATCTCAGTCTACCAAGTACTGAGACTCCAACAACTTTAACTTTTAAATCCTTAAAATAATATTTATAATAATATGGGTATGCACACAGACATGCAAAATGCATTAAAACAGTGAAAAGGAAGGAAAAAGTCTACTTAAGAAATGAAGAATTATTTCTGAGGGACTTAAGGGCCATAAGCTTGAGAGAGATAAACAGAGGACTTTGGCTACATATATGTATTGCATTAATCTAAAAATATGAAGCATGATGATGCAAGCTTATAATCCCAGTACTTGGGAGGCTGAGATAGGAGGATTGAAGGTTCGTGGCCAGCATTATCAACCTAGTGAGGCTCTCTGCAACTTAATAAGACTCTGTTTCCAAATAAAATATAAAATAGGTCAGGGATTGTATCTCAGAGGTAGAACACCCCTGGGTTCAATCCCCAGAACCACAAGAAAAGGGGTGGGGGAATCCAAGGCAAAGCTGGCAAAGTGTTGACCTCTGTTCAGTGTAGCTGGTGGCTACATGCTATATGTCTTATTAATCTGTAGTTCCCAGAACATTGGAAACAATTTTTACTTCAACATAATTTTCTGAATATTTGGGGGGGGCGGCTAGAGACTGACTCAGGAAAAAGCAAATCAGTCCTGGGAAAGAGCAAGACAGAAGAACCCCCCACCCCACCCCTGCTGATCGCTGGCCACTAACTGAACGTGGAGTGGTTTGGTGACTATTCTTCACAGGCTCGTTGGGGAAGGGGAAGATGTCAGAGTAAGGGTTAGACAGAGTGAAGGAGGAGAAAGGGAAGTGGTAAGAGGATAGAGTGTGCTATGGGTGCAGGGAACTATTCATAAAAAGTGTTAGAAACTTGAACTGTCACTGGCTGCAAATAGAGAGAGCCTTAACTGGGTCGGATTGGAGCCGAGACCCAGACTTATTCAAGCTGGGGAGAAGAAGAGGATACACAACCCTTCATCCTTGCTGTAGTCATAGACTCCATTGGAATAAGCTGGAATCACTTGGGACTGCAGATTCTCCTGGGAAAATAATTAAATACTGACGTCGATTAGGTTCTGCGCAGACAGCTATCTCTGATTAATTGGAGGAAGCCAAGTCAATAAGACAGAAGGAGAGACAACAGAAACTTTACCAAAGGGAAAAGATGCCTGGTACAATAATCTCAGCTAAAGGACCTAAGCATTGGAGGGCAGAGAGGTTAGCCATGAGCAGACCCAGGCCTCCCCTCTGTGTATTTGAGCCTACTGTATGTGAACTAACAGCTGTCTCACAACTTAAAAACTTTGGAGCATGAGCCTTCCCACCATTCCCAAAAACAAAGAAACATTCCTTTATTTTAATCCTCAAAAACAAAATTGGCCAAGATATTAGCAGGGATCCCAAATGAATAGGTGCTGGTGGTAGCAAAGTCCTAGCTTACCAGCCCCCAAGGCAGCTGCAATGTCAGAGTTCCAACTAGATTAGTTCCAGCTGGTAGTTCTGGCTACAGCGAGGGGCAAAACAGTTTCGGCCAGGAGGAAGCTTTCTGTGGTCACTATGCTGTGAGGCTAACCAACCCTGTTCTAGAATCCTTCAGTAATACTGTAACACAGTATGCTATCCCACACTTTGAGCATGCCAGCACCGACGACGCGCGGCAGTGGGCTCAGCTTGGTCTGAGATCTGCAGCGAGAGTGCAGAGTCCCAGTTTCAGCAGCTGTGACCACTCAGTTTTAGGAAGTGCCAGTGGTGAGCTTGAGCCCAGGATCTGTGTGGATAAATGAAAAGCAGTTTGTGGGAGAATTTCCACAAATATTTGAAGAAAAGCACTCCACAGAAGAAATGTAGTGGGTAGGTGGTGGGGTGCATAGCAATGAAGACCTGAATCCTTCTGTGCTCCCAGCGTGGGAAAGGCTGGAATAATCAAGTCACAGTAAATGGCTGCTGTGAAAGATAGCATTTTTCTGTAAATTTTTGTGTTTCAGAAGAAAAAGAAACAACATGAAATAAAACATTAAGTTTGAATCAGATCATTCTTCCCAATGTTTTTATATTGCTCTCTAAGATATGGAATCCAAGATGATTTTCAATTAAAGAAGGGATATAGGGATAGGGTGGAAGAGACAGCAAATGATTAAATATACCCACTAATAAATATTCTATGATGACAGTATCTTCATTGATAAACATGATCAACCTGTAAAATGAGCTTTTTTTTTTTAACATGGAGCTTTTTAAAGTAGCTAGAATTCTAGTCTGCAGTTTGCAATAGAATAAGAAAGGCAGGAATGGTGGGGAAACACCTGAGAGCATTCTGATGCAACTGGCAATAGCCACTAAGAGAGAGAGAATGCCCTTCATCTTACTCACGCCCTACACCGAGAAGCATTTTAGCAACTGGTTCAAAGAACGTGTAGGTACTCCTACTTACCCAGCACTTTGTCCTTATCAGAAATCATGCTGTCTTCCCTGAGAGAGCCCCTCTGGCTTAAGCGTTCCCATCAATTGGCATCCAGGAGAGCGGCAGAGAGGACGTTCACACTGACCCCAGCGGGCCAGGCCCTGCCTCCTGAAGAGGACATAGGAGGCACGTGGCTGCCTCTACCTCCCTGAGCGGTGCACAGGTGCAAACATAAGCGCCACAGCGAAGGATCACACAGGGACCAGGAAAGACGCACGCATGCTGTGCTCCTGCTGTCAAGGTAACAATTACCTTCGACTCCTGGCAACAGGATCCTTCAGGGCCTGCCCTCAGAGAAACTAAGGGATTAACTAGATTTCTCCCCCTAGGTCACGGAACTCTAGTGAGCCAGTCAATACATCCATCCCTCTAGAGAGGGGTGTGGCCGGCATCACAGAGGCAGGAGAGCCCCTTCCTCACACCTCTCTATTGTGGGTGACACAGCCCCACTGTCCTTAGACTTCACACCTTCTTGCTGCTTACAGTCATCAGTACTCACAGAGGGGTCTGTCTCCAGATAGAGGCACACGATAATGTGCCAACGGCCTGGCCTTCAGAAAAGGGATCTGGTGATCCAAATCCTATAGCCATAAGACTTGAGGGTTTGAAGATTCTTGGAGATCATTCTGACTACAAATTTGAATGCAATACCTGAATTTTGAAGCACAGGAGGGCGTGTCCCTCCTACAGCCTTTTTTGTCCCCACACTGTTGCATTTGTGTCCTGTGCTTCCCCCGCCTCAGATAACGACAGGTGTGTAGATTGTGCCCGGACACTGCAAGACCCCAGGTGTCCTCTCTCCTCCTCATGAGGTGGCTCACGAGTAACAACGATCACAGTTCTCTCAGCTACCACACAACAAACACCATTTTCCTGCTTTCTGGCTCCCTGAGATGACGGCCAGTACCTCAGGGACTCCCAGCCTTGCCAGAGAACCACCCTGAACTATCAAAGCGCAAACGGCACATCGCAGTTCCACCAGAGGTGCGCGTCACGACCCTAGGTTAGACTGTTACATGGGCCCCAGAACAGCAGCACTTTGTTGTCCTAATGTGCCAAGAGTTCCATGAACACGTCTCCTGGAGATTTTACTTCTAGGCATTGCCTACACAGACAAGGCTCCATGGAGCGGGAAGGAGTGTGAACTGAATGAAGAATTCCTCTGTGTGCCCCTCAGACAAACCCCCAACCAATATGAGTTGACAGTTCCCTTCTTCACGCCAACACTACCACTTCCCTCTGCTCCTTTGTATAGACTTCTAAGGAATTCAGTATACTTACCCATCAATGCATTTTTCTTCCTTAAAAGGCTCTGAGCAACTTGAGGTTAGGGCCTGTTACTCAACTTTGTATTATTATTATTATTATTATTATTATTATCAGCAGCAGCAGCAGCAGCAGCATTAGCATTGATTCTGTGGATTGCACCCAGAAGCATTTTACCTCCATGCTACACCTCCAGCCCTTTTTATTTTTTGTTCTGCAACAGGGTCTTGCTAAGTTGTTGAGAATCTCACTAAGTCGCCAAAGCTGGTCTCAAACCTGTGATTCTCCTTTTTCAGCTTCTCAAGTACCAAGATTATAGGCATGCACCATCATGCCCAGCTCTACTTTATATTCTTAGGTGTTAAGAAAATAAATTCTGAGGTTGGGCATGGTGGCGCATGCTTGTAATCCCAGCATTCAGGAGGCTGAGACCAGAGGGTCACAGTTCATGGACTGCCTCAGCTACTTAGCGAGGCCCTTTGCAACTCAGTGAGACCCTGTTTCAAAACATAAAAATACTAAAAAATATGGCTGGGGGTGTAGCTCAGAGGTACAATGCCCCTGGGTTCCACCCCCTATAAAAAAAGAGAAAAGAAATTCTGGCACACAGTGGGCATTTAGGTAGTGTCTGGTAAATGAATGAATGATGCTTCCACATATGAGTTAGAACATGTGGTATTTGTCTTCCTGTGTCTAGTTTATTTCAATTAATATAACATCTTCCAGTTCCAGACATGTTGTCTTAAACAAAAGAATTTTGTTCTCTTTAGGATAGTGTTCCCTTTTGTAATGTGCTACATTTTCTTTCTCTATTGATTTTATGATGAACACCTTGGTTGATTCCATACCCTGTCTACTGTGAATAGTGCTGCAGTAAACACGGAAGCATAGGTAGCTCTTTAGTGTATTGATTTTATTTCTTTTGTAATATGTACCCAGTGGTGGAAGAGCTGTATATGTGGTAGTTCTATTTTTAGTTTTTCAAGTAGCCTCCATATTGTTTTCCATGATGGCTATTCTCATTCACATACCCACCAATAATGTATGACACTTTCCCCTTCTCTACATCCTCAATAGCATTTATTTTTAGACTTTTGGGTAATGGCTATTCTAATTCAGGTGAGATGATATCTCATTCTAGTTTTGATTTGCATTTCTATGATGCTTAGTCTTGTTGAACATTTTTTTTCATATACTTGCTGGCAATTTGTATAATGGTCACTAGAGGGTAGGAAGGGTAGGATGAGATAGAGGTCAGAAAATAGTTACCTACATGGAATTAGATAGAAGGAATGACTTTTGTAGCACAGTAGGGTGACTATAGTTCACAACAATTGACTATATAGTTTATAAAAAACTAGAAGAAGCCATCACATACACATTTTTTTTTAAACAGGGCCTCACTAACTTGCTGAGCCTGGACTTGGAGTGCAAATCTCCTGTACTGCATGCCAGCAATCGCAGTGCTTGGGAGGATAAGTCAAGCAGATCACAAATTCAAGGCCAGCACTGGGTAACTGTTTCAAAAAAAAAAAAATCAAAATGGCTGGGGGTGTAGCTCAGAGGTAGAATACAAAAACAAAAATGAAGAAAACAGGTATGGTGGCCTATGCCATAAAACCAGTTCTTGGAAGGCTAGGCAAGAGTATCACAGGTGTAAGGCCAGTGCAGAGGAATTTAGCAAAATCCTGTTTCAAAATAAAAAATAAAATAAAATATGGGAGGAGTGTAGCTCAGTGGTAGAACCTCCCTGAGTTCAACCCCTAGTGATACACACACACACACACACACACACACAAATAGAACTGAAAGAAAGGAGCTATTTTTGTGAAAGACTGTCAACACAAAGAAATGATGAATGTTTAAGAAGATGGAAATGCTAATTACCCCAGTTTGATCAACACATTATATCATTACAAGCTCTATACATGTACATTACCACGTGAATCTCTAGTTTGATTTCTCAACACTAAAAAATCAATTAATTAAAATAAAAATAAATAAATGAATATGTGAATGAATAAATAAATTCTAGTAGTAAATTCAAAGACAGTTTGGCGCATTTTGAGGGTCCACAATGTGTTGGATAACCTCCAGAACCTGTTCAGGAGATGGTAATATCCCTATTTCCAACTCTTGTGCCATCTTTCTACATAGAATACACTATTTATTCTGATTGTTCCTAGAATTTTATCTTTTCTTTTCAAAACTTTTTCAAGTAATGGAATGAAAAAAAAAGATCCACCCTTTCTGAACTTGCATTTTCTTGAGACTCACACTTGATTTTCAACAAATATATTTGCATTGGTTTTTCTAAATAATAAATATCTACTCAACAGGTATACATGCTGGATAGAAATCCTTTTGCCTGTTAATGTACATAAAACTCTGAATAATCTATTTTTGTTGGAAGAAACTAAGGGAGTGCAGTAGGAAGAAACACTGGTGGAGAGTAATCTGTGGCAAATCTTGCTTTCAAATTCTTAGGCATAATTAAACCTAAGTAACATAAAATGTGATAGAAAAATGTAGAAACTAGCCGAGTGTGGTAGTGCACACCTGTAATCCCAGCCTTGGGAGGCTGAGACAGGAGTTTGGGACAGCCTCAGCTACTTAGTGAAGCTCTTTGCAACTCAGTGAGACCCTGTTTCAAAAAAATAAAGAATAAAAAATAGGGCTGGGGGTGTAGCTTGGAGGCAGAATGCCCCTGGGTTCCATCCCCAGTACCACAAAAATAAACTAAAAATAAAATCAATAACCTGAGAACTCCAAACATTCTTTAACATCCAACTTCATATGAAACCTTCATACATATCCTATTGTATTTTTAAGTTTATATTTATAAGACACTTTACATAAATAAATGACTATTGCAAGTCTTAGTGGTGCGTGCTTGTAATCTTAGCATATGGGAGGCTGAGAAGGATGGTGGTTCGCGGACAGCCTTAGCTACTACTTAGTGAGGCCCTTTGAAACTCAGTGAGACTCTGTTTCAAAATAAAGAATAAAAAATAGGGCTAGGGATGAAGCTCGGAGGTAGAATGTCCCTGGGTTCAATTCCTAGTTCTGCAAAAAATAAAAATAAAAAATAAATGATGGTTAATGCTAAGTGACAAATACATTTCCATATGCCACAGAAGAATTAAGCACATTACAGAAAAATAAAGCAAGCAAATCTGTATTCTAAAATGCTAAGGATTAAAGTAGATCATTCATTAACCAATATTTATCAAGTGTCTGCTTCGTTTACTGTCACCATTCTAGGTGCCTCGAAGACAGAAGCAAACAGAGAAAATCCCGGTCCTTGCGGTGATCACATCCTCTAAAGCTTATGGACTACAAGCAAATGCACACGTAACTTGCCAGGTGATGACAAAACCAATAAACATGCGGTAGGGTGAGGGAGACAGAGGCAGGTGGAGGGGCTGCTGTTTTAGATCGGGTGGTCAGATAAGGCCTATTTAATAAGATGACATTGTCCAGAAACAGGAAGGAAGTGCTGCAGCGATCCATGAAGAGATGTGGGGAAAGGATCCCAGGCAGAGTGCGTGGCAAGGGCAGAGTTCCTGAGACAGGGTGGGCGTGTCAAAGAGCAGCCTATCACCTGGCTGGTGTGAAATGAGCGAGGAGGAGGGCGCTGGGGAGTGAAGCTGGAGATCAGGAAGGCCCTCTAAGAGCTCGTTAAGCAAGGTCTTTGTCTTTTTTCTGCTTGAAATAAAAGACAAAAACTGGCGTTACATTTCCTTTGCTCACAAAGAAGGCAGAACTTGATTTCCTCCTGGGATTACATGAAGGAAGGAAAGCAATACCTTAACAGGACTCACAATCACAAGCAAAGAAGAAAGAACCCTGAACAACACTGCGAAGTCACTGTAAGGTCATACATAGCGTGAGGTTCTTGCAATTTTTGTCCAAAAACATTGCGCAAAGGAGGCTGACATTTGTGATTTCCTTCAGTCTAAACACAGTAACCTCCTATTTTCCCACCAGGTGAGTCAGGAATGTCAGTCTAAATTCAGCCTGATCACGGTGCTAATAATAGCACAAATGTAAAGAATGCCTCTGAGCTAGAGATCCCAGTTTCTGCTCCTGAATTAAGCCTGCTACATGCCCTCCAGGTTCAGATTAATCGCTCTCTGGCGGTGAGTAAACTTTAAAGAGAGGTACTGACACCGTACCAAACCAGAATCCAGACAAACAACTGCCAAGCACTAGCTGGGCAGGAAGTAACTTTGCCAGTGAGCATCTCTTTTTCCCACCTCGAAGCCACAAGGACAATTTCCCAACAGGTTCACTGGCTACTTTGCTTAAATCTCACAACCTACCTTTCTCCCTCATTCTCAGTCTCTTTCCCTCTTCCTTCCCCTTCCTGCTTTCTTTTTCTTTATAAAAATCATTGCATCCAAGACCCAAGTCCTTTAGAAAGAACTTCTCTATGCTTCTATAAAAGATCCCTGCTGTGTTTGATTTTAATGGTGAATTGGGCACAATGAACATCTCTTCTGAACAACGTGATAGTTGTTGTACAGAGCTCAAGTTCTCCCATCAAACTCTTTCTAGTGAAAGAGAAGTCATTTCTGCAAAACAGATGAAAAATATTTTTTTCTTCAAAACAGATGCCAGTCAGAGACCCATTAAGGGAACT
Source organism: Muscardinus avellanarius (assembly GCF_963383645.1). Classification (NCBI taxonomy): domain Eukaryota; kingdom Metazoa; phylum Chordata; class Mammalia; order Rodentia; family Gliridae; genus Muscardinus; species Muscardinus avellanarius. The sequence continues at coordinate 81,820,930 of NC_137791.1, forward strand.
CTCACTAGTGTGACCTTAAGTTTCAGCTTCTTTTCCTCCCTGTGCCTACCACCACCTGGATCCTAATCTCCCCAGGCTGAGATTTGAAAAGTCTCATGTGTGGTTTATTTCCATGGAGAAGCAGATAAAGGTAACTGATTATATATATATATATATATATATATATATATATATATATATAATTTTAGGTCTGGGGATGGAACCCAGAGGCATTCAACCTCCAAGCTACACCCCTGCCCTATTTTTTATTCTTTATTTTGAAACTGGGTCTCACTAAGTTGCAGAGGGCCTCACTAAGTAGTAGCTGAGGCTGTCCGTGAACCATGATCCTCCGGTCTCAGCCTCCCAAATGCTGGGATTACAAGCATGTGCCACCATGCCCAGCAAGGGTAACTGAAATTTTAAAATGTGATGTCACAGAAAATTTTTTTAATCCCAAGTGCTTTCAGAATTTAAGTCTTATTCTATAGTGACATGTAACTGGAAGCAAGCAAATCTCTGTTTTTATACCTTTCCTGGATTATCTTAGGAAATTCCATGTATTAAATATTTATTGAATTCTTTTTGGTTTTTTTGTTTGTTTTTTTGGTGGTACTGGGAGTGGAACCTAGAGGCGTTCTACTTCCGGGCTATACTCCCAGACCCATTTTATATTTTATTTGGAAACAGGGTCTCACTAAGTTGCTGAGAGCCTCACTAAGTATCTGAGGCTGGCTTCGAACCTGCACAATCCTCCTGTCTCAGCCTCCCAAGCGCGGGGATTACAAGCATGTGCCACCACACCCGGCTATTTATTGAATTTTTTATGTGTCAGATATTATTCCAGGTGTTAGAAATACAGAATTACCCAACAAAGGGCAAAAATCTCTGCTCTAATGAAGCTTCCATTCAGCAGAGGAAAACAAACATACATCATAAAAATAAGTCAGTGAAATATACAATTTATGAACTGGTGATAAGTGCCAATTAAGGACACAAAATGAGCCAGGAAGGGAGATTAGGAAGGAAGAGGGTTCAAATTTCCACAGGGAGCAGGAAAGTTCTCCCTGGAAAGGTATGTACGCATTCATGCACCTCTGGAAAGGACATTTAAAAAGCTGGTGGCAAAGTCTGCTCCTGGGAAGGGAACTAGGGGCAGACAACAAAAAATGATTTAATTTTCACTTATGTCCATTTATGGGTTGTGAATTTTTTACTGCATGAATAGAGTTTATTCAAAACAAAGAAGCCAGGTGTAGTAGCATACAGCCATGAGGTAGAAAATGGAAAGTTCAAGGCCAGGCTGGGCCACGTAGTAAGACTTTGTGTCAAAGTAAAATATAAAAAGGGCTGGGGATGTGGCTCAGTGGTAGAGAGCCCTGGGTTCAGTACCCAGGACTCTCTAACTGCCCCCCAACAATAAAGAAAATAACATCCTGGGCTGGAGTGTAGTTGAGTGGTTGAATGCTTGCAAAGCATCCATGAGGCCCTGGGTCTGATCTTCAGCACCAAATAAATAAATAAATAAAAACACTTTAATGCTTCAACGTTAAAACTAACAATTATGTTTATTAAAAATTCTCTTTATGAATAGCCCCACACTCTTCAAGTAAAGGAAACATATTCCTTAAATCGCTAGACAAGAAAAGGGAAAGTTAAATTCTGGTCTTTCTGCCAAACTTGAGGACCAAAACAACTTATTTTTAAAGGCTGAACTTTTCCTAGCTTCTGAATTTCTAAAACTTTCTGAGAAACTTACGCAACAGATTATAGCTACTCACAAAGCCTGGGTAGTCTTTTGTTTTTTAGTTACATATTTCTGGATCTTCTTAAAGATTTCTGGATCTTCTGCCTTCAACCTTCTACCCCTCTTAGCACCTTAAAGTTCAAAAGGTAGTCTTCTTTGTGGTTCTCACCTTCATTCTTTCTTTTACCTGAAAGTTTGTTTTATTTTTTGGTTGTGGAAGCATTCAGGAGCTATTTCATATTGAAGTCAGAATTTTTTTTTTTTACTACAATGAACAACCTTGCTCACTTGCTGGAAACTAAACTTATAAGTCAGTATCCTATCCCTAGTTTTGTATTAATCACACAACTATTTGTTGCTGCTCAGGATAGCATTTCACTTCCCTATGACCTGGCGATTGACCATGTACCTTACCTTGGCAAATAAAATGTATAAGTGTTACATGTCACTTGTAGGAAGAGGTCTTTCAGAACTGGTCTATATATTTTCTTAACTTTGGCAATTACAGAAGCACCTGATAAAGAAAAGGCTCCTAAGACAGGCATGGTGGTGCACATTTGTAATCCCCGCGCTCGGGAGGCAGAGACAGAAGGATCGTGCAGGTTGGAAGCCAGCCGTGCTGGCTTAAGAGACCCTGTTTCCTGCCGGGCGTGGTGGCGCACGTTTGTAATCCCCGCGCTTGGGAGGCGGAGACAGGAGGATCGCGCAGGTTCGAAGCCAGCCGCGCTGGCGTAAGAGACCCTGTTTCAAAAATATAAAATAGGTCTGGGAGTGTAGCCCGGAGGTAGAAGGGCTTCCAGGAATCCCAGTACCACCAAAAAAAAAAAAAAAAAAATTATATATATATAAAATATATATATATATATATATATATATATATATATATATATATATATATATATATATATATATATATGTAACCAGCTAGGTGTGGTGGTGCACACTTGTAATCCTAGCATCTGGGAGGCAGAGAAAGGAGGATTGTGGTTCAAAGACAGCCTTAGCTACTTAGTGAGGCCCTTTGCAACTCCTGAGACACTGTTTCAAAAGAAAGAATAAAAAATAGCGCCGGGCGTGGTGGCGCACGCTTGTAATCCCCGCGCTTGGGAGGCGGAGACAGGAGGATCGCGCAGGTTCGAAGCCAGCCGCGCTGGCGTAAGAGACCCTGTTTCAAAAATATAAAATAGGTCTGGGAGTGTAGCCCGGAGGTAGAAGGGCTTCCAGGAACCCCAGTACCACCAAAAAAAAAAAAAAAAAAAGAGACCCTGTTTCCAAATAAAAAGTATAAAAATAGGTCTGGGAAGCCCAGAGAAGGGCTTCCAGGAACCCCAGTACCACCAGAAGAAGAAGGGGGGGGGGGAGAGAGAAAAGAAGAAAAGGCTCCTTCATCTATGGCCTAATGGAAGCCACTTTGGAACAGAATATAATTGAGAAATAAGCTTTCATTAAGACATTCAGATTCTGTAGTGTGTTAATAGTTTGTTAATTCTGTAGTTTGTAGTCACTTAACCTATACAGGCTGATACACAGAAGTCTATTACTCTTTATATTACTAAGTTCATTAGTTGACTAAATCATTCATTTAATAAATATTAAATATTATCCATGTGCCATTTAATTCTCTAGAGACTCTAAAGAAATAATAGTAAACGGGAGATCAAAAATAAACATGAACATAGAAAACGAAGTATTCTGATTCTTTGATCTGAAGTTTATCTAATGACAGATTTGTAATGATTATGAGAATAGAAATCCTGAAAGAGGTTGGTTCCCATTCCAATTCTTAGTTTCCCTATAGATGTTTGAAAGGGGTTATACTGATTCTAGAAAATAAAACTAATTTTAAGAAAATTAAATGTAACTTTTAGGAAGAGAGAACTCTTCAGAAACTAAGAGTTGTGTGAGTACATAGGGATATCAATAATCACTGTTCTAGTTTAAGGCAGTTGTGAATTTACAAAGTAGAAATAAGCTAAAGGGTTTTCAACCCGTGTTTTAGGGTTTAAGCCACTGTATGTAATAAAAATAAGGTGACTTGAAGATGTTAAGAAAAACTTGTTTCAATAACATAATATTTTAGACCATGGTCGCTAATGGTCTCAATCGAGCCCTGGATTTGGGGACTATATAGTAGAAATGCAATCATCTGTGAATAACAGAAAACCCTATAAATAGTAATTTAACAAGAGAAGAGTTTAATTTCCTCTTGTGGCAAGAAACCCAGAAATAAATGGACGAAAGCCAGTCAGCTTGTCAAAAATGTTGTCAAGGAAATGACTTCCTTCTTTTTTTTTCCCTCCCTCGGTCATCTTTAACACGGAGGGGGTTTTGTCCTTAGGTCACTAGGTTGATTAGGTACCTTGGGGCACTTTGTTCATGTTCCATGCAGAAAGGCAAGACGGCGAAATGTCTGATTCTTGTGAGATGCTTTGTTGTTGTCTTGAAAGACTGTTGACCCACATATTTCCCTTTTCATATTATTAGCCGGAACTAGTTACAGAACTACTTTTATTTGAAATGAAGTTTGGGGGCAGTGCATATTTTATCTATTGATGTGCCTGCCCTGAAAGAAATAATGGTTCCTCTCAGTAAGGAAATAGAGACTACTGATATTGTATAGACAAATATTTGAGTCAGCCTAAAAAATATCACTAAAACAAAAACAGTAACTGAAAACACAGGAATGAATATAGTCACAGACAGCATATATAAAGCTTTTTTTTTCTTAAGGCAACATCAAAAAACAAAACCCTAAGCTGGGCATGGTGGTGCACACTTGTAATCCCAGTGCTTACGAGGCTGAGACAGGAGGATCGCACAGCTTCAAAACCAGCCACAACTACTTAGTGAGGCTCTCGGCAATTTAGTGAGACCCTGTTTCCAAATAAATTATAAAATAGGGCTGGGGGTGTAGCCCAGAGGTAGAATGCCCCTAGGTTCCATCCCCAGTACCTAAAAAAAAATTTATAAGGAATGATAACATTTAAGAGAGAGGCAAGAATAGAGGCCTCAAAGATACACATTTTATTTTCTACTATGTGTTTTTAGTCAACTTTTATTATTCAGAAGTATCTTTTATTTTCAACAAGTGAAAGGGATGTTCAAAAAAGATATAGTCCTCTTGTTACTAACTCTATTTGTCCATAGATAACCTGCAGATGATGCACTCACAAATCAAAACAATTTCAGTGTACAGTATTACGTACCACAAGGCATTGTGCTAGCATTGGGGAATAATACAACTAAGAAAAGGTCCAAAGGTCCATGCTTTCAACGAACTTGTGATATAGCTTGAAATAGAAACACATAAACAAATAATTTAAAGCTAAGTGATAATAGCTATAGTCGTTATGTGAACAAAATATTTTGATATAATAATGAAGACACCAATCAACTTCCTGGGAACACAGGAGAAAACTTTATCCAAAAAGAAACGTTTTAGATCTTGGGGATGAAGCAGAAATTAGCTGGGAAGAAGTAGAAATGATGAGGCACTCTGGAAAGAGCTTTGTAAAGCCTGGAAAGAACCGTAAGCTTGATACACTTCCATCACAGAGACATGATGGTAAGAGAGGCAAAGAAGAGTTGGAGCCAGAGGAATCGAGTGGTAGGGTTCAGGACGGGGAGCCCTTTCAAAGTGGGAAGGAAAAGAAGACCCAGGAACAGAGAAAAGTGGACTGAGTCAAGACTTGTTTTCAAGTGTGGACCCCATGCTGATAATTTACCTGTGAACATTAGCCATCCAATAAAACTGGATGCCCTTATAAAGTATCCCTTGAGGAGAGAATGGGACTTAATGTGGAGCACTTGGATAGCCTACACTAAAGGAAAAATTCTGTTGTCTGGCCAATGTGGAACTGAATAGAACCAGTTGGGAGGGACTGTCGTTTGGAGACTCTGCGGACACACCATAACTGCCATGGACTTCATGCTGAGGAATTTCTTTTTGTTTTTTTTGTGGGTCTGGGGATGGAATCCAGGGGCATTTGACCTCTGAGCTACACCCCCTGCCCTATTTTTTATTCTTTATTTTGAAACGGGGTCTCACTGAGTTGCGGAGGACCTCACTAGGTAGCTGAGGCTGTCCGCGAACCGCGATCCTCCAGTCTCAACATCCCAAATGCTGGGATTACAAGTGTGCGCCACCACGCCCAGCATCATGCTGAGGAATTTGAACTTAGTCCCACTTCAGAAACTCTCTATGAATCATCCCCATTCATGATGTTTTGTGTAAAAAGTGTTAACAAAAGGGCTTTTTTTTTTTAATAAAACTAAGTTATGGTGATAGAAATGAGAATAGTGGTTAACCTTTGGAGTAGGTAATGCCCACACAGGCACACCAAAGCACCTCTTACAGTTATGGAAATATTCTGTATTTTGATCTGGGTGGTGATTAGATATATTATATATTAAATATTTGTTTTAGAGTTATTAATAATCTTTGTATATATTATGTTTCAATTTTTAAAAAGCTAATCTGAGATTTTCTTTTATTCAACCACAACATGCTTGGGTCTATGTTATCCAGTCTTCTCTCTTTCTCTCCCACAAACAAACTCACAGATTCAACAAAATTCCAATGCCAGATAGCACAAATGCAAAGTCACAAGGAAAACAGAAACACAAATATTTTTAGCTGGTGGGAGATCAAAGAAAAGTAAATACTGAGCTTCAGCTTCATCAAACATTTACAGAACAGAACAAGGCAGAACAAAATAGACGATATTCAAGATATATGCTAGGGTTACGTTTGTTTTTAGACAAAATTATTTTCACATAGCAATTGCTTTTTAAGTCTCTGATTAAAATCTAATATTTGCTAAGAGATTATCATAAACTTTTGGGTAACTATAGTTTTAGAAAACAATAATCTGCTTTTTAAAATGTTTTTAAAATTTAAACACTACACTTTCATTTTTGAGACTTTGTATTTCCATTGTTCTATAGTCCAGTGATCTATATGTGCTAACATAGTGGCCAAATATTAGGAAGCACTAAGAAAATAGATTTGAATTTCTTTTCACCTAACTTTCTTTTCTCTGCCTGCACGAGAGACTTCTCCATTTGGGGGAAGGAGTTAAGGAGAATTGCTTTCCTTAGATCTAGGCCTTTGCTTCTTTCAGAAAAAAAAAAAAAAAAAAACCACACATTATTCCTGATTCCTTACTTCACAACAGAAGTAATTATTTGTGGGAGGGTAAAGAGCAAGCCAAGTCATAGGCCAAGGGTAGCCAAAGTCAACGACCTCTGGGGCAAAGCCACTGAGCCACCTCCTGCCAGAAGCTGCAATTTGAAGAATATGTACTTAGCAAAGGAACTGCAAAAGAAAGTGCTGCAAGGAGGCCAGTGGTAGGAAGGGGCTGCATCAGATGCACCTAAGAGCATCATTTTGATCCATAAGCACTAATCTCTTTTGTAGGGATTCTATGAATTCTAAGCTCCCAGCAATATGAAGCCAAGAAATAATCAGACATCAAAGAAAAGGAAGAGCAGGGCATGACAGCACATGCCTGTAATCCCAGAACTTGGGAAGCTGAGATAAGATGATTGCAGGTTCAAGAGCAGCCTCAGAACTTAGCAAAGCCCTCAGCAACTTATTCACCACATGAATAGAACTGAGAACAAAATAAAAAATTAAAAGGGTTTAGGGTATAGTTTGGAGGTAAAACATCCCTGGGTTCAATCTTCAGTACCCCCCCCCCACACACACACACAAAAGAAGTAGAAGAAGAAAGAACTTGTTAGTATTCATATCAATTATTCTCAGCTTTATTAATTTATCTTGGAAAAATGAGAAAGCAAATACAGAACTTGTTTTAGCCCTGCTGAAAGACATCCATCTTTGCTTCTGTATTTATGAATCTAAAACTCCTTGTTAATTTTTAAACTCTTATCATGTAACCATTTTTTAAGACCTTAATATCTTTTTAGTTCTCCAGAATGAGACTGCCGTGTTGTCATGGAAAGTGAATACACTTGCATCCAGAATATCTATTTTGAAAGTCGTGGCTTTCGCTTACTAGAGAAAAAACAGGGAGTAATACCTAGCTTCACAAGGTTGTTAAAGAATAAAGAAGTTCTGCAACCTGCAACAACCTACACGGATGTAAAGTCTGAGAAAGGCAATATCACCAAGTAGAAAGATCAGAGGCTTTGGATTCGGAGAGATAGTGGTTCAAATCTAAGTAGTATCACTTTGGGCAAGTTAAGTTCTTTGAACCTCATTTGCCCTACCTGGATAATTGCAAGGATTAAATATTAACATCTATGAAGGCCTAATTGCTTAAAAGATACCCAGTAAGTGACAACTTTTACTTTAAGGGTTTTCCCTTTCTCATGGGTGATTTTTCATAAATTTATTTTTAAAAAAATACTGAGTACCAGGCACTGTATTAGAATATAAGGATGAATAAAATATTTACAACTTGTATACTCAAGGAGTTATCATCTAGGAGAGGAAACACACATACACATACACACATACTTTTTCTGCAGTACTGGGGATGGAACCCAGGGCATTCTGCCTCTGAACTACACCCCCGGCCTATTTTTTATTCTTTATTTTGAAACAGGGTCTCACTGAGTTGCAAAGGTCCTCACTAAGTAGCTAAGGCTGTCCTCAAAGTGTGATCCTCTAGTCTCAGCCTCCCAAATGCTGGGATTACAAGCATGCGCCACCACTCCTGGCTGCATACACACTTCTTTACGTATTCTCACATGGAATGTATACAGTGCTAGGGGAGAAACACCTCATCCAGACAGGTTTGTTAGAGGTTTCTTGGAGAAAATGACAGTGAGTGAAAACTGAGAGGAACAATTAGCAAATAAGGAGGAGGGAGTAAAGAATTTTTTTAGACAAAGACATGTACAGAGGTCCAAACTCAAGAGAGATCATGTTTGTCAAATATGATCTCAAAACCCACCAACACATACTTTGTTCTGTGATTAGAACATAAATACTCTCATAAAGATCTTTCTTTTTCTCAACTATTAATATCATGTTATCAGACTTAAAAATATCTTTTCATCCTTAGCCCAAATCCTACCATTATCACGTACAAATTTCATTCACCAATCATCATTATCTAGTATAAATTCCTGGTAAATTTATAACATATAGCGCTGCATGGGATGATAATGGACAAACACCACTCTCTACTCTTAATGATCTTAATGGTCCAACTAAAAGGATATAGCCGGGTGTGGTGGCGCACGCTTGTAATCCCAGCATTCGGGAGGCTGAGACCAGAGGATCGCGGATGGCGGACAGCCTCAGCTACTTAGTGAGGCCCTCTGCAGCTCAGTGAGACTGGTTTCAAAATAAAAGGAAAAAAAATAGGGCAGGGGGTGTAGCTCGGAGGTTAAATGCCCCTTGGTTCCATCCCCAGACCCACACACACAAAAAAGATAAGGATATAAAGCAGCAAGTAGTTAAATATTTTAAGTGATCAGACAATAAATGTGATAGAAACTTAGATACAATAAAAATCTTACATATACCATAGCAAGTTAGGAAAATTTTCCTCACATTCAGCTAGGTATTTGGATATTATATACAGACACTTTAATAACTTTATTTGTTCAGTCATTCAACAAGTATTTGAGGATCTGTTATTACATATTATATGCCAGGTGCAGAAAAAAAGGTCCCGCCCACAGAGATCTTATATTTTTGTTGGCAGAGGAAGAAGTAATAAACAAAACAAAAGTTAATAGCACTTTACATGTGTCTCTTATTGAATCTTCAAAACAAATCCACGAGATAAAATTTATCACCTTTTTTCAGAAAAGAAACACGAGAATTTTACATAACCAGTATAAGATCAGAGAGCCGGTCAGTGGCACAGCCAAAATTTTAACCTAGTACTTTCAGACAGTAAAGCTCGTGTTCAATGTAAGTCATTCTGCTCCATGCCATCGACACCACCACAGAGGTCTCTCCAGATACACAAACCACAGAGGTCACTGGAAGCATCCCAGATACATGGTTGGTCCTGCAACTGCACAGCCAGGCAGGTTTCAAACGTCTTTTTTTCAAGCTGGATCCTGTTGTATCTCTTACTTCGGAGGTGTTCTTCCTTTCATCTATATCACATTAAATTGTGATTTGGGTTTCTATTTCAAAATATCTCTGCAAGTTCTATTTTATCCAATTCTGAACTCTGTGCTTACCATCCTCAATACATTCTCCATTCACTTACCTAATTCACCAAACACATTTGCCGATGAGTAGCATTACACTCCTCTTTTGAGCTATAGCAACTGTGGGAGACTGGCAGAGTGACTATATTTGGAACTACATGTATTAACAACAGCTCTAGCACTAAGTAGTTAAGAGCATGGCCCTTTTATATCTTATCTCATTTCATCTTTTCAGTAGCACTGCAAGTTATTTAAAAATGTCCCTGTTCTACAGAGGAGGAATCCAGTTTCAGGTGCTGAATTACTTGCTCAAGGCCAGGCTATAGTAAATTCAGGTCTTCTGGTGGAACTCCTAGTATAGCATACTGCCTCTCTAAAACTATCAGAATCACAGAAATGTGGATATCAAAGGAGCCTATAGGATCTTTTATCATCCCTCCCTGTGTAGGCATCATCTCTACAAAATCTTTTCCAACGATTCAGTCTCTTGTTATACTCCTGGCTTGTCGTGTACAAATGTGACCTCTCTGGAATTCAGTTTCCTCACCTATGAAAGGAAATTGTTTACCTCACAGAGTTATCATGAGTACTAAATATTAAAGTATGCAAAAGTTCTTTATAAATAATAAATTACTTTACAAATGCTCCCTAAACTTTCTTTATAAGCCAAGTTTGACCTGTAAAGCTAAATGTAACTTAACATTTAAGTCATCCTAAGTTCCTATTCCTTTATATATCGGTGATTTCATAATTACAAGTTTAAATAGAGCAATATATCCATACCCTTCCTAATAGGCAAAATTGTTTTATATTACAATTATACATAAGGCTATACTTAAAAAGTTTTTTTAAGCTCTTTTGGAAGAGGAAAATACCAACTTTGAAATAACTATGAAAAAGTGAATTTCATCTTAAGTGCACAGATACATAAAATTATTATATGAATTAGTTTAGGGCTAGCTTTAAATGGATTTTCTAATATAATATTATTAGAATTTCTGCACATGCTAAAATACTAAATAAAAGCTGGGTGTGATGGCTCATGCTTATAATCCCAGCATTTTGGAGGCTGAGACAGGATGATCATGGTTCAAGGACAGCCTCAGCTACTTGGTGAAGCGTCAATTACTTAATGAGGCCCTTTGCAACTCAGTGAGACCCTGTTTCAAAATAAAGAATAAAAAAATCGGGTTGGGGGTATAGCACAGAGGTAGAATGCCAGAATGCCCCTGGGTTCAATCCCCAGTAACAAAAAATAATAATAAAATAAAATACCAAATACAATCAACGTAAGAAAAATATTTATTAAGCACTTACCATTTATTAACTCATTTAATAAACTTCTTTAGTTATAGAAAAATGATAATTTACCAATAAAAATAGTGTAGAAAGCTAATAAAATAAAATAAAATAAAATAAGCAAAAAAAAAGCAGTGTGTGGCATATAAACCTGACAACAGAGATTTTGGTAAGTTATTATACCCAATAATAACAGTGTTTCAGAATACTTTATTTAAACTACAAATAAATTTATTTAAATATCATTATCTTTAAAATGTCCACATATATGCTCATTTAAAACTGATCCATAGGTATAACAGTAAGTGCAAATTAGATTTCTCTATTTACCTTGTATTTCTTTAGTTTTCAAATTCATCCATCCAAATTAGTACATTAATCTTAAAACCTGTCATTTCCAGAATTGCTTCTGTGTTCCTTTTCTTTTGTCATTCACAATGTTTCCCTTTCTTTTCTAAAGGATTTTATTCTAAAAGTCCATGAAAACGTATGAGCATATATGTATTTGTGTGTGTATGTGAGATATTTGCATCTTTCCATAAATTAATATTTCTCTTGACAATGAACGAAAACCAAATTAGGACAGAAGGTCCGTCGCTTCCTCACCCCCCTATTAAGACAGTAAGGTAGAAATAACATTATGTCTCTTGTGACACATATGCCCACCACACTAAATGAAAACTTGATGTTTTACTTACAGTCAATGTCTTGACAATTTTCTGTGGTGAGGTTTTGCTTTCAGTAATGATGTCTGGAAAAATCAAAGAAATCCACTTTTCCACCTTTTAAGCTTCTTATATCTCCTGAAAGATGCAAGCTCAAGAGTTGCCAAATGAGACGGGCAAAGGCAGCCAAACAGGGCTTCCTCGCCAACCTAAAAATAGCAGGAGGTGGTGGACAGAGAGACCATTTCAACCTCGCTCCCTCGTTCTCTCTCTTTCCCTAAGATTTAAGGTACATGGCTTTTTTTCAAAATTAATGCAATACAAAAAAAAATCATCTTTCCACCCAGGCATTAGCTCAGCGGAAGAGCACTTGCCTCACACGTGGCTGGTTCTGGGTTCGATCCCCGGTGCAGGTATACCCGCACACACACAGACACAAGAGTTATATTCCCTCTTGCCCTAAGATCTTGAGAAATGGTTAGTTAGAAAATATTTATGCTACGCTATGGAACATGTGAGAGTCAGGGCGTAGTTCTTTCTGCATTTCTTATAGGAAGGTTCCCACACCAGATTTCTGTCTGTCTTTAAAGGAGAACGACCCATACCACAGAGATCAAGAGTGGCCTCTGCTTTTTACTCCCCTTTCCTGGAGCTCTTTGAATAATAACTATTAACATTTGTACGTGTCATCATTTACAAAGTCCTTTCACAGATTTTATCTTATTGGCTCCCTATAACAAGTCTATGCTTTGGAAAGGTTCTAGCACTGCAATTTGAAAAATGGGAAAACCAAGGCCCACAGGAGATAAAGCTGGCCCCAAGGCCCTGGTCAATAAGAGGCAGATCCTTCAAATTCTCTCTCCTTTCTCTCTCTCTCTCTCTCTCTCTCTCTCTCTCTCTCTCTCTCTCTCTCTCTCTCTCTCTTACACACACACACACACACACACACACACACACACACACACACACACAAAATCTCCCTAAAGATTCCAACATAAATGACGCCTAAAAATTTAACATTTAAAATTTCAGCAACTGGAGGGCAACTCAGAAAACCCTTAACAAATAATGAATTAGCCAGGAGTGGTGATGCATGCCTATGACCCCAGTACTTGGAAGACTAAGACAGGAGGATCAGCAATTCAGTGAGACCTTGTTTTAAAATAAAATAGGGCTGGGGTTGGAGCTTAGCAGTAGAATGGCCCTGAGTTTAATCCCCAGTTACACACACATACAAACACACACACACAAAATATGTAATAAATTGTGATTTGCTGAAACACAAATATTGATCCCACATTAAGAGTGAGGGAGCAGGTGATTTATAGAGTGCTTAGCATAGCTTCTACATATTAAAATGTCTGCTAATTATAGTAGGCAACTATAAGAAATAATGAAGCTGGGCGTGGTGGCGCACTCTTGTAATCCTAGCATTCGGGAGGCTAAGACTGGAGGATCGCAGTTCACGGACAGCCTCAGCTACTCAGTGAGGCCCTCTGCAACTTAGTGAGACCCTGTTTCAAAATAAAGAATAAAAATAGGGCAGGGGGTGTAGCTCGGAGGTCAAGTGTCCCTGGGTTCCATCCTCAGACCCGCAAAAAAAAAAAAAAAAAAAAAAAAAAAAAAGAAAAAGAAAAAGAAAGAATGAAAATTTTCTTAACTAGAAGAGAAAGCCGATTGCTTTAGTTGGAGACAAAGGAGCAAAAAGTGACTAAAAGCCAGGTGTGATGGCCCATGCCTGCAATTCCAGCTACATGCAGGCTAAAGAAGAAAGATCACAAGTTCAAGGCCAGCCTCAGCAACTCAACTAGACTCAGAAAGGGGGCTAGGGATGTAGCCCACTGATAGAGTGCCCTGGATTTAGTCAACAAATAAGCAAATAAATAAATAAATAAAAGTAAAGAAATTAGAAAACAAAGATTAAGGATAAATTTTAAATGTTCAATATGGAGAATTGTAGGTTCAAAGACAGTGTGCACTTAAGTGAGGCCCTGTTTCAAAATAAAAATAAAAAGGGCTGGGGGTGCTGGGCCTTGTGGATCTTTATGTATATTGTTTGCAAATAACAGACTAAAATCACAGCAGATCATTAGTCCCATTGACTTCCCAAGATAAGAAAGATCTCTTGTATTTAAAGAATCAATCATCAAGTTCTTAGTTTTATGTAACAAATATTTATAATTTTTATAATGTTAAAACAAAGTTTTTAAGTAGTTTTTTACTTGAAATTAGAATTCTTACATTCACAAAGGAAAACCTATAATTTTGTGTATGTGTGTGTGGTACTGGAATGGAACCCAAGGGCATTCTACCTCTGAGCTATTTTTTATTCTTTATTTTGAAACAGGGTCTCACTGAGTTGCAAAGGGCCTCACTAAGTAGCTGAGGCTGGCTGTGAACTGCAATCCTCCTGTCTCAGCTTCTCAAATGCTGGGATTACAAGCTAGATAGATGATAGATAGATAGATAGATAGATAGATATAATTTTTTAAAGAATGGAGATATAAAAATATTTATATTCAACACCATTTGAGGAATAATGTACAAAAATAAAAAATTAAGAAAATGCCAAGAATATGGGTAGCAACTTAATCTTTTTTTTTTTTTTTTTTTTTTTTGGTGGTACTGAGGTTCCTGGAAGCCCTTCTACCTCCGGGCTACACACCCAGACCTATTTTTTATATATATTTTTATTTGGAAACAGTGTCTCTTAAGCCAGCATGGCTGGCTTCAAACCTGCGTGATCCTCCAGTCTCTGCCTCCCAAGTGCAGGGATTACAAGCGTGCACCACCACGCCCGCCTAATTTTTTTATTTTTATCCTGAAACAGGGTTTCACTAGGTCAAATGAAGAAATTAAACATTAAAGGAATTGCTTAATGTTTCTTTGTTTGTTTGTTTTATGATACTGGGGATTTAATTAGGGACATTATACCTCTAAGCTACACTTTCCATTCTATTATAAATTTTTATTTTGAAACAGGATCTCACTAAGTTGCTGAGGGCCTTACTGAATTGCTGAGGCTTACTACTAACCTGCAATCCTGTCTCAGCCTCCCAAGTACTGAGATTACAGGTATATGCCACCACGCCCAGCAAATTGCCTAATGTGTGTGAGTGTGTGTGTATGTGTGTGTGTGTGTGTGTGTGTGTGTGTGTGTGTGTGTGTGTGTGTGTGTAATTGGGGATTGGACTGAGGGGCATTTTATGTCTAAGCTTCTAAGCTACAGTCCTAGTCCTTTTTTATTTTTTTTTATTTTGAGTTTTGAAATAGGGTCTCATTAGGCTGCTAAGAGTCTTGTTACATTGCTGAGGCTGTCCTGAAACCTGTGATCCTCCTGTTTTAGCCTCCCAAGTCCTGGGATTATAGGCTGCACCACCACTTCCAGCTCCTGTTTAATTTTTATACCAACCACATGCTCCTAAGAATCTCTACCACTACAATAGTCCCACTCCACAATTAAAAGCTGGTTAAACTCTTTCTACACATTTATCTTTATATCACTGGAAAAAAGAAAGGAAAACAGAATAATAGCTATTTCCTCTTAAAATTATAGTGGATAGCCGAGTGTGGTGGCACATGCTTGCAATCCCCACGCTTGGGAGGTGGAGACAGGAAGATCGTGCAGGTTCAAAACCAGCCTCGCTGGCTTAAAAGACCCTGTTTCCAAATTATATATACATGTATGTATGTATGTATGTATGTGTATGTATATATATATACACACATATATATACATGTCTGGGAGTGTAGCCCAGAGGTAGAAGGGTTCCATCCCCAGTATCACCAAAACAAAATCTATAATGAATATATTACTATAATGCTACTTTATTAATTATTTTAATAACTGCACAAACTTATCAATTATCCAGATACTTTCATCAGCCAAGACATTAAGAAATATTATGATAATAATAGTAATGGCTAAAATTTATGAGCACCGTTCTAAATACTTCACATTTAAACTGTGTGATTTATAGGTAGATACTATTATTTATGGTCCTTTTATAGATAAAGAAGTTGGAAAACATATTTCCCAAGGTTAAAGAGTGATTAACAGGGCTAAGATTTGCAGCCAGCATTTTGTCATGGTAGCCTATGTTCTTAATTATTACCACTTCTCTGATATTAAAAGTAGTAAAGATAAATTCTTATTTAACAATGACTGCTGGTATATACCAAATGTAAACATAATAGGACATGTTTCAGATGGGTGTGGTGGTGCATGCCTGTAATACCAGTACTTGAGAAGCTGAGACAGAAGGATCACAGGTTCAAGGCCAGCCTCAGTAACTTAGCAAGATCCATAGCAACTTAGTGAGACTCTGTTTCAAAATAAAAAATAAAAAATAAAAAGGACTAGGGATGCATCTCAGAGGTAAATTCCCCTGGATTCAGTCCCCAGTACAAAAGAAGAAGGAGAGAAAAGAGAAAAAGAAAGAAAAAGAGAGAGAGAGAAAAGAAGGAAGAGGAAATGAAGGAAGGAAGGATGGATAGATGGATGGATGGATGTTTTTTAACTCTCCCTGAATTTCTATATACTTAGTAGTGGTTTCAAAGCAACCATATGGAAGGTTATATGTTTAGTTTAAGAGTCTGTCATTAGTCAAAACCAAATCAACTCAGAAAACAAATATGAATATCACATATACTTCATAAATTGAACCAGAAAATAGATCTAAGTGCTTTCTTGTTACCTTTTTATGGCCTAAAGCAGCTTTTTTCAAGTTTGATACACAATCTTATCCATTAACCTGTCACTAAATGATTTATGGCTATTTTTAAAGTATTACATGCACATCTGCTTACACACACACACACACACACACACACACACAATCACATTTTAAAAATATATCTTGGACTTTAAATTCAGATCCAGAAGTGTTTTGATTAATGGTAGAATGCTTAAAATAAACAAAGGGTACATGAAAGTAACTATTCTGAAGAAGACAATATTTAATTGGCAGCTTAAGATCATGTGGCCACAGGAGTGAGTTTGCGCTCATCCCTTCTACTATGTACACAAAGTGTTCCTCCCCTATGGAGGATACAGAGCCCAGGGCTATCACAGAAGCAGAGACTGTGCCCTAACCAAACACCAAACCTACTAGGACCTTGATCTTGAACTTCCAGCCTCCAGAACTATGAAAAAGCCAATTTCTATTCTTTTTTAAATGTAATTTTATTGTTGTTTTAATTCTCTGAGCTTTGGAGTTCTTGTTGAGAAAGTACCTGTGCCTATATGCTGGAGAGTTAAATCTATGCCTTCCTCTAGTCATTTCAAAGTCTCTGGTCTAATTTCCAGGTCTTTGATCCATCCTGAGTTTACTTTTGTGCAGGATGAGAGGTAGAAATTTAATTCCTTTTTTTTTTTTTTTTAACAGATGGATAACCAGTTTTCCCAACACTGCTTGTTAAAATGGCTGGTTTTTTCTCCAACTTGTTTTTGGCACCTTTGTCGAAAATCAGTTGGTTATAAGTGTTTGGATTTGTTTCTGTATCTTCTATTCTGTTCCATTGACTGTGTCTGTTTTTATGCCAATACCATGCTGGATTTTTTACTATTGCTCTGTAATATAATTTTAAGTCAGAAATTGTGATGTCTCCTGTATGGCTCTTATTGCTGAGAATTGCTTTGGCTATTCTGAATTCTTTGTTTTTCTGTATGAAATATAGTATTGATTTTTCCAGCTCTGTGAAGAATAACATTGGTTATTTTGTAGAGAATGCACTGACTTTATAGATTGCTTTAGTAGAATGAAAATTTTGATAATATTTATTCTGCCTATCAAAGAGCATGAGAGAACTTTTCATCTGTTTATGAAAGGAAGCCATCAAGTGTTTAAAGAGCATACAAAATGGGAGATTTTGTGGACTAGTCCTCTGTGAAAGGACAGATATCTAGAATATACAAAGTACTTAAAAGACTTAACACTAAAAACAAATCAAGAAATGGGCATTTTAACTAAATAGGTACTTCACAAAGATAAAAATACAGATGGCCAATAATTATATAAAAAAATGTGTAACATCATTAGCAACCAGGGAGATGCAATCAAAACTACACTGAGATTCCATCTAAGCATAGCTAGAATGGCAATCATCAAGATGTCAAACAGTAAATGCTTATGAGGATATGGGAAAATAGGAACTCTTTTACACTGTTAGTGGGATTAAAAATTGGTGCATCTAATTTTTAATTTCAGGAAGATGGTGACCTAGGGAAGTAGCACATACCAGTCCTGCTGACACCTGACCTCCATTGCCTTAAAAACAACATTTTTACAAAAGCCAGAAAACACAACTTTAAAAGGGAAAAAAAAGCAGCAGGAAAAGAAGGCTAGAAGATTGATCTGAGAGCAGGGAAGAGGCCTTCCTGCCTCATGGCTGAGGGCACCACAGTGGCGCCATCTTGCCTCACTATACCCAACCCCAGAGACGAAGAGGAAAATAACCAAAGATCTGAAATAAGTGGCTGCAGATCATCCGAACTGTAAGCCATCAGTTCCTCCTGGGCAAACACTGGCTACCACTTCCAGCAGTGATGGCTGAGCTCACCACACCCTCAGAGATCCAGAGTGCCATTCAAAACCAGGAAAAAAACCTGTTTGCCTCATGGCCACAGGCACCACAGCAGCACCATCTTGCCTCACTGAACCCAACTCTAGAGACGAACAGGAAAACAACAAGGACCTGAAGAAAGCAGCTGCAGATCATTGGAAATGTAAGCCATCAGTTCCTCCTGCATAAACACTGGCTACAACTTGTAACAGTGGCAGTTGAGCTCACCACCCCTCCAAAGATCCAGACTGGCTCTCAGCAACACCATAAGTGAAGCTGCTGTCCCCATGGGAGACCACACAGCCCAGGACTCCCAGGGACTCAGTAGCCATGATAAACTTCCTGGGTCTGAGACGTTGTGGTTCAACCCAGCAAAGGTGGGGATTGAGTCTGCTGTTGGGCATAGCAGAGGTTCAGACAGACTCAGGCTCTGCATGAGTAGAAAGTGTGTGTGGGTGGGGAGATCTAACTCCATAGCCAGTAGAAGGCAGGAAATTATTAAAATCAGAGCAGAAAACAACAAAGTAGAGAATAAAGGTGATATTACCACTGACAGCTTCAGGGTAGAAATCCAGAGGATTATCCAAAATTACTTTGAAAAACTATACTCCAACAAAATTGAATAATCTGGAAGGAATTGACAACTTTCTAGATAAATACAATCTTCCTAAACTGAGTCAAGAAGATATAGAAAATTTAAACCACCCAATAGCAATCAAAGAGAGTGAAAAAGCAATAAAGAGCCTACCATCAAAGAAAAGCCCAGGACCAGAAAGTTTCCCAAGTGAATTTTATCAAATTTTTATAGATGAGCTAATCCCAATACTCCTCAATCTATTTCATGAAATAGAAAAAAAACAGGACTCTCCCAAATACATTCTATGAAGCCAACATCACATTAATACCAAAATCAAATAAAGACAGCTCAAAGAAGGAAAACTACAGATCTATATCATTGATGAACTTTGATGCAAAACTGCTAAACAAAATACCAGTAACATGCATTAAAAACTACATCAAGAAAATCATACACCATGACCAGGTACAGTTCATCCCAGGGATGCAAGGCTGGTTCAACATATGAAAATCAATCCATATAATTCATCACATAAACAGAAGCAAAAACAAAAATCACACGATTATTTCAATAGATGCTGAAAATGCATTTGACAAAATCCAATGTCCATTTATGCTAAAAGCACTGTAGATAATCAGAATATAAGGAACACACTCAACATCATAAAGGCAATCTACAATAGGTCCACAGCCAACATAACATTAAATGGGGAAAAACTGAGAATTTCCCCCCAAAACAAGACAAGACAAGGATGTCCATTATCACCATTTCTTTTAAATATAATACTTGAGACTCTAGCCAGAGCAATAAGGTAAGAAAAGGAAATCAAAGGAGTACAAATAGAAAAAGAAGAACTAAAATTTTCACTATTTGCAGATGAAATGATACTATACTTAGATCCTCCAACAAACTCAACCAAAGGCTTATAGAACTGATCAACAAATTCAGCATGGTGTCTTGATACAAAATCAATCTTAAAAAATTGGAAGCTTTTCCAACCAACCATAAATTCACTAAAAAAGAAATCCAGAAAACATTTCCACTCAGGATATCTCACAAAAAATAAAATACTTAGGAATAAACTTAACCAAGGAGGTAAAAGACTTCTACAAAGAAAAGTATAAAACATCAAAAAAAAGAAATCCAAGAAGACCTTAGAAGATGGAAAGATCTTCCATTTTCATGGATAGGCAGAATAAATATTATCAAAATAACCATACTTCCAAAAGTGACCTACAGATTCAAAGCACTACCCATTAAATTACCAAGGTCATTCCTTAAAGACATAGGAAATTCAGTCCTTAAATTCATTTGGAACCACAAAAACCCAGAATAGCCAAAAGAGTTCTCAGCAACAAAAACCATGCAGGAGAAATCACAATACCTGACTTTAAACTATACTACAAAGCCATGGTAATAAAAAAAATAAAACAGCATGGTACAGGCACAAAAACAGATACAAAGACCAACGAAGCAGGATAGAAGACTCAGAAACAAATCCGCACACTTATGGCCAATTGATTTTTTCACAAAGGAGACAAAAACATACACTGGAAAAAAGATAGCCTGGGCAGGTGTGGTGGTACACACTTGTAATCCCAGCATTTGGGAGGCTGAGACTGGAGGATCACGGTTCACGGACAACCTCAGCTACTTAATGAGGCCCTCTGCAACTCAGTGAGACCCAGTTTCAAAAAAAGAATAAAAAATAGGGCAGGGGTGTAGCTCGGAGGTCGAATGCCCCTGGGTTCCATCCCCAGACCCATTAAAAAAAAAAAAAAATAGCCTGTTCAACAAATGGTGTTGGCAAAACTGGTTAACCATATACACAAAAATGGAAATAAATCACACTTTCTCACCCTGCACAAGAGTAAGGTTAAGATAGATCAAAGACTTGGAAATTAGACCAGAGACCTTGAAGCTTCTTGAAGAGTATAAATAGGTCTAACACTGCAACACATAGGCACAGGTAAAAACTTTCTCAACAAGATCCCAAAGGCACAAGAAACTAAAAGGTGGATCAATATGTGGGATTGCATGAAACTGAAGATCTTCTGTACAGCAAAGGAAACTGTCAAGAACCTCAACTGAGAGCCAACAGAATATGAGAAGATTTTGGCCACCTACTCCTCCAATAGAGGACTAATATCTAGACTATACAGAGAACTCAAGAAACTCAGTACTAAAAAAAAAAAAAAACAAATAACTCAATCAAAAATGGACAAGTGAACTAAATAAACACTTCACAAAAGAAGAAATTCAAATGGCCAATAAGTACATAAAAAATGCTCAACATCACTGGCAATCAGAGATATGCAAATCAAAACTACCTGAGATTCCACCTAACTCCAACTAGAATGGCAATCATTCAAAACACAAACAACAACAGATGCTGGCGAGGATGTGGAGAAGTGGGAACTCTAAAACACTGTTGGTGGGATTGCAAATAAGTGCAACCACTTTGGAAAACTGTATGGAGGATCCTCAGAAGAATGGGAACAAAGGCCGGGCATGGTGGCGCACGCTTGTAATCCCCACGCTTGGGAGGCAGAGACAGGAGGATCACGCAGGTTCGAAGCCAGTCGCGCTGGCGTGATACCCTGTTTCAAAAATTTCAAATAGGTCTGGGAGTGTAGCCCAGAGGTAGAAGGGCTTCCAGGAACCCCAGTACCACCAAAGAGAGAAAAAAAAAAAGAAGAATGGGAACAAGCTTACCATACAATCCAGCAATACCACTTCTGGGTATCTACCCAAAAGAAAGAAAACCAAACTACCAAACTAATGCATGTGTGTCTATGTTCATACCTGCACAATTCACAACTGCCAAACTATGGAACCACCAAGATATCCATCAACAGATGAATGGATTACAAAACTATGGGATATGTACACAATGAAATTTTACCCAGCCATAATGAAAAACACAATTACATCATTTACAGGGAAATGGATGGAATTGGAGAACATTATGCTAGTGAGATTAGTCAGTCAAAAAAACAAGAAATTGGATGCTTTCCCTAATATGCAAAAGCTAGGGAGAAAATGGATCATAGGAGGAACTCTAGATGAAAAAGGAGATACTATAGCAAATAAGGCAGCCTGAAGGGATGGGAGAGGGGAAGAGGGAAATCCTCTAATACACGTGATATACTTTAACAAACATATTACTAAGACAAAATGAGAAGGAGGGAGGGGGGAGGAAATGGGGTGGGAATTAGGTAAGGGCTAATTGGGTGATGTGTGCATGTATGCCTCCACCATCTTGTACTCCATTAATAAGTATAACTACAGCCGGGTGTGGTGGTGCATACTTGTAATCCCAGCTTTTGGGAGGCTAAGACCAGAAAATCATGGTTCACAGACAGCCTCAGCTACTTAGTGAGGCCCTCCACAACTTAGACTCTGAAAACAAAGAATAAAAAATAGGGCAGGGGATGTAGCTTGGAGTTTGAATGCCCCTGAGTTCCATCCCCAGACCCCCCCCCAAAAAAAAAGAAATATGACTACAATGTACCAATAAAAAGTTAAAAAAAAAAAAGAAAAATTAGTGCAGTAGCTATGGAGACCAGTGTGGAGATTCCTCAGAAAATTGGGAATGGATCCACCATATGATCCAGCTAGACCACTCCTGGGTGTCATTCCAAAGGGAATGAAATCAGATTATTATAGTAATATGTGCATATCCATGTTTATAGCAGCAAAATTCATAATAATCTAATTATGGAACCAACCCAGGTATCCATCAACAGATGGATTATAAAAGTATGAGATATACACACAATGGAATTCTACTGAGCAATGAAGAACAGAATTATGTGATTTGCAGGAAAAAAGATGGATTTGAAGATCATGCTAAATGAATTAGCTAGTGACAGAAAGTGAAGGGTCCTGTTTTCTCTCATATGCAAAAGCAAAAACACAAGAAACCAAAAGGCAGATCAATACATGGGATTCATTAAACTGAAGACGTTCTGTACAGCAAAGGAAACTATCAAGAACTTCAACCAAGAGCCAACAGAATGGGAGAAAATTTTTACCAACTATTCCTCTGATAGAGGAGTAATATTTAGAATATACAGAGAACTCAAGAAACTCACTGTTAAGAAAACAAATACTCCAATCAAAAAATGGGCAAGTGAACTAAATAAACATTTCACAAAGAAGAAATTTAAATGGCCAATAAGTGCATAAAAAAATGTTCAACATCATTAGTAATCAGAGAGATGCAAATCAAAACTACCCTGAGATTTCACCTTACTCCAACTAGAATGGCAACCATTCAAAACACAAACAGCAACAAATGCTGGCAAGGATGTGGAGAAGTGGGAACTCTGAAACACTGTTGGTGAGATTGCAAATTAGTGCAACCACTTGGGAAAACAGTATGGAGAATCCTCAGAAGAATGGGAACAAATCTACCATTTGATCCACCAATATCACTTCTGGGTATCTACCCAAAAGAAAGGAAACCAAACTACCAAACTAATGCATGTGTATCTATGTACATAGCTGCACAATTCACAATTGCCAAACTATGGAACCAGCCAAGATGTGGATTACAAAGCTAGGGAAAAATTCGGATATAAGAGGGACTTCAGATAATGGAGGAGAAACTTCAGTGCAGCCAGGGAGGTGTTCTGAGGGAAACAGAGGATCGATGAAGGGATCACTTCCGTTGACATTATGCACATATGTGAGAATACAAAAGTCAATCTCAATACCCTGAATGGGGAAGGAGGGGTGTGGGGAGGAAGCTGGAGGGGAAAGCCCACAAGTGCTGTATGCCTGTCTTGTCACCATCACTATGAACTATATATGATGTGAGATTATAATGTGCCAATAAAAGTATTTAAAATAAATACTATTTTATGATGCATTGCAATCATACAACATGGCAAAGTTCAGAGTGATACATCTGTGTATGCATGTCTCACTTGGTGTGTTTCCTTGCAAATCCCACCCCTTCCCCCTCCACCCTCCTCATGCATATTAGTGAGAAATATATGACCCTTAACTCTCTAAGACTTTATGTCCGTATAGATTATTCTGTTCCCAAACCAGTAATCTGATAGCTATAAGTACTGTATATCCAAATAGTGTTGTCGATCCACGATCTTAAATTGTTTTATAGCATTAGTCAACTTTAAAATGTACTTCTTTGGTGTGTGGTTGTGGTACTGGAGATTGAATTCAGGGACATTCTACCTTTGAGCTACATTCCCATCCCTCTTTATGTTTTGTTTTGAAACAGGGTCTTTCTAGATTGCTGAGAGTCTCACTACATTGCTGAGGCTGTCCTTGAACCTGTAATCTTCCTATATCAGCCTCCCAAGAACTAGGATTACAGGGATGTGACACCACACCCAGCTTCAAATGTACTCTTAACACAAACTGATTCTACTCTGGCTGACAGTAACAAGGACAAAATGGCATATGTTTGACCTCTGACTGAACCTTATTTAGAGGATAACTGCACAAACAATAAAAGTAGTGCAGGCATACACACATACATATATTTAATATCACCCAAAAAGCAGTGTCACCCCCATTTTGAAATGACACCAGGGATTGTTATAGGACATTAAGTTTCAGAACATATTCTTCAGTCAATGAAAGATCAAGTTTCACCCACCTCTGTTATTGAACCACTTCCAAGGTCATGATTTTGAGTAAACTTTTTTTTTTCCTGGAAAAAGAAACACCTGTCCAAGCTCCATGTCATTCCATAGAATGGTGTAACTGGAAGCCTCTTGCATGCATTATTGTGAAGTAAACAGTAAACAGTTTTACAGGACAGCCCTTACTATGCAGTCTAATGAGGGAACATTAGGATGTTACATTTCTGGCAACTTATTAAGCATAATTACCTAATCTAGTACTATCCCATAAAATCCCCAAATAATCTTATTCAATCTAACTCCTAGAGAATCTTCTAGAAGTCTGTAGTAGACTTTCTTATATTAAAATAATTCTAAGCTTAGCATGGTGGCACATGCCTGTAATCCTACTTAGGAGGCTAAGACAGGAGAATCAAGTCAGTCTCAGATTTCAAGGTAGCCTCAGCAACTTAGTAAGGATCTCTGCAACTTAGCAAGACCCTGTTTCTAAATAAAAAATAAAAATAAGGCTGGGGGGCCATATCTCAGAGGTAAAAGGACCCTGAGTTCTATGCTTAATATTACAAAGACAAACAAAAAACAATTCTAAAGACATTATCTTTTTATTGTTTATATTTAGTCTAACCGCTCATTCTATCCTTCCCCAGGCATCTATACACATAAAATCCCACTCAATGACATGTTTATTAGTAAAGCTTTTGGCCTGGCTTCTATCTTTTTCCAGCCTCTCATCATCATGATACTTGGATTATTGCCAGAGCTTAGTAAAGAATCAAGTATATAATGACCTCATGTGGCAAGTGACTACAACTACTACTACTGACTTTTCCCTGCTGAAGCAGAATTTCACTTATTTTCTCTTACTCTATATATCTACACTACAAAGTGATGTCACATGTATAGAAAGAGTAAATCAAGCTAACATTTCACCTCAAATACTCAACATTTTTGTAGTGAGAATGTTTAAAATTTATTTGGTAATTTTGAAATATACATTACCGTTGCTGAGCAACAGATCTCAAAAAATATATTCCTCCTGTCCAAACTCCGTGCCCTTTTTTTTTTTTTTTTTTTTTTTTTTTTTTTTTTTTTTTGGTGGTACTGTGGGTGGAACTCAGGGGTTTTCTACCTCTGGGCTATCTTCCCAGACCTTTTTTTTTTATATTTTATTTGGAAACAGGGTCTCACTAATTTGCGGAAAGCCTCACTAAGTAGCTGAGGCCGGCTTCGAACCCGTGCGATCTTCCTGTCTCAGCCTCCCAAGCACGGGATTACAAGCGCCACCATGCCTGGCTAACTTTGTGCCCTTCGACCAACACTTCCTCATTTCTCCTACTCCTCAAGCCTCTGACAACCAGAATTCTCCTCTCTACTTCTGAGTTTGATTTAGATTCCACAAGTGAGTGAGATCATGTGACACTTATTGCTCTTCTTTGACTGGGTTACTTCATATAATGCCCTCCAGGTTTATCCATGTTGTCAAAAATGAAAGGATTTTCCTTTTCCTCTTCTTAAAAGCTAAATAGTAATCAGTTATGTATATATACCACATTTTCATTAACAATTCATCAGCTGATGGACACTTAGGATGATTCCACATCTTAAATACCGTGAATGCTGCAATGAAATGAGAGTACATATTATCTCTTCAATATGCTAATTTCTATACCCAGAAGTAAGATTGCCAAGTCATATAAATCTATTTTTTGAGGAAATTTCATATTGTTTTCCACAATGGCTATATTAATTTACCTTCCAACCTTCTAATGTACACGAGTTTCCTTCACTCAACATCTTTACTTCTTTTTTACTTTTAAAAATTTTTTAAATTATTCATTTATTTATTTATTGCAATAACGGGGATGAAACCCAGGAACATTGTAGCTCCCAGCTACACTCCCAGCCCTATTTTTAGTCTTTTCATTTTTGAAACAGGGTCTCACTGAGTTGCGAAGGGCCTTGCTAAGGAGCTGAGGCTGTCCAAGAATCGCCATCCTCTGGTCTCAGCCTCCCAAATGCTGGGATTACAAGTGTGCGCCACCACGGCTGACTTCTTTTTGATTTTTTGATAATAGCCATTCTGACAGGTATGAGATTATATCTCATGATTTTGATTGGCATTTATTTAATGATTACTGACATTATACTTTTTGGTATTGTTTTTGCTGGCCATTTATAAATCTTCTTTAGAAAAAGGTCTATCCAGATCCTTTGCCCATTTTTAATTGGGTTATTTTATTATCTAATTGTATTCCTTATATATTTTGGGTCTTAACTCCGTTAGATGTATGTATTGCAGATCATTTTTCCTGATCTGTAGGTTGTCTCTTCACTCAGTTGTTTCATTGGCTGTGCAGCTTTTTAGCTTCAGGTACCACAATTCTCTAGTTTTGCTTTTGTTGTCTAGCTGTTGGGGTCAAATCCAAAAACTCATTGCCAGGCTCAATATCAGAGTTTTTCTTGTTTTTTTTTTTTTCCCTTAGAAATTTTATACCTTCACAGTTTAGCAAAGGTCCAATTTCAATCTTCTGCATGTGGATATCCAGTTTTCCTAACACCCTTTCCTGAAGACCTTTTTCAGACTGTTCTTGGAACCCTTTTCAAATAACAAATGTTGTATATATTAATCCAAATTTTAAAATCACCTTAAATGTCAGTAGTTTTCATATACCAAAGATAGGCTGCCAGAGTGGGTGAAAAACAAAACCCAAGTATATGTTGTGTACTCTATTATAGTTGGAGATTTTAATTATTTTAGTGTGTGTCTGAAGGGGGAAGTACTGGTGACTGAACCCTGGGTGCTATACCACTGAGCTACATATCTAGCCCTTTTTAGTTTATCTTATTTTTATTATGAGAAAGGATTTCACTAACTTGACCAGACTGGCCTCAAACTTATGATTCTGCTTCAGCCTCTGGCGTAGCTGGGATTACAGGTGTATGCCACTGAACCCAGCCATAACTGGAGATTTTAACACCTCTCAAGGAACAACAGACAGATCCGGCAGGCAGAAAATCATTATGAATATATTTGAACTCAACAATACTATCCATCAACTGGATATAATTAATATTGATAGACTACTTCATCCAATAGCATAATACACATTTCTTCTTATTCTGAAATGGAACATTCATCTAGACAGACTACATTTGGGGTTATAAAATATATCTCAACCAAAATTAAAAATAGAAATCATATGGAAGTGGTGGCGGATGCCTGTAATCCCAGCTACACAGAAACCTGAGGCAGTATTGCAGGTTCAAAGCCAGCCCGGGCAACATAGCGAGACTCGGTCTCAAAATAAAAACAAAAGGGGCTAGGAATGTGGCTCGGTGGTAAAGTGCTGCCTGGCAAACACAAGACCCTGGGTCCAATGTCGGCTCCCAAACCACAGTGGAATTAAACTAGAAATCAATTACAGAAAGATAGCTGGGAAACTCCTAAAGCACAGGAGATTAAGTACATTTCTAAAAAACACATATGTTAGAGAAAAAATTTCAAGTTGTAAAATATTTTGAACTAAATGAAAACAAAAACTCAACTTACCAAAATGTATAACATTCAGTAAATTGAGGACATAAGTATATTTATTCTGATCTGAACATTATGTAATATATACATGTATCAAAACATTGGCAGAGTACCCTAAAATAAATACAATTTTTATGTATTAGTTGATAAACATTTTAAAAGAATGGAGTGAAAGCAGTGGTTTCAAGGAAACTTATGACATATAATCATGTTAAAAAATAAGAACTAAGCCTGTGTGGTACCTGTGACCCCCAATACTTGGGAGGCTGAGACAGGATGATCATAGGTTCAGGGTTAGCCTCAGCAACTTAGTGAGATCCAATTTAAAAAAAAAAAATTTTAAGAAGTTGGGGTGTATCTAAGAGACAGAATGCCCCTGAGTTCAATCTCCAGCATTAAAAAAAGAAAATTTATTTTAAAAACTAAAGGCTAGGTGTGGTGGTGCAGGCTTGTAATCCCAAAATTTGGGAGGCTGAGACAGGAGAATCATGGTTTGCAGATCAGCTATTTAGTGAAGTCCCTTGCAACTCAGTTAAGACCCTGTTTCAAAATAAAGAATAAAAAATAGGGCTGAGGTAGAATATCCCTGGATTCCATCCCCAGTAACACACACACACACACACACACACACACACACACACACACACACACACACACACACAGAACTAAATCAATAGTCTAGATTTGCACCATAGAAACAAGAGCAAATTAAATTCAAAGTAAACACAAGAAACAATCAAAATTAGATCAGAAATTACTGAAATGGAAAACAGGGAGTCTATAGAGAAAAATCAACAATACCAAAAGAAACTAAAAGGTGGTTTTGAAAGAATAAAAATAAAATTGCTAAGCCTCTAATCAAACTAAGAAAACAGAAGACAAAAATTACTAATATCAGAAAGAGTGGGCATCACTATAAACCTCAGGGTATTAAAAAGATAACAAAAATATTATGAACAAGTCTATGCCAATGAATTTGAAAACTAGATAAAATAGATCAATTTCTTGAAAGATGCAATCTGTCAGAACTCCTATAAAAAGAAATAAGCAATGTAAATAAGTCTATATCTATTAAAGAAATTGAATTCCAAGACATAAAGCACCAGGCCCAGACTAGTTTGCTGATGCTAATACTGCTTACTTTAAATACTAAGCATTTGAAGGAAAAAATAACACTAGTTCTTGAGACACAATAGAATTGTAGAATCTCTTCCAGAGTAGTGGGAATATGTCCTAATTCTTTCTGAAGCCAGTATTTTTCTAACATCAAAATCAAAGTCATTACAAGAAAACTAGATCAACATGCCTCTTTCATAATGATAGATGCAAAGTCTTTAACAAAGTATTAACAAATCAAATCCAACAATGTATAAAAAATATACACAATGATCAAGTGGGATTAACCCTAGGTATGCAAAATTGATTTCACAGTGGAAATCCTAGTGAATGCAATAAAACAAGAGAAAAAAGATAGATTTGAAAGAATAGAGCAAAAATATATCTGTT
Organism: Muscardinus avellanarius; assembly: GCF_963383645.1. NCBI lineage: Eukaryota > Metazoa > Chordata > Mammalia > Rodentia > Gliridae > Muscardinus > Muscardinus avellanarius. Next base: position 81,850,562 of record NC_137791.1, read on the forward strand.
TACAGATAACATGATCATTTATGTAGGAAAGCCAAAATAAACAGCAAAAAATATGCTTAGATCTAATACATTATTGGTTCAACAAGATTGCAGTGTTAAGCCGGGCGTGGTGGCTATCTCTCACCCTGCATAACAGTCAACTCAAGATGGACCAAAAACCTGGAAATTAGACCAGAAACTTTGCAAGTACACAGGGAGGGTGGGTAATGGGTGGGATCTGGAGGGAAATAGATCAAGTGCCACATGCGTGCATGGCTGTCACTTTGAACCTCAGTATAACATACAATTACAATGCAACTGTAACTACAATAAGGAAAATTACAATTATCTTTAATAAATTAAGAAAAAAATTAAAAAGCACTGGCAATGCCAAATGTTGAAAATGATGTGGAGCAAAAGGTACCTGAATTCACTGCTAGTGGGAATCCAAGGTAGAGTAGCCACTTTGGAATAGTTTGGCAGTTTCTGATAAAACAATAAAATAACAATCTAATGTGAAATCCAGCAATTGGGCTCCCTGATATTTACCCAAAGGAGCTGAAAAACTTATATTCTCACAAAAGCCTACACATGGATGTGTACAGGAACATTATTCGAAACTATAAAAACTCACCAGGAGGGTTGTACAGGTCTGTGGCCCCAGTACTTGAGATTGACAGAGGATGGCAGGTTTGAGACCAGCATGCATAATTTAGTTAGACTGTTTCAAAATTAAAAAAAAAAAAAAAGCTGGGGGTGTAGCTCAGAAGTAGAATGTCTTTGTGTTCAAACCCCAGTACCACACACACATATAAAAAAAAAAAAATTGTGAAAGTTTGGAAACACCCAAGATGCCCTTTATTAGGTGAATAGATAACCTGGTATATCCATCCAATAAAACATTACTCAGCCTTAAAAAGAAATCAGCAACCATGATGTGACAACAGCTTTGGCTTCCGTCCTCCACGATGTGGGAGCAGCATGCCTCCAGCTTCCTGCCACCGTGGCCGCTGACATACATGCTTTGGATCTAGCCCTGTGGACTGAAACCTCTGAAACCAGGAAGAGAGGATGGATTTTGTTGGAGCAAGCAGAAAGAGGTTTACTAATTTTTTTAAAAAAGAAGTAAAACCCAAATTAGATATGTAATTTAGTTAAGAGTGCATGAAAATTAACTTTGGTCTTGATAAAATACAATGACTACGTAGTAAAATGTTACCATTGGAAAAATTTGGGTGGTGAGTAGAGAGACTTCAATATTTTGGCAACATTTTGTGAGTCTAAATTTGTTGTGTGTATGTGGTACTGGAGATTGAACCCAGAGGCATTTTACCTCTGAGCCTTATTTTATTAGCCCTATTTTATTCTTTTGTTTTTTTGTGGTGGTACTGGGGGTGGAACTGAGAGCATAAGTAGTTGAGGCTGGCTTTAAGCCTGCGCAGTCCTCCTGTCTCAGCCTCCCAAGCGCTCGGACTGCAAGTGTGTGCCACCATTATTACTTTGAAACAGAGTCTCGCTAAGCTAGGGAGGACCTCACTGAATTAGTGAGGCTGACTTTGAACGTGAGATTCTCCTCTCTCAGCCTCCCAAGTACTAGAATTACAAGTGCCACTATGTCCAGCTCTGAAATTATTTCAAAACAATTCTCAGCTGGGCATAGTGGTGCACACTTGTAATCCTAGCATTCAGGAGGCTGAGACCGGAGGATCGCAGTTTGCAGACAGCCTCAGCTACTTAGTCAGGCCCTTCGCAAACCAATTTCAAAAAATTAAAAGACTAAAAAATAGGACCAGGGGTGTAGCTCAAAGGTAGAATGCCCCTGGGTTCCATCCTCAGTACCACGAAATAAATAAAATAGCCAGGCGTGGTGGCACACGCTTGTAATCCCCGCGCTTGGGAGGCAGAAACAGGAGGATCACACAGGTTAGAAGCCAGCTGTGCTGGCTTAAGAGACCGTTTCCAAATAAAAAAATATAAAATAGGTCTGGGAATATAGCCCTAAGATAGAAGGGCTTCCAGGAACCCCAGTACCACCAAAAATAAAATAATTAATAAATAAATAAATAAATAAAATAAACAAATAAATAGACAAAAATAGGGCTGGGGGTGTAGCCTGAAGGTACAATGCCCTGAATTCCATCCCTAGTACCTCAAAGGAAAAAACAACCACAATTCTTTTTTTGCGTGTATGGTGGGAGGGGGGGGATCCAGAGGCATTCTACCTCTGAGCTACACCCCCAGCCCTATTTTTATTTTTCTATTTCGAAACAGGGTCTCATTGAGTTGCAAAGGGCCTAAGTAGTAGCTGAGGCTGTCTGGAAAACCTCACGATCCTCCTGTCTCAGCCTCCCAAATGCTGGGATTATATGCGTGCACCACCACACCCAGCTATCAAAACAATTCTTTTAAAAGAGAGAAAGAGCCAGGAGTGGTGGTGCATGCTTGTAATCACAGCATTTGCAAGACTGAGACTTCCTGGACAGCTACTTAGTGAGGCCCTCTGCAACTTAATGAGACCCTGTTTCAAAATAAAGAATTTTAAAAAATAGGGTAGGGGCTATAGCTCAGAGGTCAAATGCCCCTGGGTTCCATCCCCAGACCTGCAAAATAAATGAATGAATAAATAAATAAATAAATAAATAAATAAATAAGAGAAATCTGCCAAATGAAGGTTATTTACCACATTTTGTCAATTTTTCTTTATTTTGATACTAGGGATTGAACCCAGAGCCTCGTACCGGCTAAGCATGTGGTCTACCACTGAGCTATACATTCAGCCCCAAGATTTGCAAACATTTTAATGTTTTAACTTATCAAGACATTTTCTTGAGGTAATAAAATTTTCATCTCTATTTTAAGAACACTTTAGGATTTTTTTTTTTTTTTTTTTTTTTTTGGTGCAGTTGTTGAACGCAGGGGCATTCTATCTCCAAGTTAAACCCCCAGCACTGTTTTATTTCTTATTTTGAATCAGGGTCTCACTAAGTTGCGGAGGGCCAAGTAGCTGAAGCTGGTTATAAGCATTTGATCCTCCTGTCTCAGCCTCCCAAATACTGGGATTAAAAGTGAGTACCATCACACCTGGCTGGACTTTGTCATTTAAATACGACAGACCTAATTTCTAGGTGACTCAGTATATAACACTTTTTTAAGGTATAGCAAAAGAGAAAATTCTGAATGAGGAAAATAAGTCTTGCATTATTATTTCCTCAGAAAAGTAAACTAACAAAAGCAATAAATAAGTGCTAATGGGAGATGATATTTGGGAAATGGGATCCAATATATAATATAGGCCACTAGGCTTAATTCTTATATGCCTAACAAACTAGTAAAAATTTTTAATCTCGGCAAGTAAATAAAAAAATTTATTAGCTTATTTTAAATTCTACAGAATAAAGTCAATAAACATTCAGTCACTGAAAATAAGTGAATTATTAATCTCTACAATATAATGTAATTTTCATCTTTTTATATTCATAATTTTTATTCAAAAGTAAATTTTAATTTTAAAAAAGATACTGAGTTTACCTCAAGTGCAAGTCATGAGATTTAAATTTATTTATTGACAAATATTAAAGTACACAAATTCATTTACACCAAACAAAAACCAAAAAGCTCATACATATCATGAGACAATTTAAATATTTATGGTTATCATATTTGAAATCAAGTCCCCTTTTCAAAGATCAGTGCATAAGGACTGATTAACCACAAATTTTTCATTTTTAATAACAAAAGCAAAAGTTGACATTTTAGAAAGAATTTAGTTTCAGAATGAAAGTAATGCTCTCATTTCAAAAAATTTCTAAAATGTAAATAGAAAGGTTAATTACACAGAAAAAATATTACACATCTTAACTTTAAAAAAAAGCAAAAAAGGTACTTTAATTTTATCAGACCTAAGATTAATCCATGCATAATAACTATCCATGTATATAGTATGGAGATAAGTGAGCATTCAGACTCCCTGTATGTTAATTTTATTTCCTAGCTCAGTAAAAAGTGATAATGCTTTCATGATACATTACATATAAAGCAAGATAATTTTTAGCAGTAATTTCTCTGAAAGATGGGGAAAACTTAAGGCAAAATCCTACAAAGCAAAGTACACTATGAAGCATAGAGTGACCACAATGTTCTCAAAGTCAAAATGCGTGACTTTCATTTAAATTTTAAATTAGCAGACTGCTTAATTAATCCAGACAGTAAGCAAAGCAGAATGAGGGAAGAAATAAGGGGTGAGTCTTAACTGCTAATATCCCACTTTGGCCTCAGCTTCTCTTTTGAATTCTTTTTTTTTTTTAATACCGAGGATGGAACTCAGAGACATTCTCCCTGAGCTACATCCCCAGTCCTATTTTTTGGTCTTTTTATTTTTGAAACAGGGTCTCACTGAGTTGCAAAGGGCCTCGCTAAGGAGCTGAGGCTGTCCGCGAACTGTGATCCTCTGGTCTCAGCCTCCTGAATGCTGGGATTACAAGCGTGCCCCACCACGCCCGGCTTCTCTTTTGAATTCTTAACAAATATAAAGTTAAAGAAATTCTGCTCATTCCCAGTGCAAGAATGGAAAATAAAAACTTGTCACTCACTTGTTCCACTAACATTTCTTATAAAAATGAAAAGGTCTGGGACTATAACCCAGTGGTAGAGCTCTTGCCTACTGTGTTCAAGGCCCTAGGTTCAATTCCCAGAACCACACACAAAAAGTAAAAAATGAAGAGAAATTTAAGGAAACATATACTTCTGCCTCATGTGATTTAGGACAATCTTAATATAGTAATATAAGAATATATTACTTACATATTACAAATTACAATTTGTAATATTCTTATATTTGTGATATTCATATTACAAATAATAAGAATATTCCCTTCCAAAACAGTATCTGAATTAAACTCCTAGTTAAACTCCCTGTAAACTAAATTTTTATACTCAGGTAATAACTTTTCATCTACCTTTTAATTTTCTTTTGTGGTACTGTGAATAGAACCTAGGGTTATTTTACCTCTAAGCTACATTCCCGGCCCTTTTTACTTATTTTTTTGTTCTCAAATAGGATCTTCCTAAACTGCTGAGGCTGACACTGAACCTATGATTCTTCTGTCTCAGTCTCCAAAGTATTGGGATTACAGGTGTGCACCACCATGCCCAGCTTCAGCTACCTTTAAATATAGAACAATTTTCTCCTTAATCCTCCAAAATCCCATGTAAAAGGATGAAAGTATCTCCCATATGTAGATGAAGAAACAAAGTTAAGATTAAATGGTATATACATATATATGAATGATAGGTTATGCCATCAACAAACTGGGACAAAGTGTAACCTGCTCCTCCATAAATGTGTTAAAGACACAAATAAATATCAATGAAGTAATTAAATAGTAAGCCTGGTCTTATCTTCAACATAAATTAGAGTGGAAGGGGAGGCACTTGATCAAAAACATTCAACATAAAACTTCAGGAATTAGGATAGGGCTCAATGGTGGAGCACTTGCCTAACAAGCATGAGGCCCTGAGTTCAAACCTCAGCACTGACAGGAAAAAAAAAAAAAAAAAAAAAAAAAACTTCATATCCTAATTCTAGGAATTCTTAAATTCTACTTTTCAACTTATAATAAATAGGTACACAAATTTACACAGGACACACACCATTTACTATGTAACATAATTATGTTTCTAGTTAAGAAACTGGTCACCCCTGAGGTGAGAAGTACCAGGAAACAGAGGGGAAAGACAGGAGATGCCTGGGTCTTTTATTATGTAGTTTACTACTAAGCTGATTCTGGAACCATCTACCTCCAGACTTTCTGCTGTGAGAGATAATTACTTGTATTTGGTTTTTTTTAAAACTACAGAAAGGAGAGCGCATAAAGTTTTACATAGGACTCATTAAAAATAGTTCAAAACGCAAGTCTGGAGCTATGAAGAGCTATGAAGACACACAAGGCTGAAGGATCTGGAAACATTTTGGCCGTCTTCGGAAAGATTACAGAGTACTCAAAAATTCTTTGACCTGAAGGAAGAAAAAAAATTAACATAATTCCTTGACTAATTTGATATATCTGATATTAATGTAAGAGCATATAACAGATGAAGACCCAACTGTCTAAGTAACTATTACCAGACTATAGCCTTTCCAAAGAACTACTGTTAAATTATTCTATAGTAAAAGATGAGTAGCCTAAAGGGTCATTACAGAAGTTATTTAATTTAGGTCTAAGATTAATACAGTTCTAAAACAGCCATAACATGGTTTTTATACTCTACTTAAATACCAAAGACCAATAATATGTACAGCTTTAATGTTGATTATTTATATATTTATTTCCTTATTTAGGTCCTGGGGATTGAACTCGGAGATATTCTACCTCCAACCTACACCCCCAGTCCTATTTCTTTTATTCTCTATTTTGAAATAGAGTCTCATTAAGTTGAGGTGGGCTTCATTTAGTAGCTGAAGTTGGCCACAAACCTTCTGTCTCAGCCTTCCAAGTATTGGGATTACAAGTATGTATAACCATACCCACCTATAATATTGATAATGACTACAATATTTTAAACAACTTTTAAGATGAGACATATAATAGAATTTTAACATTTCTGAATCAAATTTCAGCCTACACTCTGCAATTTTAGTGTATAAAAGAAGTTATAAGTTCTAAATGAATCTAACCAGCTGGCCAACACCATAATATAATACTCATATTCTCTGTGTATTCTAGACTACACAAAAATTCTCCTGAGAACACAAAGGTTATTTCCTTGTAAAACACCTTAAGAAAGAAAGCCAAATGTTGCTTTTTATTATTAAAGACAAATGGCAATATAAAAGAATTCCTAGTCAAACAAAGAGATAAAATCAAAAAGAGTTTTTACAGTCTAGGCAGGATGACATATGCTTAAAATCTAGTTCTTGGGAGGCTGAGACAGGAGCACTGGAGGTTCAAGGACAGTCTCAGCAACTTAAAAGATGATCAGTAACCTAGCTCAACCCTGTTTTGAAACAAAAACTAAGAAAGGCTGGGGGTAGGTTTAGCTTGGAGGCAGAATGCCTCTGGGTTCAATCTCTAGTATCGAAAATTTAAAAATACTTTTACAAATTTAGGTAAATTGATGATTGGCTGTTAGTACAATGACCAATAATTTTATTTATTTTAGTAGTATCTTAAATGAAGCCTCTTCTATATTTTTAACATCACTAATAGAAAAAAAATCACTTGAATTTTTTAGATATGCTTTACTTTATGAGAAAAACAACCATATACTGTACCAATGTAAAATGCTGAAATTTTCAAAACTCTTGAGAAATACACCCTACAAATATCAAGTCCCTATTACAGTAAACAGCAAACATTTTGTGACAAGACAAGTTTTTCTCAAAACTAAACAAAAAAAGTATCTTTTATCTTAGAATATGTGGGTATAGGAATTATTTATTACATGACTTCCTCTACTATTGTCTCAAATGCTCATAATAAATTTTCTCCCCATACCTTTATCAATATGGCACCACTCATTTAGAATATGTTCAACTTCCAATTGACTGAAGGATAAATTAATTTTGTTTAAGACAATGATTAGGTAATGTCAACCACCACTGACATGGTTACAAACAAAACTCAAAATCTCTTAATCTCAAAACTTCAGCTAAAACTGTATGAGATCTATATCCTACAACTTTAAATATCCCCCATAAGCCGAGCGTGGTGGTGCACACTTGTAAGCCCCGCGCTTGGGAGGTGGAGATAGGAGGATCGTGCAGGTTTGAAGCCAGCCACGCTGGCTTAAGAGACCCTGTTTCCAAAATAAAAAAGTATAAAAAAAATAGGTCTGGGAGTGTAGCCCAGAGGTAGAAGGGCTTCCAGGAACCCCAGTACCACCAAAACAAAATAATAATAATAATGATAATGATAATAATAATAATAATAATAATAATAATAATAAAATAAATATCCGCCATAGAAAGGCATGGTGGTGCATGCTTTGTAATCCCAGTATTTCGGAGGCTGAAACAGGAGGATCCCAGGTTTGTAGCCAACCTCAGCTACTTATTAAGGCCCTCCAGAGTGAGACTCTGTTTCAAAAATAAAGAATAAAAAATAGAGATGGGGATGTAGCTCATAGGTAGAATGGCCCTGGGTTCAATCCCCAGTACCACACACACAAAAAAAGCCCCCATAATGAATTAAGTTAAAAAAAAAAATCTAATCCTATATAAACAGTTTATCATTAAGATATCTAAATATTGGTGATGTGAGTAGGGAGAAAAAGGACAAAGTGAGAAGGAAGTGAGAAAGAATACATTATTGCAATTATCTGTCTTATAAAGAATCAAAAGGATAAGATTCTTATTTTATTTTACTCAAGCCAAAGCTAGAAATTAAAGTCAGGATTAAAATCTAAACAGTATGAAGCCCTCGAAAGCTACTAACTATCTCTCAAAGTAATTTTATGGAAGCTTTTCTGTTAGAAAATGTTCTCGAAAGTTCAGTACTTTTTTTTTTTTAGCACAAAACAAATATTGTTGCAGTCTTTGCCTAACTCTACCTTTTCAACCAGACTTTCATGTTTGTCTTTAAAGTCTTCATTAACATCCAATGTTAAGACAGGCACCTCTTGTAGATAATCAAAGTTGGTTCTGTTTAAAAAGAGATTAAAAAAATCAAAAAAGCAGTAAGAAAAAGAGAAACATTAAAACTTTTCACACATGCTAGAAAAATGCTCTACCCCTACTAATCCTCAACTTTTTAAAAAAATTTATTTTGAGACAAAGTCTTACTAAATTGCCCAAACTAGTTTTGATTTTGCAATCCTCCTACCTCAGCCTCCTAAGTAGGTGGGGTTACAGGAATGTAGTACCATGTCTAGTTATAAAAACCCATTCTTAGCAGGGTATGGTAGCACAAATCTGTAATCACAGTAGTTGAGAGGCTGAAACAAGAGGACTACAAGTTTGAGACCAGCCTCAGCAACTTAGCAAGACCCTGTTTCAAAATAAAAATTTTAAAAAAGGGCTAGGGATGTAGCGCAGTAGTAGAATGCCCCTGGGTTCAATCCCCAGCACCACAAACAACAAAAACTCATGTCACTGAAAAATAAAAATGTTATCATTTTATATTAAAGTTACCCTGTAAGTAATAAAACTGCAAGCCTCTTCCTTCTCATGTAGATTTACTATATGTAAAGAAAAATATTAAGCTACAAAAATACATAAAACCAGGCACTGTGACATATGATTCTCAACAACAAAAGTCATATAATAAAGTTGAAAATTTTCTATTTTAAAGAGGAGGAGGATTGGTGATGTAGCTCAGTGGTAGAGAACTTACCTAGCATGTCTCAGGCCCTGGGTTTTGATCCCCAACACCACCAAAAGAAAGAAGAGAGAGAAAAAAGAGAGAAAAAGGAGAGAGAAAACTAAAATTCAAAAAAGCCATTCTGAAGCCCAGCAGCTAAGGTTACACACTAATTAGTGAGAAGTTACTTGAACCAAGAGCTGGCTAAAGACAAAATCTATGCTACTGACTCAACAACTATGTTACACTACCTCCCAAATCATGTTCTAAGGAACAAATTTGAAATATATTACAGTACCCCCCAACTTTATTCATGCAGAAAATAGTCCAAGGATCCCAGTAAATGGCCATATACACTATGATTTTCTCTTTAGGTACATCTTTAAAGTGGTTTTTTGTTTTTCTCTCTTTTCTTATTAAGAACATACTATTCTCATACACTTTGGGGCTTTTTTTTTTTTTTTTTTTTTTTGGTATTGGGGATTGAACCCAGGGCATTCTAACTCTGAGCTACACACCTATCCCTTTTTATTTTTAAATAGGGTCTCAATAAGTTGCTGAGAGTCTAGCTACATTGCTGAGGCTGCATTAAACCTGCAATCCTGTCTCAGCCTCCCAAGTAGTGGGATTGCAGGCATGCACCAGCACTCCCAGTTTGTACCTATTATAAAGTAAAACAAGGATTAATGGATCACAAGCACGGTGATATTGTGTCTTTTATCTGATAAGAGAAACAGCTGTTCAATTACTACAAGGCAGGTAGTGTATACAACATAAATACACTGGATAAAGATGATTCATTTCCTGTGCTGTACAAGGCAGGATGGACAGATAGGACAGCACAAGAGTTCATCACACTACTCAGAATGATGGGGAATTTTTTTTTTTTTTTTTTTTTGGCGGTACGGAGGATGGAACCCAGGGGCATTCTATCACTGAGCTACACCCCATACCCCCAGCCCTATTTTGTATTCTTTATTCTGAAACAGGGTCTCACTGAGTTGCACTAACTAGCTGAGGCTGGCTGTGAACCACGATCCTTCTAAGCCTCCCAAATGCTGGGATTACAAGCATGCGCCACCACGCCCAGCTCAGAAAAAAATTTTTTTTTTAATGGTGAATTTTGCTGGGTGTGGTCACACAAGCTTGTAATCCCCATGCTTGGGAGGCTGAGACAGGAGGATCACACATGTCCAAAGCCAGCCTAGGTTACTTAGTAGGATCTCAGTAACTTAGTAAGACCTTGTTTCCAAATAAATTATTTTTAAAATATGGGTCTGGGAATATAGCCCTGAGGTGGAAAGTCCCTGGGTTCCACCCCCAGTACCACCAAAAAAAAAAAAAAAAAAAAAAAAAAATTTTAAATGGAGGATTTTATGAATTGTTTATATCTGAATTTTCCCCTTTTTTTTTTTTTTTTTGGTAGTACTTGGGTTGGAACCCAGAGGCTTTCTACCTCTGGGCTATACTCCCAGACCTATTTTATATTTTAGGTCTCACTAAGTTGCTGAGAGCCTAACTAAGTAGCTGAGGCTGGCTTCGAACCTGTGCAATCCTCCTGTCTCAGCCTCCCAAGAGCGTGGATTACAAGCGTGCGCCACCACGCCCGGCTGAATTTTCCCATTAATATATTCAGACCAAATATAATAGAGGGTAACAAACTGTGGAAAGTAAAATCACAGATAAGGGGGGACTACTACATCTTTATAGGGCCAGGTGTGGTGGCACATGACTAATCCCAGTACTTAGGAGGCTGAGATAGGAGAATGCAGGTTTGAGGCCAGCTGAGCAAATTAATGAGAGCTTCTTTCAAAATAAAATAGGGCCAGGGATATAGCTCAGAGGTAGAATCCAACTGGGTTCAATCCCCAGTACTCCTCTCCCAACACATACACACAAGATATAGTTATTCAAAAAAATAGTAAATAAAAATAAGTCTTACTTCAGTGTTCTGTGCAGGAGCCAACTTTCATGTTTATAGTGAAGCTTCTCTAAATATTCAAGAGGAATGTCTTGCTCTTCATTTCTTCCTCGTAAATATATTCTACTTAAGCATTTCTAAAAGCAAGCAATAAAAAGACAAAAAACAATTATTTCATTTTCTGCTGCCATCAAAAATTTCTTTCCTAGTGTCTCTTTAGTTATGCTAGCCAAATATTCCTTTTTTCTAGTAAGTTGTAGTAGTTCATTTTTCCTTCCACATTTTTTTTCAGCCATTTGGTGGCTGTAAATTAAATAGTACTTTCAAAATAAAATAACGATTAATTTTCAGTATCCAATCATGATATATATTAACTAATATAAGTTTGGTTAAAAGTGGAAGAAAAGTTCATTAAACATCTGCTTAAAATTTTTAGAGGAGCTAAAAGGTATGCCAATCTATCAATCCTACTTTGTTGTTTACCAAATTTGACTATAAAATGTCTATATTCACTTAATGTAAAATCACTAAAGATAGTAGTTTTTAGTATAATGAAAGCTGAAACTACCACAACCAAAAAGGAAATGGGGATTTTACTGGGGTTTTACTGGGGATTGAACCCAGAGGCATTTTACCTTCAAACTACACTCCCAGCCCTATTTTTTATTCTTTACTTTTAAACAAGGCCTCACTAAGTTGTGGAGGGCCTTACTAAGTAAGTGAGGTTGGCCACAAACTTACAATCCTACTGTCTCAGCCTCCCAAGTACTGGAATTACAAGCGTGTACCACCATGTCTGGCTAGTTTAGTTTTTATAACCGTAAGTTTAAATAGTCACATGGGACAGTATTGTTCAATATAATTTTCCCCTGAAAATATACATACATTAAAAATGTCACATAACTGTGGGCATTTACCTTAGGAACTTATTCATGTTTCCAAACATATAAGAACCTTCCAACCCTAGCTCAGTGGTAAAGCATATGCAGAAAGACCTGGGTTTGATTCCTAACACCATAAAAGGAAACCTCCAACCTAAACAATATGCATAAGACCATGGCAGCATATAAACGGTCCTTTAAAGTCTATTATTTATTTTCTTTTCAATAATTACTCTTTAGTCAAAGGATATCATAAATAATATTGATAAAAATAGTAGTTTAGGCTGAGGATGTGGCTCAGCAGTAAAGCACTTGCCTAGTATACATGAGGCCCTAGGTTCAATCCTTAGTACTACAGACAAAAAAGTTTGTATTATAGCCCATGAATAGTTCCAGCAGAATGAAATCATTAGTACTCTTTATGTTCTTTTTAAACATTTGTATTACTAGTTTTGTAATAAAAAAACAAAGATACTTTGCAAAAGTAAACATATTAAAAGAGGAATAAGGCTGGGCGTGGTGGGGCACGCTTGTAATCCCAGCATTCAGGAGGCTGAGCCAGGAGGGCCATGGTTTGTGGCCAGCCTCAGCTACTTAGTGAGGTCCTTGGCAACTCAGTGAGACCTTGTTTCAAAATAAAGAGTAAAAAAAATAAGGTTGGGGATGTAGCTTGGAGGCAGAATGACTCTGAGTTCCATCCCCAGTACTGCAAAAAAAAAAAAAAAAAAAGAAGAAGAAGAAGGAATAAGATCATCCATCTATGATCTTGGAACCAGAAATCTAGTTTCTTTGAAAATTTAGCTTCAATCGTAACACAGTATTCTAATTCATTTCATGCTAGAAGTTATGACATTTATATTCATCAAATTCTACCTTGCCACTTCCTGAAAAAATAGGAAAAATTTAAAAACACACAAGGAGACACAAGCATCAAAACCAAAGTGCATTCTGTTATATGTAAGAACTAATTATTTATGTTAGTTTCATAAAAGGCATTCATGAGTTTCCTGGACTCATTACAAAATATATTTAAGAACAAAAGAGCTGTTACAACCTATCACAAAAGGCATATTTTCAGGGGAGTCCATATAACTGAAAAATACAAGCCCTCTAAGTCTCTTCACAACTGCAGCTGCCACCATGCAGTCATTTCAAGTCACCAACAACCATAAAAGATTTCTTGAAATGAACCTCCATCAACTTTTTACCAGTCATTCAGCAATACTTATCAAGCTCCTATATCGCACCTAGATCCTGGTATAGGAACTGGAAATTCAACAGCAATTAAAATATCCATAGTCCCACCTTGTGAAGCCAAAATATATGTGTGTGTGTATGTGTGTGTGTGTGTGTGTGTGTGTGTGTGTTTCAAATTTTATTTATTTTTTGTGGAACTCAGTTGCATTCTACCTCCAAGCTACACCCCCAAGCCCTACTTTTTATTCTTTATTTTGAAACAGGGTCTCACTGAGTTGCAGAGGGCCTCACTAAGTAGCTGAGGCTGGCCAAGAACCTGTGACCCTCCTGTCTCAGCCTCCCAAGTATTGGGATTACAAGTGTGTATCACCACACCCAGCTAAAGCATATATTTTAGAAGTTGCTACAGGAAATTCCTGAGGAAGGCCTAATAGAGCAACCCGCCAAGTCTGGTCATGTAGTTTTCTAAGAAAATAAAATGTTTCTATCTGTACCAGTAATAAATTTGGAGGTACAGATGTGAAAAGTTGAACTACATAAAAATATTTCTAATTTTGTGTGTGTGTGTGGTACTGGGGATTGAACTCAGAGGCATTCTACCTTTGAGCTACACTCCCAGCCCAAGTTTATTTCTTTTTGGAAATAGGGCCTCACTAGGTTGTTGAGAATCTCACTACTTGCTGAGACTGTCCTTGAACCTGCAATCTTCCTGTCTCAGCCTCCCAAGCATTCAGGAGGCTAAGGCAGTAGGATCTTGGTTCATGGCCAGCCTCAGCTATTTAGTGAGGTCCTTTGTAATTCAGTGAAATCCTATTTCAAAATAAAGAATAAAAAATAGGCCTGGGAGGGGGTGGTGTGGCTTGGAAGCAGAATGCGCCATGGGTTCCATCCCCAATACCTAAAAAAAAAAAAAAAAAAAAATTAAATGGAACAAATTTTAATTGGGTCTCACCTCTGGAGTAGCTCTAAGATAAATGATCCCATCTAATTCAAGTCTTTGGCCAAATTGATTATTCATCCAATCATGCCAATCTTGATATATTGTCCACTCTGTTTCATTCATGCAGTCAGATTCATACAAATTAGATGCAAAAATATACCTGAAAGAGAGTCTCCATCAATACATATATAATTATTTTAAAAACTCTTTTCTAAGTATAAAGAAAAAAATGAATCTATTAAATGGGCATGAAACACTCTAAGTCCTGTGGCAGATGGTGCCTCACATAGCAGGAAAAACAAAACAAAAAATGAATCTCTTCAACTATAGGAAATATGTTATTGGCCAGTGGTTTTCAAAATACTGTGTGGGGGGGATCACTGGAAGTCTCTAAGATCCCTCCAGAGGTTCTGTGAGAGATTATATTACTTCATATACAATCATATGTCAATCCAAAGAAGACATCAGGCTGGGTGTGGTGGCACATGCTTGTAATCCCAGCATTCGGGAGGCGGAGACTGGAGGATGCGGACAGCCTCAGCTACTGAGCGAGGCCTTCATAACTCAGTGAGATGCTGTTTCAAAAACTAAAAAGACTGCCGGGCATGGTGGCTCACACTTGTAATCCCCATGCTTCGGAGGCAGAGACGGGAGGACTGTGCAGGTTCGAAGCCAGCCTTGCTGGCTTAAGAGACCCTGTTTCCAAATAAAAATATAAAATAGGTCTGGGAGTGTAGCCCGGAGGTAGAAGGGTTTCCAGGAATCCTAGTACCACCAAAAAAAAAAAAAAAAAAAAAAAAAAAAATCCCAAAAGACTAAAAAATAGGACTGGGGTGTACTCAGAGGTAGAATGCCTAGGGTTCCATCCTCAGTACTGCAAAAAAAAAAAAAAAAAAAAGATATCAGAACAGACTAAATATAGAGCATGAATAAAAATCTCTTAAGTCAAATATAAACACTGCTTTTTGTCTTAAAAAAAATCTATCAGAAGTTCAAAAGTATGTTATCAATACTAATAAGAAATTTATTACTAATTTTATTTTATTTTTATTTTTATTTTTTTTGGTGGTACTGGGGATTGAACCCTTCTACCTCCAGGCTATACTCCCAGACCTATTTTGTATTTTTATTTGGAAACAGGGTCTCTTAAGCCAGCAAGGCTGGCTTCAAAACTGGGCTATCCTCCTGTCTCCGCCTCTCAAGCACAGGGATTACAAGCGTGAGTCACCATGCCTGGCTTATTACTAATTTTAAATAAATTAAGAAATTTTATATTTTATAATCTAAATTTCTAATAACATAAGCATTAATAAAGCACAAAGTTCTTTGGACTCCTAATTACCAAGAATGGAAAGAGTTCTGAGACTGAAAGTTTTAAAACTTCTGTTCTAAGCTAACTTTAGAAGTCAAAAGAATCACTGGGCTTGGTGGTACCAACTTATAATCCCAGTACTTGGGAGGCTCAGACAGGAGTATTGCTGATTCACAGCCAGCCTCAGCTACTTAGTGAGGCCCTCTGCAACTTAGTGAGACCCTGTTTCAAAATAAAGAATAAAAAAATATCCAGACATGGTGTACATTTGTAATCCCCGCGCTTGGGAGGCGGAGACAGGAGGATCGCGCAGGTTTGAAGCCAGCCTTGCTGGCTTAAGAGACCCTGTTTCCAAATAAAAATACAAAATAGGTCTGGGAGTGTATCCCAGAGAAGGGTTCCATCCCGAGTACCACCAATAAATAAATAAATAAATAAATAAATAAATAAATAAATAAATAAATAGGGCTGGCACTATAGCTCAGAGGTAGAACACCCCTTGGTTCCATCCCTAGTACCACCAAGAAGAAAAAAAAAAGGGAAGGAAAAAAGTCAAAAGAATCCTTGCATAATAAACAAGGAAATTCTAAATACACTTAAAAGAATTTTATCTCCTTGTTGCAGGTACAAGTCAAAGATTTATCACCTGGTTTAAACAGAGCAAATAGAATTTAAAAAAGGATTGGAGGGAAAAACTCCTGCAAATTTGAATTAGATGGCCACTTATTCCCTACCATTTCCATGGAAGCTAGAGGTTATAAATACTAGGACTTCCTAATACTACTAGTGCTAGAATGCTGAGGTTATTAAGTGTCATTCTGTAACTCAAATCTCCAACTCAATCTCTAGCATTATGATTTGTAATAAACAAATTAAAAAAAGAGATGTACAATTCTAAGCCAAGACTGAAAACAGCCAAATTTATGCCACTTATATATACCTGTCACTATACACAGATCGTTCAAAAAATAATACAGGCTTCTCTGCATCTTTGAGCTTCCCATTGAGTGAGGCAAGTTGAGCTCGTATTCGACTGAGACAGGCATATGACTGGAAGGTGAAAGACCATCGTTCAGGTTTTTCATACATCATCTGAAGAACATTCCCACCACTTTTCTGAGATGTTGTCAGTTCCTATTTTGAATTTTAAAAAATAAAAAAGCAAAGTTAATTAGTAATAGAGCTATTTTAACATTTTAAAAGGCTCAAAAAACTAATAACCTATGGAAGAAATTACTTATTTGACCTAAATGGGACTTTTCCCATCATTTCCTGATGATTCTCTAACTGACCTGATTAACAGATGGTCTTCATACCTCATGGCTAGATTTCCTTCAGATAAGTCAATTATAAGTTCAAAATACTGTTAAGCTGAAAATGTACTGAATACAAACCAGCTCCTGAACTTTACAGCTTAGTAAAATGGTACAGTGTAGTGAATAGGTTGAGACCCTCTAAATTATGTGGCTGGCTGGGAGCTGTGGTTCACTGATGCTACTCAGCACCACAAGAGAGTACCATACCACATATTTCTATCCTGGGAAAAGATTAAATTGAAAACTCAAAGCATAGTCTATACTAAATATGCATCACTTTCACACCATCATAACATCAAAATATCATGAACTGAACCATTGTAAGTCGGGGTTGCTGCCTAGATGCTTTAAGCATTTGAGTTTGTAACCCCAATAATAGGTTTTAGGATTCAATAATTTTACAATTCAATACTATTGTTAGAGCTACATTCCTCTGACTGCAATCTAAAGTTTTTCAAAATCCTAAACTCAAGCCTTATTCTTCAGGTACAGAAGGTGCTAGGGATTAAGCAGAACACCTTAAGTTCACTGGGTAGATGCTCTGCTACTGAGCTACCAGATCAGCTAAAAGACAATACATCTTGCTCTACACATATCCCAGCCCCACTTAAACTTTGGTAAATACTTAAATACTAATGGGAAACTTAATAAAGACCAGCTGATGACCAGGCACAACATAAGCATGGCCAAGGGGTCCTGAAGACCCACTCCTAGACATCCACCCCTACATCAATAGGAGAAAGACAACACAAAGATTGTGGACACAACAGCAATGAGGGGCCTCAGCATAGGTCATTCCCACACCCTCATAATATATACTATTAACAAGTCTAGAGGAGTGATCACAAAGAGTTTACTCAAGTCTACAACACAACTGCCTGATCCACTAAAGGAACTCCTGTCTTGTGACCTATAGCAACCTACAGAGAAAGTGAGATTCTCAGACTCTAACATAATATATACTGTCAAAATGCATTAACTGTCACCAAAAAAGTAACATGGAAACTATACTATTAAATCCACTTGGAAACACAGCCAACATAAACAATAATGTGATATCCCACAACATATTATCAAGAGAAGGTAGTTCCCTAAAAAGGCCCTCATATAAAAATGGAAGAACATTGGGCATGGTGGTGCACACTTGTAATCCTAGCACTTGGGAGGCTGAGACAGGAGGATTGCACAGGTTCAAAGCCAGCCTCAGCTACTTAGTGAAGCTCTCAGCAACTTAGTGAGACCCTGTTTCCAAATAAAGTATAAAATAGGTCTGGGAGTATAGCCCAGAGGTAGAAAAGCCCCTGGGTTCCACCCCCAGTACCATAAATAAAAGTAAATAAATAAATAAAGGAAGAAAAATCTAACCCAAAAAAGTACAAATCTCAAAATAGAATATGAGAAGTATGAAAAAACAAGGCAGCATGACTCCTCTTAAAGATTATTATTTGCTAGCAACTGACTCCCAACATACGAAGTAGAAGAAATACCAGGTTAAGAACTAAAAAGACCAAAATAGATCAATAAGCCAAGTGTGGTGGGGGCATGCTTACAATCCCAGTATTTGAGAGGCTGAGACACAAAAATCACAGGTCGGCAGCCCGCCTCTGCATCTTAATGAGGCCCTGTTCAAAATAAAATAATAAGACTGGGTGTGTAGCTTAGAGTCAGAATGTCCCTGTGTTCAATCCCCAGTATTACAAACAAACAAAAACAAAACAAAACCCCAGATTAATGAATTCTAAGAAAACTAGGAAAAACAACTCAGCAAATTAAGGAAGACAATACAGAATATAAACAGGATAGGCGATTCAATAAAGAAAATTTTGAAAAAGAACCAAAGAGAAATTTTGAAAATGAAAAGCTCAGTAAGTGAAATATAAACTTTTGTGTAAATCTTAACCAATAGACTATATCAAGCAGAAGAGAAAATTTCAGGGCTTGAAGACAAGGTGAACAAAGCAGAACAATTAAAATAGTAATAAAGAAAAAAAATAATGAACCAAAAACAGAATATACAGGTCTATGGAACAACATAGCTCTAGAGGAAGGAGTAGAGATATAAGTTAATGGCATAGAAAAACATTCTGTGAAATAGAAGAAAATTCCCCAAATCTTGGGAATGAAATAGACACTCAGGTACTGAAGGCATTTAGAATCAGCAAATAGATAGGACCAGAAAAGACATACTCTCCATGACACAGTACAGCTAAAATGCCAAAATTTCAAAACAAAGATAAATTCTTAAAAGCTGCAAGATAAAAGTGCCAGGTCACTTGTAAAGGCAAATCTATCAAAATAACAGTGGATTTCTCAATAGAAATCTGAAAGGTCAGGAAGGTATGGAATGATGTAGTTCAGGCCCTAAAAAAATAAAACAAAAAAATGTAAAATTGGATTACTATACCCAGCAAAGCTAACCGTCAGAATTGAAAAAGAAATAAAGATCTTCCATAATAAGTATAAAGAATTTCATGACCACTAAACCAGCGAGCATCACAGAAGATACTTAAATATATACACAGAAAAGGAAGACAAACACAAGCAATAGAACATGGGAATTAGGAAAGAATCAAACATCAGAAAAACAGCAAAATGCCTGGAATTAGTACATTCCTTTCAATAATAATCCTGAGTATAAATGGTTTTAATTTCATGATTAAAATACAGACTGGACAATTGGATTAAAAACAAGGCCAAACTATTCATTACCTCTAAGAAACACACTTCACACAGACTGAAAGTAAAAGGATGGAAAATTATAAATTGCATGGAATCTGAAATCAAGCCAGAATAAATACACTCATATTTAACAAAGAAGATATCAAACCAAAATTAGTCAGGAGAGACAAAGAATGTCACTACCTACCAGTAAAGGGAACAATCCACCAAGTAGATATAACAATTATAAATATATCCACACTAAACATCAGTGCACACAATTTTATAAAACAAACACTACTAGACATACAGGGACATATAGGGAACAAACACAATAATAGTGAATGACTTCAATACCCTATTCTCACAAATAGATAGATCATCCAGAACAACAACAAATCAACAAAGATACAGAGTTAAACTACACTAAAACCAAAGAAACTAAACAGACATCTACAAATATTTCATCCAACAACAGAATACACATTCTTTTTAGCAGCCTATGAAAACCTCTCCAAAATAGACCATAAAGCAATTTTTTTGCGGGGGGGGGGGGGGTGGTACTGGGGTTTCTGGAAACCCTTCTACCTCCAGACTACACTCCCAGACCTCTTTTTATACTTTTTTTTAAATTTGGAAACAGGGTCTCTTAAGCCAGTGCAGCTGGCTTTGCACCTGCTTGATCCTCCTGTCTCCACCTCCCAAGCTCAGGGATTATAAGCATGCACCACCATGCCCGGCAAGCAAATTTTAATAAAAGCAAAAAGTAAGAATTTCTTGCATCTCATCAAGTCATAATGAAATAAAACTAAAAACCAACAGCAAGAAAAAGTACAGGAACTATACAAACACAGAAGACTTGAGCAATAATACTTCTGAATAATGAATGAGTCACTGAAGAAATGAGAGAATTTTAAAATTCCTAGAATTGACTGAAAATGGAAGTACAACATACCAGAATCTATGAGATACAGGGAAGGCAATTCTAAAAGGAAAGTTTATAGCTATTGTGCCCTACATTAAAGAATTGGGAAAATCTAAATAAGTAACCTAATGATGCATCTCAAGGTGTTAAAAAAAAAACCAAACCCAACATCAGTAAAAGAAAAAATTAATTTCTAGTAGATACATTATGACCCACCAAAGTTGAACCAAAAGGATAGAAAAAAAAAAAAAGATCAACAACAAGCAAAGAGATTGAAACAGTTAATAAATGTCTCCTAATAATTAAAAGCCCAGGACTAGATGTATTCACTGGTAAATTTTACCACCTTTGAAGACCTCACACCCGTGCTCTTCAAATTGTTCCATGAAATAGAGTAGGAATGCTTCAAACTCATTCTACAAAGCCAGTTTCAACTTGATATAAAAACCAGAAAAGGACACAACAACAAAACAACAGACCGATATCCTTGATGAACATATATGCAGAAATTCTCAGTAAAGCACCTGAAAACTAAATTCAACAAAATAGTAAATATATCATACATTATGATCTAGTTGGTTTCATTCCAAGAAGACAAGGATGATTCAACAAGTACAAATCAATAAAACTAATATGCCACATAAATCAAGTCAAAGATAAAAGTCACATGATCATCTCAATAAAGTCTTGACAAAATTCAGCATCCCTTCATGATGAAAACCCTGAAGAAGACAGGTATCAAAGAATCATACTTCAACATAATAAAGGCTTTATACAGGACAACTATAGCAAGTATCATGCTAAAGGGGAAAAAACTGAAGACAATTTCTCTATAATCAGAAATGAAACAAGAATATCCATTCTCACTACTTCTTCTCAATATAGTACTTGAAATTTTAGCCAAAGCAATTAAATGAGAAAAAATAAGATACAAAAAGAAAAAGATGTGAAATTATTCCTACTTGTAGATGATATAATTCTATGCTAGAAGACTTTTAAAAGATCTCACAAATTCAGCAAAGTGGCAGTGTCAACATAGAATCAACATAAAATCAATCACTATTCTATGTACCAATAATAAACTCAGAAAATCAGTCCCAGCCAGGCGTGGTGGCGTTTGCTTGTAATCCCCGCGCTTGGGAGACGGAGACAGGAGGATCGCGCAGGTTTGAAGCCAGCTGCACTGACTTAAGAGACCCTGTTTCCATATAAAAATATAAAATAGGCCTGGGAGTGTAACCCGGAGGTAGAAGGGTTTCCAGAAACCCCAGTACCACCAAAATAGAAAAGAAAAGAGAAGAAAATGAGTCCCCCCAAAAATTTCATTTACAACAATTTCAAAATAAATTAAATACCTAGGGATAAGCATAAAATAACTGAAAAAGAAGCTAGAGAAGACAATAGAAGATTAAAAACTTCCCATGTTCAGGGACTGGCAAAATTAATATTGCTAAAATGACCATATTATTGAAAACAATCTATAGATTCAATGTAATTCCCATCAAAATATCAATAACATTAGCTGGGCGTGGTGGCACACGCTTGTAATCCCCACGCTTGGGAGGCAGAGACAGGAGGATCGCACAGGCTTGAAGCCAGCCACGCGCACTGGCTTAGGAGACCCTGTTTCAAAAAAAAAAAAAAAGTAAAAATAGGTCTTGGAGTGTAGCCCGGAGGTAGAAGGGCTTCCAGGAACCCCAGTACCACAAAAAAAAAAAAAAAAAAAAAAATCAATAACATTCCTTATAGAGCTAGAGAAAAAAAACCCTTAAGTTCATATGGAAACACAAAAAATCCCAGATAGTTAAAATAACCCTGAGCAATAAAAGGGCACTGCTTGAATTATCACAATACCCAATTTCAAAATATACTACTAAAAAATAATAGTAACAAAAGCAGCATGGTACTGGCAAAAAAAAAAAAAAAAAAAAAAAAGTCATATAAGTCAATGGAATAGCACAGAGGAGAAAGAAAAACCTGTGCAACTGCCATCTGATTCTTGACAAAGGTAAAAACATACATTGGAGAAAGAACAGCATATCCATATGTAAAAGACTGCAACTAGATCCCGATCATTCTGTACAAAAATCAACCCCAAAATGGATAAAAGACCTAACGGTAAGACCTGAAATTTTAAAATTGATAGAAGAAAAGAGAAAACACAGGAAGGTGTGGTGGCAGGCGCTCGTAAATCCCAGAATTAGGAGGCTCAGACAAGAAGATTGAAGGTTCACAACCAGCCTCAGCTACTAGTGAGGTCCTCTGCAACTTAGTGAGACCCTATTTCAAAAATAAAGAACACAAAATAAGGCTGAGATTTAGCTAGAAGGTAGAATGCTCCTGGGTTCAATCTCCAGTACCACAAAAAAAAAGAAAAAAAAACCAGAAAACATGTTACACACGTAGAGATGGGAAACAACTTCCTGAACAGGATTCCACTAGCTCCAGAAATCAGCAAGAATCAACAAATGATAGCCAGGCATGGTGGTGCAACCCTGTAATCCCAGTACTTGAGACGCTGAAACGGGAAGAGCACAAGTTCAAGAACAGCCTCCGCAACTTAGCAAGACCCTGTTTCAAAATAAAAATAAGGGGACTTCCGGGAAGATGGCGACTGAGAAAAGCAGCATTTACGAGTCCTGTTAACACTCTATCTCTAGTTCCACAAAATCAGCGCTTTTCATAGCCAGAAAACACTATCAGCAGAGAAATAAAAAATGTAAACACAAGGGGCAGAAAAAAAGACTAGAAGAACAACCAGAGACCAGAAAAGAAAGCAGCCCGCATTGCAGTGACTCCCAAGCCTCCCAAGCGCGGGGATTACAAGCGTGCGCCACCACACCCGGCTTTTATTCTTTATTTTGAAACAAGGTCTCACTAATTGCCTAGGGCCTAAGGACCTGAGGCTGTGAACCTGTGATCCTCCTTCTCAGTCTCCCAAGTGCTGGGTTTATAAGCATGTACCACCAAGCCCGGCTGAATGGAATTTTTTTGATTAATGATCTACCCCTTCTAGCAATGAAATACTTTTCTGGAGATCTATGTAAGCTATGCAACAAACCAGAAAACTATTGTGGACTTAAAGTCAGAGAATTTTTTTATAAGTGTTACAGGGCCTGATTTGATATTTGCACTAAAATAAAATTATACATTGAAATTTAAAACCTTCCAGTTCTGGATGTTGGTAGAAAGATAATACACACACAAAAAAAATGTGATCTGAGATATGCCAAAGATGTTGATCAGGGAAGTTTCTGGAAATAGTCTGTGGGAAGAATGCAGTATCTGGCCCCAGAACTCTTGAAAATAATCCTTACACAGCCACTGTTGATTATTAGAGCTTTGGGATCATATTTGAATATATTGCTGGATATACACCTTTTTGTATCATCTATAGCCATTTACCAGGCATGAGATTAAGGGTCCAAAGGTACATTTTCATGCAATGAAAAGATAGGCTTAATTTCATTTTTGTTATTGCACATTTAGCCATATTGCCTTCTTATAGATAATGCTATGTATCTGCGCCTTGAATGCCAGTTGACTGTCATAAATCATATGCTATGTGCATATGTATTTAAGATGTACATTTAATAATATCAAATGTGTATGTTAATTTGAAATATATTTAAAATATTTTTTTCAACTTGTAAAATTTTTTTTTTAAGTTTCATACTATGGCCAAGCGTGATGGCACACATTTGTAATCCCAGCATTTGGGAGGCTGAGACAGGAGGCTCACAGTTTATGGACACCTTAGCTACTACTTACTGAGGCCCTTTACAACTCAGTGAGACCCTGTTTCAAAATTAAGAATAAAAACTAAGAGTGGGGGTATAACGTAGAGGTAGGATGCCCCTGGGTTCTATCCCCAGTACTGGAAAAAAAATAAAAGCCTCATACTATGTTACACAAGTTTATAAAGGTCTGTATTCCCTTTTAACTGTAATTTCAAAATCTAAGAAGTCCTGAAAACAAGGTTTTATAAGCTTGGTGACACAATTCATTTGCTTACAAATCTAAACTGACACTGAAATCTACTTATCCCATTTAGTGTGAATATTCATTTATTTTGCTGCCATATTAATGTGTCTGATTTGGGGGAAAGGGGTGCTGCCATAGTTGAGTTATTATAGATGGTGTATGTATTTGAAATATGTTTCTAAAATCTGAGAATTTCATAATTCTGGTTTCAGATAAAGGAATGTGGATCTCTATCTTCTGTTAAGTAATTTAGAAGGTATTATTTGCTTAAAAATGTGAAATACTTTTATATTATAGTTTTTCACTTTGTATATTTAATGTTTTTTTTTTATTTAATAAAAGGGACTCTAGAGATGATCCTTCAGGACCTGTATATCTCAAAAATAAAAAGAAATAATTAAATACAAGTTTTGGGCCTAAATAAAAGCATAAAATACATTAGTATTTGAAATGAACCTTTAATGTAAAGATTGATAATGATAATCATCTGGGTGCTAAGTTTTAAAGATTATCTTTAGCTTCTTGGGAGGTTGAGACAGATAAATTGCAGGCTCCTCATGTCTTAAAAACAAAAAAATAAAGTAAAAAAATCTGTTTGAAAAACAAAAAATTAAAAGGGCTAGGAGTGTAAATCAGAGGTAGGATGCCCCTGGATTCAATCCCTAGTACCTGATACATACACACACACATAAAAACATAAAAAAAAAACCACCTTTGCCAGAGGAGGTGAGGGAAGAGAAGGAGAAAGAAGACTACATTATCTTTTATTTATGTATTTATTTTTGGTGGTACTGCGGTTGGAACCCAAACCTATTTATATTTTATTTGGAAACAGGGTCTCACTAAGTTACTGAGAGCTTCACTAAGTAGCTGAGGCTGGCTCCGAATCTGTGCGATCCTCCTGTCTCAGCCTCTCACAAGCATGCGCCACCACGATGGCCTACATTATCTTTTCAAGTATTTGGCCTCGCTGGGAGTGGTGGGGTGTGGTGGCTTGTAGTCCCTCACACTTGGGAGGCTAAGACAGTAGTTTCACACAGGTTTGAAGCCAGCCTCAGATACTTAGGCTCTGAGCAACTTAGTGAGACCCTATTTCCAAATAAAGTATAAAAAAAAATAGATCTGGGAGTATACCCCGGAGGTAGAAAAGCCCCTGGGTTTCATCCCCAGTATCTATCTATCTATCTCTATCTATCTATCTATCTATCTATCTCTCTATCTCTCTCTCTCTCTCTCTCTCTCTCACACACACACACACACACACACACACACACACACACACACACAACATTTTGCCTCTTGTTACTATAGCAAAATTAATGGTAGCCCATCAATAGTACAGTAACATTTCAGCCACTAGGTGGCAGGCAAAAAAACAAATAGCTAAAACTAAATTGTATGGAAGTGTGCTAGGGAAATGAAAAAGGTACCCAGTGCCCAACTCTTCCAATTCTACAACCAGAAAGTATAATCTAATAGATAACATCCAAAACAGGACTCACCAGGGTTGAGCCTAAAAACAGTCCACTTTTCCCTGTTGATGGTATTCTAAGAAACTGAGATTTAAAGAGTTGATGATTCACATTATAATTTTAAAATATAGACTAAGAAAAAATCCAGTATGAAGAACACTCTACTTCTTGAGTTTCATGGAAGTTCAGGAAGAAAATATCCAAAGACATAGAGAAGCCATCCATCTACCCATCCCCCTTACATTCTACAATCTTATCCCCAAAATATTGTTCCCACTGCTTTAAAGTAAGAAAAATAATGATATAACAGCCCTTGAAAATATACAAGAAAAATTAAGCTAGAATGTCTAACGAGGGCATCAAAATTCAAAATTCAACAAAGGAAATAAAACAGTAGCATCAAAAGGACATGACCAGATTACAATGATTGTCGGCTGAAAGAATTACAAATGCTTGTAATTCCAGCATTTGGGAAGCTGACACAGAAAGATCGAGGTTCATGGACAGTCTCAGCTATTCAGCTACTTAGTGAGGCCCTCTGCAACTCAGTGAGACCCTGTTTCAAAATAAAGAATAAAAAACAGGTCTGAGGGTGTAGCTCAGAGGTAGAATGCCCTTGGGTTCCATCCCCAGTTACTGAAAAAAGAAAAAAGAATTTATTAATAATAACACCAATAGGATCATGGGTATGCTGGTTATTTTTAAAAAGGCCCAACTCATAGACAAAAGTATCAGATTCATGTACTACAAAGTTTTAAAATAAAGACAGATATATCAATGTACTATAGTCTAATGATGTAATGATGTCAGTCATTAATATAATCTAACCAATTCTTCTGCACTGATTCCAAATTCAGCAGACAACCTTATATCTTCCCAAGTAAATTAATAAACTATCTTCCCAAGTATATTAATGCAATGTTTCCATTTATTATAATGTTTCCAACCTCTACTCTGCAATGTAACTAAAGAGTTCAATATACTCTCAAGAGTAACAGTGACTGACTACAGCAATAATTTTTAATTAATAATAATTTTACTTCAGATATTTGAGCCCTGGTTCAAAGAGATGTAACTGAACAAACAGGGATTTCTGAAATGATAGTATTCTACTGTATTGTCTAGATCATGTTTACAAAGATAATAGCTTTAAAATTGTTATTCAAACAATATACATAGATTTCATACACTTATCTATAGTTATATCATTTGTCAATTAAAAATGGTGAAAGAAACAAATATATTTATCCACTTCAAAAATTCTTAACACTGTGGCACATGCATGTAATCCCAGCACTTGGAAGGCTGAGACAGGAGGATCACACAGGTTTGAAGCCAGCCTCTGCTACTTAGTGAGGCTCTCAGCAACTTACTGAGACCCTTGTTCCCAAATAAAGTATAAAATAGGTCTGGGAGTATAGCCCAGAGGTAGAAAAGCCCCTGGGTTCCACCCTCAGTACCACAAAAAAAAAAACAAAAAAAAAAACAAAACTTAAGGCTAACCCTGTCTCTCCAAAATATCAGAAACATACATTTCTTTTTTAAAAAATGGAAAGTCCCTTTAAAGTTTAGTCCTAGATATCTTAAATATCTAGTTCTAGATACTCTAATTATGTAGGTATTAGCTCTAGATATGCCAAAGATTAAAGTTTAAGTATACTTAACTGGGACACACGCTTAGTTAACTACACTTATCAAATAGAAGGTTCATGAAAAAATGTTCTTATTAATTTAAAACCATATATTCTCAGTCTAGGAGTATCCTACTAGTGATTCTTCCTTGTATTTGTGATTTACATTTTAAATATTCAATTATTATTCCCAGAAATCCTCATAACAATACCTAAACTTTAAAAAAGAGGCTGAGAGAGGCTCCTCACAGGTTTGCAGACAGCCTCAGCCTTAGTAAGGCCCTCCAAAACGTAGTGAAACCTTGTTTCAAAATAAAGAATTAAAAAATAGGGCTGGAGGTGCAGCTTGGAGATAGAATGTCCCTGGGTTCAATCCCAGGCACCAAAAATTAAGTAAACAAAGAAATAAAAATATTTTTCAATCCTCTGTTCTTCTCAAATGAAACAAAGTTTCTAGGGCACATTTCCAGTGTTAAAAATTTCTTGGCCAAGCATGGTAGTGCATGCCTATGAGCCCAGTACTTGGGAGGATGAGACAGGACGATTATAGGTTTGAAGCTAGCTATGTCAATTTAGGAAGGCCCCCAGCAACGTAGACCCTGTCTCAAAATAAAAACTAAAAAAGAGAGCCAAGTGTGGTGGCGCATGCTTGTAATCCCAGGATTTGGGAGGCTGAGACTGATTCAAGGACAGCCTCAGCTACTTAGTGAGACCCTTTGCAACTCAGTGAAACCCGGTTTCAAAATAAAGAATAAAGCCAGGCGTGGTGGCGCACGCTTGTAATCCCAGCATTCAGAAGGCTGAGACTGGAGGATCCCGGTTCACAGACAGCCTCGGCTATTTAGTGAGGCCCTCCGCAATTTAGCAAGACCCTGTTTCAAAATAAAGATTAAAAAATAGGGCAGGGGGTGTAACTTGGAGGTTAAATGTCCCTGGGTTCCATCCCCAGAACTGAAAAAAAAAAAAAAAAAAAGAAAGGAAGGAAGGGAGGGAGGGAGGGAGGAAGGAAGGAAGTTAGTTAAATAGGGCTGGGTGTCTAGCTTGGAGGTAGAATGCCCCTGGTTTCCATTCCCAGTACTGAAAAAAAAAAAAAAAAAACCTTAAAGGCTGAAGGTGTAGCTCAGAGATAGAATGCCCCTAGGTTCAATCCCCAATACAAAAAAAAAAAAAAATCTTACTTCTGTTTCAATTTCTACTTCTCCAGAAATGAAAATCTTAATAATCACTACCATACACATACAACCAAAAGTTCTGCTATTAAAAAAATTCAATGTAACTGTTACTACCTTCCTCTCTCATTTGTAAGGCAGTGTAAAAGTGCTGGGAAAATAACTTGTGCCCAAGTCTACCAAGAATGAGAGTACGGTGCAAAGAAATGAGGGATAAATCATTTTCTCTATTACAAAAGACTTGAAAGATAAACTAATAAAAAATTTTCTTATTTGCTTGTTTTTAAACAAAATATAAAAAGTCACTCAAGAAATTTAACTTGCAATTCGATTTTATAAAACTTCAATTTTTAAACTTTTATTAAGCTTTTAAAACTTTGCTTAGCTGCAATAGTGCATGTGTGTGTGTGTGTGTGTGTGTGTGTGTGTGTGTGTGTGTGTAAAGATTTGTTGGGCTGTGCATTTAAGATACATATATACCTATGTACCCATTAACTACAATTGAGTTGAAGATAGACTTAAAGCCAGACTTGAAAGTTTTATTGGAAAAGCTTTCCCCCAAACTCAAAAGGTTTTTATTTTATTCACCTAAGTTTTATTTTCATACCTCAAATTCATCTTGAGTACTTTGAACATTGCACCATCTGGCAACAGGCTCAGGAACCACTTCCCAATCTTCACACACTTGTTTAAGGATATTCACAAATGTTGACTTCCCTGCAGCTGTTGTAGGAAGAAAGGTAAATTGAGAAAGGCAACTTGTCAGGAAAGAAAGAAAGAAAGAAAGAAAGAAAGAAAGAAAGAAAGAAAGAAAGAAAGAAAGAAAGAAAGAAAGAAAGAAAGAAAGAAAGAAGAAAAGAAAGAAGAAAAGAAAGAAGAGAAAGGAAGAAAGAAAGGAAAAGAAAGAACAGTCATCAGCTTTTATAAGATTTACAATAGCAAATAATAGCCAGTAAACTAATTACAGTGACAATCATTCCAGGCTCTCATATTTTCAAATCTTTCTTTTCTACTAACTCCTTTTTCTCAGTCCACAAAGAAGTTCAGTTCTCTTTTATCTAAAAACAATTAATAAGCAACTATAAAATAAATATAGACACACCCAATGCCAAGTTTTAATTAGAAAAGGAAAAAGTATTACTGACAATAAGCACTATGGCTAACAAATTATAAGGCATTTCTGCAAAGCACTCCTTACAAACAATAGTTGTTTTCTCTGTCTACTATCATGGTTCTGTGCACCCTACCAAACCCTTAAAAAAATGTATTTTACTTTTCTCTGATCATTCATTTATTTCTAAGATATTTCATGAGGAAAATACTTCATGTGTAATTAGGACAAATTGTGTTCCCTATGTCAAAATTACTCAGAAATATATCAGGGACAGTCTTGACCTAGAATCTAACAGGGTGCAGCAATACCCCTAAAAACCACCACACCCTTTCTATCTGAAGTCACCAATGCGTTTATATTAGACATCAATGATCAGCATAAAGCACACACCCACGTGCTCTCTGCACTCTACACACTCATGCATGCGTGCACACACACACACACACACACACACACACACAGATGATACAGTACTTAAGTATATTTACAAGCAAAGCTTCCTCTTCCTTATAAATTGGACCAAAAGAGGGACAAAAAACTTACCTTTGACTTGCAGAATTATATTTAAACTCCAACATTACATAGGGCAACAGGAAAGAAGAGAAAGGAGTGGAAATGTAGCTCAATGGCAGAACACTTTGTTTTGCAAGAGGTCCTGGTTTCAATTCCCAGTAAAGAAAGAACTTAAAAGGATCATACAGCGCAAAAGGGAGGGGAATACTTAAGAAGGTGATGCAGAACAGTTCAGACAAATTCTAGGAAGAATAGAGAATCACAAAATAGTCTTCTACATTGATAGCTTGTTTGGATATGGCAAGTTAAGGTGGAGGGGACATGAACAACAGTATAAGAATAATAAACAGCAACTGACAAAGCCTCAGTATAAGAGAGACAATAAATATTGAGGAACATAGTCCACCTAAACATCAATTATCGTCATAGAGAAAAGTAGGCCCAGTTTTCATAAGCAGCAAAGAATCTAAATGTTTATTAGAAGTCTAAGAATTTTTATTTTTTCATTTTTTATTCATTTATTTATTCATTCATTTCTGTATTTCTTTATTTCTTTATTTATTTTGCAGTACTAGGGATGGAATCCAGGGGCATTTTACTTCTGAGCTACACCTCCAGCTTTATTTTTTATTCTTTATTTTGATACAGGGTCTCACTGAATAGCTGAGGCTGTCTGTGAACCGTGAGCCTCCTGTCTCAGCCTCCCAAATGCTGGTATTACAAGCAAGCACCATCATGGGTTTAGTAATAGGGAAATCAGTGAGAAATTTTAAGCATGGAATAACTCCATTTATATATAAATGACCGTTCTGGAAGTAATTAAGAGAAACTGGAGATGGAGTGACACAACAGGAAATTATTTCAGGTGCTGGGAAGATAAAAGACGCTCAGAGGAAAGTAGATTTCTAGATACGATATGCTGCCTAACAGGATTTGACAGAGAAAAGGGGATTAATCCACTGTGGTACTGATTTGTAGAGTTGTCCATTCAAATATATTTTTACAGCTTTGTTAACTACTTTCTCTTGTCTTTACATATGGCCTTCTTTATCCACCAGAGACTATGGGGATTCACACTAGTAAACATACATCCTCAAAGAATTCATACTACTAGCTGGGCATGGTGGCTCACTCTTGTAATCCCAGCATTCGGAATGTTGAGACCGGAAGATAGTGGTTCACATATACTTAGTGAGGCTTTTTGCAACTTAGTGAGACCCTGTTTCAAAGTAAAGAATAAAAAATAGAGCAGGGGATGTAGCTCAGAGGGCGAATGCCCCTAGGTTCCATCCCTAGACCAGCAAAAAAAAAAAAAAAAAAATTATACTGCTAAGAGGAAGAAAAGCAATATTATAAATCCTCTTTGAGGGTGTGTTCAGCTTTCTTCTGTTCACTTGAACAGTTAAGGTACCAGCTTACCTTGCCTTTTTAAAAAAGGGGCAGTGCGTTGAATGTGGTAAAAATTTTAAAAACATTCTATATGCATGGGTGGCCAGTACCCAACCTGCAGCCAAAAAAATAAAATTTATATCAAAACAGGAAGTGTTAGGAGTAGGTTTCCTGTGGTAGGAAATACAGAAGAGTCAGAAATTCATGTTCACCTTGCAAAATGACATGCATGATTTAGTTTGCCCCCATCAGGATTAAGAACAGAAATGTTAATGCTCTTTATTTTTGTTGGTGCATTGTAGTCATACATCTAAATGGGGTACAAGATGGTAGAGGCATACATGCACCATCATGCATTTAGCCCTTACCCAATTCCCACCTCATCCCCTCTCCCCCTCCTCATGTTTGGCTTAGTGACTGACTTTGATGTATTTGTGAATGTAGATGATGTACATTCGAAAATTTTCTTCTCTCCCATTCCCATCAGTTAGGTCACCCTATTTGTTCATCTCTTTAAATCTTAACCAACCCAAAGTACACTTGAATGTGCAATAGGGGGGTTGAAGAAATTACATTCTAATAAGATAATTAAAACCCTCGTTTTCTTGTATTTGAAGGCTTGTAGTAGTTTTATTAATAATTGCCAAAAACTGGAAACATCTACTGGGGAATTGAGACAGTATATCCGTGCAATAGTACGCAACAATAAAAAGGAACCAATTATAGAAATAACGTGAATAAATCTCAAAAGCAGAGAAAAAGAAACAAGACACAAAGGCTAGACACTCTGATTCTACTTATATAATATGGAAAAAGCAAAACTTACAGGGATTAAAGAGAAAAAAATCAGGTCAGTAGTTGCCAGCGGGTAGGGAGAGGAAGGTGACTACAAAAAATACAAAGGAACTTTGACAGGTGGCAGAAATGTTCTCAATCTTGATGTGATGAAACGGCATTATGTTTTCGAAACCTTACGGAAGAATACACTTATATGGATGAATTTAAACAGCCGGTAATCCCAGTACTTGGGAGGTTGAGTCAAGAGTATCTCAGGATTGAAGCCAGGATCGGCAACTTTGTGAGATCCTGTTTCAAAATGGAAGTAGAATGTCCCTGTGTTCAATCCCCAGGACCAAAAATACTAATAACTACTACTAAAAATAATAATAGCAACAACAATAATAATCATAATGAGCCTGAGGGCTACGATTCGCCCCTCTCAAAAAACAAACAATCCCCGCTTTGCGAGTTGCCAACAAAGAGGCTGCAGCTGCCCCAGCGCGCGGGCCTGCGAGGGAGGCGGCGGGAAGTGCCCGGGAGGGCGCGGGAGGGCGCGGGGGGCCGGCGCGGCGGGAGGGCGCGGGGGGCTCGCCGGCGGCCGCCGAGGGGCTCGCGGGGGGCAGGCGGGGCTCCTCACCGATGTTCCCCTCGATGGAGATTTTCTTGATGCGAGTCCCCTCCGAGGTGCTGGCCGGAGAAGGGCAGCTTCTTTTGGGCGGGGTGGCCATCCTGGTCCTCCGGCGGCCGCCGCGCGGGGGCCGACCTCGTCCGGGACGCCGCGGGAGCCGGCGGCGGGGGGCCGGCCCGTTTGACTTTGGCGCGCGGAGGCCGCGGCCCCTCCCCCTCCACGCCCCGCCCGCCCGCTGCGTGCGTCACGTGAGGCCGCCGCGGGGCGGGGCCAGGACCGGGCGGGGCCGCCGTGGGGCGGGGCCAGGGCCGGGCGGGGCCGCCGTGGGGCGGGGCCAGGGCCGGGCGGGGCCGCCGTGGGGCGGGCCGGGCGGCGCGGGACCTGCGGGCACCCACCTAGGCGGGCCGGGTTGGTGAACGCGCTTCTCCTGTGAGGCTCGTGGGGGAATAAATGAAGCTTTCTCGTCAGGAGAGAAAAATCAAACAGGTCACCCCCATTCTGCTCGCCTGGAAGACCCATCAGCGAAGCGCGGCCAGGAAAACGTACCAGTGTGCCGGAAGTGTGCTGAGCGCGGTTCACGAACAAGCGAGCAGCCCAGTGCCCGTCAGCACCCCAGACGGGCGGGCACTGACTGAGCTTAGCAGACAGGCACTGACGAAGTCGGCCAGTGGCACTGGCATGAGAATTTAGGTCAGCCGCTCACAGAAAGCCTGTCCTGATGTCCATTACCCCTCTACATCTGACAAAGCCTCCAACTAAATACCTCTAAGTTCTAATACTTCAAAAACATTTTTTTCAGTACTGGTTACTGAACCCAGGGGCTACATCTTCAGCCTTATTTACTATTTTGAAGCAAGGTCTCACTAAATTGCAGAGGGCTCAAGTAGCTGAGGCTGGCCGGCGAACCTGAGATCCTCCTGTCTTGTCTCCCAAGTAAATGTGCACCACCAAGCATGGCTGCCACTTGCCACATTCCCTTTTGGGACCTAGGTATCCGGATAAATGATTCTCCAATATTTAATATTCCTTATGATGAAGACAAGTATTAGTTAATAGATTGAATGGCCCACAAATAATTCACTATTTTTCCTAACTGTTCTCACTGTAATAGTATGTAGTAAAGGAGAAAAAGAAGCCAGGCTGGTGACACACGCTTATAATCCCAGTACTTAGGAGGCTGAGACAGGGAGATCACAGATTCAAAGTCAACCTCGACAATTTAGTGAGACTCTGTTTCAAAATAAATAAAACCGGGTTGGGGGTATAACTTGATGATAGAATTTTCTCCAGGTTCCATCCCCAATACCAAAAAATGAAGAAAAAAAACCCCACAGTTTCAGATTCAGCCATATACGTTTAACCTAGACCAAATCAATCATTGTACAATTTCTGAGATTTAGTTTTCTAGTAACATAAGACATGAGATATTAACTTCCAGGGTTGTTAACTTTGCAGAAAATATAACCTGCCAAACTTGTAATGTTTATCATACTCCATATATCTTTAATTTCCCTTGGAATGTGTAATGGAATACTTAAAAGTAAAAATAAATACTAGTGCAAAGTCAGGTCATGGCCAAACATAACTATTTATTAATTTTTTCTTATAAACATTGTTTCTTCCTTTGGAAAAAAAAAAACCTAGTTTATATACTCCCCATCCCATCACATACAAGTATACATTATTTACATCTTTCAAATAAAACATTATTACAGATTTTCTGACATTCAGTATCCTCTTTTCAACTAAAAATGATGAAGCAGTTAGACTTTGATCAGAAACAATTTGTATATAATCTTGGCACAGCTTACAATATAGCTCTGGTGTTGCACTTCATATTTTAGACCATTTTCCCCTTCCAGCTACTTGAGCAGGATCGCCATCTTTGTGCATTCTCCTAAATACCTGCACAATGTGAATCTATCTTCATGCTACCATTACTTAGCAGTGGCAGTATTTCCCTGCTTTTGTCTTCAAAAATTATTTCTATTCAAACTTTAAGTGTTCTCATATGTACTGTTTTCTCTCACAACCTGGACTTCATGACACTGATCCTAGCGGTAATTTTAAGTAGTAACTTAAATATACAGAAAAAATTCAATAGAACAAAGTATTCCCTAAAAGATTAGTGACCTTACCACCCTGGTTATGCATGTACAAAAATAACAAATACAATTTAGTGGCTATAAAAAACTATTTTCCCTAAAAATAGTTATTTCTGCAGAACAATCTAAGAGTTCTTAAATGAAAATGCACTAATCTATTTTACAACCTGCACAATTAAGTATTTCAGAAACACTTGTGCAAAACTGTAAGAAACACCCACTTATAAGAATTTAATATGTGATAAATTAAATATTGAGTTTAATTTTATATCACTCATCTTAGCTTCAGTGATATAATTTAAAGAAAGCTGTCAACCAAAACAAACCAAAACCTAAAAAATGACAGTTAAGCACTTCAAAATTACTAACACTGAATACCTACAAAAATCAACCTCACTGGTGTGTGTGTGTCTGTGTGTGTGTGTGTGTGTGTGTGTGTGTGAGTGTGTATGTGTGTTTCAAATAGAAGATGAAAAGGGGAAAACATATAGTTGGAAAAGGCTTATTATAGTAACTTTAAGATTATAGTCCAAAGTTTTCCATAACACCATATGCAAAAAACAAACCCAAATTGCACTTGTAAAATTGAGTGCTAATATTTTTATCTGTATATTTTCTCTTTTGTGAAAATGTAAATCATTTCATCTATGAGTGGCAGACGGAGTACAGTTTTATAACTTCAAAATGAATTCTCTTTGCCAGGTATGGTGGCTTATGCCTGTAATCCCAGTTTTGGGAGGCTGAGACAGGAGAATCACAGTTTCTCAGCAAGCCTCAGCAACTTAGTGAGGCCCTCCACAACTTAGTGAGACCTTTTTTCAAACTAAAAAATAAAATAGGGCAAGGGGATAGTAGCTCAGAGGTAGAATGTCCATGGGTTCAATACCCAGTATCACCAAAAGAGAGAGAACTCTAATTAACTTAAAGGAAAGCCCTGAAAACTCAAATCATCTGCAGTCAGAATTTCGTGACATTTAAACTTTTCTATTAATGTTGACACAGTTTTACTGCTAACCATTTATCATCTCATATACAATTTTGCTGTGAGCTCAACAACCAGTGATTCCTATAAATCTCAGTATCATAACAAAACTATCTGAATTATTTTAGGGATGGTCCTTAAAGTGTAGATCTGTGTTTCTGAGAATTAGCATATTCTTTAATAACCCAGATAAGTTTCAAAATAAGATATGAAGTCACATTTTAAAATTACAAATATATTTTGGCCTCCATTTTTCCAAAAGACAAGATTTAAAGTTAGGATATATGAAATAGCTACACAATTCTAAATATTTTATTTGTGACATGTAGGCTTAAAATCCAGCATAATTAATTAGAACATAAAACTTACTCCAATTTCATTGTACAATAAGCTCGACTTTAAAGTAGAATTGTTCACTTGAGAGAAAACATGCTTAAAATAAAAAGATGGAGGTAAAGTCTGTTTCCTTAAACTTCTATCTTAAGTATTGGATCCATTTTCCCATACCATCCATTCAATTAAAACTATCCTACAGTAGTCAAGATAGAAGGAAAGGAAAGGAAAGGAAAGGAAAAAAGGAAGGAAGGAAGGAAGGAAGGAAGGAAGGAAGGAAGGAAGGAAGGAAGGAAGAAAACAAGTTCTAAGAAAATACCTAAGGTTAAAAAAATGATTATTTAACTACAAAGTAATTAAACTGAATTTTAAAAATTCAACCTACACATCCAAATGATACTATTCAAAATAGTAACACTGGGAAACCATTTTTTATTCAGTGAGGCAATCAATGCTTAAAACATTCTCTTCTACAGATTCAGTCTATGACACATTCTTTTGAACTTCCTTGCAGGCTTAGTTCTCAGAGAACACTCAAATGATTGACTTGGTTTGGTGATTAGGGTAGGTCGTGTGAATTTGCCAAAAAAGTTTTGTGCAAATAAAATGATGAAACTGATTTTCTTGCATAGTTACAGGCCAATTCTCATGGCATCTCTAAAAAACCTGTAAAATCATTAGACTTCTACAGCATAGCTGGAATAAGAAATGATCCCAGGGGAGCTACTATGAAGATCAACTCTCATTTGGATGCGAAGGTACGAGCATGACATACCTTTAATATGAAAGTTCTACAACTTAATATTTGCATCTCACATAGCCTGCCATTTCAGTCATTATAACTAACCTCTCTCAGAGAGGGTGTAGAAAAAGCTATAAAAGAAATCTGTCATTTTTCTATTTTCCCATAAGCAAGGAAAATACTAATACATAAAATGGGGTCTGGAGAGTACATGAGTAAAATATAAATATACACCTCATCTCTATTTTTTAAGAGATTTTAGTGCTTTATCCATTCTGATAAAAAAAAAAGGCAGTAACTGTGCCTGAAATATATTATACATTAAACATGTCTTCTGTTACCATTCTATACTGACCATTTATAATTTATAAATGACTAACATAGGGAAGGTAGAAAGAGATAGCAATCTAGGGCTGGGTGTGGTGGCACACACCTGTAATCCCCGTAGTTGAGAGTCTAAGACAAGAGACTCACAAGTTTGAGGACGACCTCAGCAAGTAGTGAAACTCTCATCAACCTAAGAAGACCCTGTTTTTAAAAAAATAGGGCTGGAGGTGTAGCTCAGAGGTAGACTGTTCCTAATTTCAATCCTCAGAAAAAAAGAGGGAGAGGAAGGGAGAAAGGAAAAAGGGAGGGTAGGTTAGGGAGGAGGAAAAAAAAGAAAAAAAAGAGACAGCAATCTAAAACCATTCATTTTAAGGTAAACTGACTTCCAAAGCCACCATTAACACACTTGTGTGCTTTTAGAACAGCCCAATTCCATGGTTTTTATAGGAAATGAAATGATAAAGTCCATTACTACTGTTAACTGAAAAAAAGATTTATCTTTCGGGTATGGTGGTGCACGCTTATAATCCTAGCATTTGGGAGGCTGAGACTAAAAGATCGTGGTTCACGGATAGCCTCAGCTACTTAGTGAGGCCCTTTGCAACCTAGTAAAACCCGGTTTCAAAATAAAGAAGAAAAAAAATAGGTCTGGGGTGTAGCTCAGAGATAGAATGTCCCTGGGTTCCATCCCCAGTACCACACACACAAAAAAACCTTTCTGTTATTTCTCTACACTACCACTATTCCTCTCCTTCATCAATTAAAGTCATTCCTAAAACTTCATATCAACTTGCTTCATATCAACCAAAGCACTGTTAGTTACAATCATATGTTAACTACTACTTTACATTTCATAGAATAATTTTATCAAAGGAAGAGAAAATCAACTTCTGCTTTATAATCTGTATAAAGAGTAAGGGGAAATAATTATTTGAGTTATTTATAAGTTAAATAAAGAGATGTAAAAAGAATAGACATTTATAAGCAAGCTCTGCTGCAAAATCAGACATGGACACATATTTTATAAAAGGCATCTTACCAAATCCAAACAACTTTTAATGAAATCAGTGTTTTCTCATCTGCTTGGTGAGTGTTTTCTTACTTGTAGCCATATAACACCATGTACAATGCCAGGCTTCTTTCCCTGAAACATTTATACTTTTACCATATATACATGCGTACTTATCTCCTTGTTTCCCAATAACTCTGGTTAAATGAATACTCAGAAACAGGCACCTGAGATTCTGGCACAGTGAAAACAAACTCCTACCTAAATAAATGATATGGTAAATCCTATCACCAAATATTAATTTATAGAAATATTTTTCTATTTTTACAGTATACTAAAATGTAAGGCTTAAAAGAACTAAAATAATTTTATACTATCTTCCCCGTATTTGACTACTGCAACTCCTTTGTAAGTTGATATGAAGTCAACTGCTATATGGAAGACTCACTGAGTAATCATGCTCATTATTTCCTATATAGATAAGATTCAATCACATCACCAAATTGAATCAACCTATAGTGGATAATATTATTCACTTGGATACTATTCATTTTAAGGAAATCAGCCAGTTCTCATTGTGGTTTATAAATAAAAACTACAAGTAAATGTCCAATATATTTATCACTACCAGGCTCTCCCATTAATACCAGTTGGTACTTGACAAATAATTGCTAGAAATGAAGTGGAGAAAAAGGCAGTTCCTAGTGCTTATAATTGTAAGGGTGTTAAATTGTACCACTGCTCTACTTGTTATAACAAAAACAAATTTATTTCATTTTAGATTCTTTTCCACACTAAACATTGTAATCTATATAATTCCAAAGCAAAAATTTCTATTCCATAAGGAAAAAGGTATATGTTTCTAACTAAAGGGAGGGTATGTATTTCTAACTAAAAGAAGCAGAATTACCAAAAATCAACAAAATTAAAAATGCAAGTCTGAAAAGGGCATTTCTCAATCTCAAGAACAAAACTGACAAAAATAATATATATTCTAAAAACTAAGTTCCTGAACTTATTGATGGTAATAATTCACTAGAATGTCATGGCAAATAAAATTTAAAGAGTTAATAACTACTGAATTAGTATTTTCACTGAAAAGAAAAAGATTTCTTTCACAGTGGAAAAATCAGAAGTCAGAATGCTTCAACTGGGCCTATAATAAGCAAAGAAGGTACTGTATCATTTTAAAATGATAGGCAAACACCAGCTCCATTCACTGAATGGAAATGCTAAAAAGTGATCAATTTCCCCAGTCCTTAAATTCCATGTTTAATATCAGTACCTACAATTAATAATTTATTTTTAACTTCTCATGGAAGTTGATCCCTAAAAGGAAGTCTCTAAGACTGTGTTTACAAGTAATTGATTAAAATCTTGCCATTCTATTCAAAGGTTTAAAAACAAGACTTCCTAGAACTTGACTCCCCACACAAACTAATCCCCCTCCCCAATCAAACACACTCTTCTATCCTCTCCTCTTCAAATCAGAAGGGGATTCTGCCGACCTATGGCTCATTTGGCAATTGCTAAGAAACCTCACAGTTCAGCATCACCTCTGAAGATGGCAATCCTATATATAACCTGAAGTTTTACTCCTACAGTGCAGTTAACATGGAGAAAGAAGCCAAAATGCAATAGTATTACATTTCAACATTCTCAAGTTTCAATATCACAGATATTAAGAGATGGAGAAAGATCTGCTTGTAGAACTTTAAGCATTTGTTGAAGAGAATACATTACAATCAATATAAAAAATAATTAAGAAATACTAATTTTTATGTTCTACATGCACACCTTTACAAATTATGATTCTTCAATGTAGTAAAAGCTGAAGATCACCAATTTAGGTAAACTATGGCTTTTATCGTAGATTATTTTACAACATGCACCATTAAGTGCCCTGGGTAGTAATCCTAATAGTTTCAAGCCCTGTTCAGTTCCATGTCTGTGCTTTGCACCTCAGATGTGAGCCTGCCAAGGCACTTAAAAACATAAGTCTTTTGGGGACTTCAAAATGGGCTACAATTTATACAACACAAAATCCATCAGCAATTCAGTAAGTAAGCATTTTCTTTGAGTGCACAGTATTATTAAAAACTCTTCAAGTAACCAAAACCAGTTTAAAAGCAATACTGTAGGCCACAAAGACAAAATTTACCCCCCTATTAAATGTAGAGAATGGTTCCTGGCTTCCTCTAGCAATAGAATATGTTTTCAAATACTCAGAATGAAGAAAAGGGAACCCAAACAAGCCCCCCAAACCTAAGATGAAACAATCTAGATTAAAAACATAATTTTACAGAAACACACTCCACACAGCTTCATTTGAGGAACAATTTGCACAGCTCTGCATCCTTTTATCTGTCCTTTGAGGTGAGTTTTTCAATCAGTTCTTGAAGTGGTGCAAGTTCTCTTCTATCAATAAGGTTGAACTCCTAGACAAAAAGGTAGAAGAAATAACAAAAACATATAATTTGTGTTTCATCCCAAAGCAGATTACCATTAACTGATTAGAAATTAGTTTTTGAAATAAAGATAGATTTTTATTCTTTTGTTGTGGTACTGGGAATTGAACCCAAGACCATTCTACCTCTGAGCTATACCCTTAGCCCTATTTTTTATTTTGAAACAGGGTCTCACTAGGTTGTGGAGGGCCTCACTAAGTAGCTGAGGTTGGTTGCAAACCTGTGATCCTCCTGTCTCAGGCTCCCAAGTACTGGGATTACAAAGCATGCACCACCCTACCTGGCTTGAAGTAAAGATAGATTTGATATATTTTTTCTAATCACTAGCTCTGTGTCTTTGGCTTAATTTGCCTGATGTTATATTTTTACATCTCTAATAGTAGGATAAATCCTTACCTCATTAAAATATTGTGGGGACACTGAATGTGATAATGGATGCTAACCATTTTATGTAATATCTGGCATGAAGTAAATCAATCAATGGTAATTGTTTCTTCCTGTTGAAAGCAATAACCTAGGCACCATTTTAAGTACAGAAAAAACAAACAGGGATCAAAATATTTAGCTTAGCAGGCAAACTTGGGCATTATATGAAGAGTAAAAGCTTGGCTGTAAACTAATAGATCTATAGGCTATCATAAGATACAGTATACAAGTAACATGAATAATTAAAATTCTGAAAAAAACAAATGAGAACAACTGGATTCAATTTGTGCCTTTTTTAAGGTGCTGGAGAGTAAACCCAGGGCCTCCCACATTTACCACTAATCTATGCTGCCAACCCTAAATTGTGGTGCTTCTTTAAAAGTTCCACCCCTAAGTTGGAAGACCATGTACAAAGCCTTGGGTTCAACCCTAAGCACCCCTAAATAATAATAATAAAGTAGTTCTGAAATATCATTCTGAAATCTACTTCTGAACAGAATTCCCATGAATTACTAACTATAAGGCTAAGAAATAAGGGATGTCTATATTTCCAGGCTTCTGCCATGATGAAGCATTCTCAATTTCCAACATAATTAATTCATGAGCATCCATTAGGTGTCAAAAATCTACAATGAGAATTATCAAGAAGCATTAGGAGACATTCAAAAGCTTGCCACTTAAGACTTGTGGGGTCTGGGCACAAATGGAAATATATCAATGACTTAATTATTAAATTTTATATTAATCTAATGTGTATGTGAGAGAGGGGGTATACTGGGTATTGAACCAAGGCACATTCCACCTCTGAGCTACAGCCCCAGCAAGTGGAAATAAGTTGCTGACAGCCTCACTAAATTGCTGAGGCTGGCTTTGAACTTGTGATCCTCTTACCGCGGCCTCCAAAGTACTAGGATTACAAGGGTATACTACCACGCCCCGCTTACATTAATCTAATCTTGCTAAATAAAACATGATCTATCCTCCTACCTTGACAAATATACCTTTATAGTGACCAGGAAAGCAGACTCAAATTTAAAATTCTCAAGATGCCTCAGGATTGCTCCTTACATTATAAAGCAGTGACATAAGGAGAACCAGCCTCAAGTGCTCTTCTAACCGCTAGCTCCATTCTGTACCACAGAATGAATGGAGACACCTTGGCTGGCACATATGGGTAAGATGATCCACAAGTCCTTACAAACAGCTGTCATCAGGCTACTCCTCAGACTGACAAGTATACCTATCAGAGATATGGCCTGCTCTCCCAATAACAGACTCAAGGAAAAGATCCACAGAGATCCTGGCAATGCACTTGGGACCAGGTGGGCAAAGAACTCTGGAGTCTCCGGTAAAAGTATAAACACCAAAAGAGATCTGGTTCTTGGCCTTGTAGATCTCTCATTCTGTAGGGAGGAGCTGCAGTTGGAGAAAGGACAGAGCAAGATTCTAAAAATTGTGGGGCCAAGTTAGATATCCCTCATTAACAAAGGATGAGACTATGTAATTAATAAGAAGCTCACAGAAGTCTGAAGTGTAAGTGCGATCAGATGTTATAAATTAAGCACACTGATCTCCATATATGTATTAGGATTTAGGAAACTGTATACTTTTAAGATCAGAGAATAAAGCTGGCCATGGTGGCACACACCTATAATTCCAGTACTTGGGAGGCTGAGACAGGAGGATCACAGGTTCAAGGATAGCCTCAGCAAGTAGTGAAACTCATCAACTTAGTGAGACCCTGTTTCAAAATAAAGAATAAAAAATAGAG
The DNA here is from genome assembly GCF_963383645.1 of Muscardinus avellanarius. Lineage (NCBI taxonomy): Eukaryota > Metazoa > Chordata > Mammalia > Rodentia > Gliridae > Muscardinus > Muscardinus avellanarius. The sequence continues at coordinate 81,893,830 of NC_137791.1, forward strand.
CTAGGGGTATTGCTTGGAGGTAGAATGCTTCTGAGTTCAATCCCCAGTACCACCAAAAAAAAAAAAAAGGATTACAAAATAAAGTAAAACTAACCCTTTGTTTGGGAGAACATGCTCTCCTAAAACACCAAAGCCTTAACTTTTAGAGTTATATTCGGCCTTAAACCACAGTACAAATTTTGCAAAGATGAAAAATTAAGAATTACATTTCTATGGATCTGCAGAGGGGATATTAAAACAACAGTTTTGGCAAATTAAAGTCACCTAAAATGTGTTGATGTACGAGAAATTGAGATATAAAATGTATGTCTTCAGTGTGAGCAGTATATAAATAGGGGAAAGGGACAGTTTTCTTCAAAGGAGATTGGAAGTGAAGGAGGCATTTATAAACATGCCCACAGATGTACAAAACAACATATATTCATAAATTCAAACCTGGGCTTCTCCTCTCCATCACCTCCTTCTTTTAACCTCTACAAAAATAAGTAAATAATAAAACTGGCTAGATCAGTCAATTCCAACTTTCATTTATTATTTCTCTAATTAGAGAATTAAGTAAGAATATTTTTTTAGTGCTCTTAGTCTCTATTTCTAAGGCCAGTTATTTGAGGACTAAACAAAGAGGAGATCAGCTACAGGTCAGATTGAAGACTAACAGACCTATAGAACAGAAACACTCTGATATATTTTACCCTCAGACATGATGGGTGGTCCTTAACTTAGAAATTATTTAGAATGTGTTCTCAAGAGAAGGGTAAGGGAAGCTGGATATGGTAGCACAGGCCTGTAATCTCAGTACTTGAGGGGCTGAGACAGGAGGATCACAGATTCATGGATAGCCTTGGAAACACAGCAAAACCCTATTTCAAAACAAAATAATAAAAAGGGGGGAGAGGTAATGGTAGTACACTCCTTTAAATCTAGTACTTAGGAGAATAAAGTAGGAGGATCACAGGTTTGACACCAGCCTTAGGAACTTAGTAAGATCCTCAGCAACTTAACGAGACCCTGTTTCAACATTAAAAAAAAAAGCCAAGGGTGAACGTTGGAGGTATAATGCCCCTGAGTTTAATTCCCAGACCCTCAAAAATAAAGAAGGGGAAGAGGAAAATATTCAAAAAAGTGTATTTCCAAGATGGAATCTACTAGTAAAGATCAAGGATGGGCTAGAATCAGGGTACATATCTGTAATCCTACTACTTGAGAGACCAAGACAGAGGACCACAGGTTGAAGGCCAGCAGGCTATTATACAGGTTATCTCCTGCTTCAAAATAAAAAATTAAAAGGACTTGGAGTGCAGCTCAGATGGTGGAATGCCCCTGGGTTCAATCATCAGTAACACACACACACACAAACAACAATAATAACAACAACAACAACAACAACAACAACAACAACAACAACAATAATACAAAACAGAAAAAAGTAGAGGGTTAAGGAAAGTAGGAGTATAAGCATAGTCAAGAGACCAATTTTATCTACAAATCAACCCAACTAGTCAGGTTCATATTCAGCCACTCCATATGGCCTAAGAACTAAAGTAAATCCAAGACAAAGCCTCTCGGATCCATTTTAGACTTGACTGCCCTCAACTTGAACACATAAAATTCACAAATAAAAGGCCAGTTCCTATCATCATGGAAAGTATAGAAGATACAGGATAGAGAGATGTCAAATTCTGTCTTGACAGTAAATAAGCAGTACTCATCACTGAATTTTAAGGAAAAATTTTTACATTCAGCAGCTAAGGCCCCCCTAATTCAACTTACCTGGACAAAAAAAATAAAGTGCTTGAAAGATGTATTGAGATGTGCTTCCTCCTGAAGCTGGATCACAGGGTCAAAATGTTGATGATAAATGTGAGCATAAACCCTAAAGAGACGTTTGAGTATAGTCTTTGCCACAGACATGAAATTCTTTGGGAATGGAACACCTAGTAAAGAAATAAACAACACCCTTTGTTATAAATAAAAAGAGAGCAAGGCAACATGATTTTGACAGCAAATGGCAACATAAATTACTAAGATAAGGGTGAAAAGTAGTTTTTACAAATTACTAGTTTATATTATCCATTATGCCCTTCAGAATTCTCAAGCTGTGAATGGAAACTCCAGAACTTCTACAAAATAAGAACTAATCTTTATCAAAGCCTAGTAAGCCTCTAACACATCACCACTTTACTAAAATGAAACAAACACCTAAGATGGAAAAAAAGCTAAAAACCCACACTTAGATATTCAAATTTCCACATGTATGTGAACATAAATAATGTATGAGCCATGTTTACTTCCATTTAAGGTACTTACATTTTGTACTTTTTCTATATAACTATTTCATTATTACTACTCCAGGTCTATATTGGCGCTGAAATCAGCTGCAGTCTCTGTTCAATTAGACGCCTTGTTTTGTGAACTAGAACACTTTTACAGCATTAAATAGATACAAAACTAGAAAAATACAAAGTCCCTGCAAGGAAAAGAAAACCTTTATACACTGTTTGGTAGACTGGTATAGCCACTTTGGAAACAGTACAAAGGTTCCTAAAAATATCAAAAAGAAAATTACAATATGACTTAGCAATCCTTCTTCTGAGTATATATTTAAAATAGATGAAATCATCACAACATAAGATATTGCACTCCCAGATGGGCATGGTGGCAGATGCTTGTAATCCCAGCATTTGGGAGGCTGAGACAGGAGGACCGCAGTTCGTGGACAGCTTCAGCTACTCAGTGAGGTCCTTTGCAACCCACTGAGACCTTGTTTCAAAGTAAAGAATAAAAAATAGGGTTAAAAAAATAAAAAAGAGTAAAAAATAAAAATAGCTCAGAGGTAGAATGCCCCTGGGTTCCATCCCCAGTAACACACAAAAAAGATATTGCACTCCTATGTGGACCGTACTTTTATTCATAATACCCAAGATATTTAAACAACTTAAATGTTCATAAATGGATGAATGTATAAAGAAACTGAGATACATGTATGCAAAAATATTATTCAGTCTTAAAAGGGAAAAGATCCTGCCTTTTGTTATAACATGAATGGACTTGGAGGACATTACACTAAGTATAAATTAAACAATAATAATAACAAGATATTGCATGATCTCATTTATATTTAGGGAAGGGGTTTAAATAAAAGGAGAATAAAAATGTGGTAAGCTACCAAGAGTTGTAGGTCAAAGAATACAAAGTAGCAGATTCATAGGATGACGAAGTCTAAAAATCTAATGTACAATATTAAGACTGTAACTATTAATAGTGTACTGTATCAGGAATTTTTATTAAATAAGTTGTAGCTGCTTTTGCCAAGGTGTATGGGGTAATATATAACTGAGATCATGAATGTGTTCACTTGTTTCACCATAATAACCATTTACACACACACACACACACACACACACACAAGCGCGCGCGCACAAAATCTTACCATGTTATATAACTTAAATACATATAATAAAATTTATCCTTTAAAAAAATACAAAATTAAGAGGCAGGTGTGGTGACCCATGCTTGTAATCCCAGCATTTGGGAAGCTGAGAGAGGAAGATCGTGGTTTGAAGACAGCCTCAGCTACTCCTTAGCAAGACCCGTTGTAACTCAGTGAGATCCTGCTTCAAAATAAAGAATAAAATATAGGGCTGGGAGTGTAGTGTGAAGGTAGACTGTCCCTTGGTTCCATCCCCTGTACCGCCAAACAAAAAACAAAAAAAACAAAATCAGCTGGGCATGATGGCACATGCCTGTAATCCCAGGTCAAGATAGGAGGATTTCACAATTTAGTGAGGTCTCAGCAATTTAGCAAGACCCTGTTTCCAAATAAAAAACAAAACCAGGTGTGGTGGCACATGCTTGCAATCCCAGCATTTGGGAGGCTGAGACAGGAAGATTGTGCTTCACAGACAGCCTCAGTTACTACTTAGTGAGGAGGCCCTTTGCAACTCAGTGAGACCCTGTTTCAAAATAAAGAATAAAAAATAGGACTAAGAGTATAGCTTGGAGGTAGAATGCCTCTGGATTCCATCTCCAGTACCACAAAAATAATTAATTAATTAATTAATTAAATAGGAAAAGTAATTTAAAAAAAAGCAAGGCTGGGGATGTAGCTCAGTAGAATGCCTCTGGGCTTAACCTCTAGTATTAAAAAAAAAATACAAAATCCTATATTCATTGTTAAACTGACTAAATGATCTAAACTGGCAAAACAGCTGAATACTGATACTACCAGGTTCAATGTCATGATGTTGCCCATTGCTCATTTAAAATTATTCTAAACTGGCCAAACATGCTGGGACACACATGTACTTCCAGTATTTGGAAGGCTGAATAAAGAGGATTGCAGGTTCAAGGACAGGCTCAGCAACTCAGTGAGGTCCTCCACAACTTGGTGAGACCCTGTTTCAAAATAAAGAATAAAAAATAGGGCTGGGTTGTAGCTTGGAGGTAGGATGCCCTTGGATTCAATCCCCACTATCCCCCCCTAAAATTCTAAACTGGGTATATGATAATATATAACTATAATCCTAGTACTTGGGAGGCTGAGGCAGGATAATCAATCATAGGTGCCAGGCCAGCCTTAGCTACTGCAACTTAGTGAGACTCTGTTTCAAAATAAAGAATAAAAGAATAGGGATGAGAGTAGCTCGGGGGGTAGAATATACCCTGGGTTCTATCCCCAGTACAGAGGAAAAAAAAATTTCAAGCTGGGCAAGGTGGCACACACCTATAATCCCAGTACTTGGGAGTCTAAGACAAGAAGATCACATGTTCAAGGACAGCCTCAGTACGTAGTAAGACTCTCATCAACCTAGCAAAACCTCATTTCAAAATAAAAAATGAATAGGGCTGGAGGTGTAGCTCAGAGGTAAAATGCCCCTGAGCTTAATCCCCTGTAATACCAAAACAAAACAAAACACTATTAAAAACTATCAATGTCGTGAATGAGCAAGCAAAAAGGACTAAAATACACATCTCATGGATTTAAAAAGACTAAAAGAAAGAACACAACTGAATGAAAACAAATATTAAAACTTCTCTTTAACTATAAAGGTATTACTCAGAACACATGAAAAACCTGAACAAGACCTACAAATTGAAGAATATATTGTTTATTTGAAATTAGAAGCTCACCTTGATGTTTAGGACAAACTTGGCATGAAGAAGATAGAACACTTTTTTTTTTTTTTTTTTTTTTTTTTTTTAGTACTGGGGATGGAACCCAAGGGCAATGTACCTCTGAGCTACACCCCTAGCCCTATTTTTTTGGTCTTTTTATTTTTGAAACAGGGTCTAAGAGAGTCGCAAAGGACCTCACTGAGTAGCTGAGGCTGTCCCTGAACTGCAATCTTCTGGTCTCCGCCTCCTGAATGCTGAAATTACAAGCGTGTACCACCATGCCCGACTAAGAGAGGACACTTTCAAATGAATGCATGAGTTTAGAACTACTTTGGTAGATATGGTCACCTAGTGTGGTTCCTAAAATGGTAATAAGCCTGTATCTTGAACTTTCTACTGAAAGGGTTGAGCTTCATAATTCATATGTATGTGTGTGTGTGTGTGTGTGTGTGTGTGTGTGTGTGTATATATATATATATATATATATATATATATATATATATATCCCTCCAAAAAAGCCCTCTTTGGAAGTAAATCCAATAATTTTTAATCTTTATTTAATATCACAAAAATCTATCATATAAAACAATTATCTTAAGTCAAGAGAAATACAATATTCATTTTCTAATAAACCTATTCTATTAATTACACTAAGTTAAAAGGCAAAAAAAATTAATTTACATGAAATATGTTGCTTATTTTATGACTGTTAACAAATTTTTGTACCTCTTCTTGGGAATTGCACAATATACACATATATCAACATAGCTCTATAGAATTATCCAAATTAATAGAGTAGGAAGAGTAAGGACAATTCTAGAACCATAAAATTTGATAAACTATGATGGGTCCCAATTATATAAAAAAAAAATACCAATTTTTGATGGAAATAATGTCTCATCATCCAACTGATCCTGGACCCAAGTCATCAGATAATCAATATACTTTGGTGCGGAGCACTTAATAGGCTTCTTTATGTTTGTTCCATCTGCCCAATGATACTCATATCTGCAATGGAAAGATAAAAATCACAAAGAATATCAGTATGCAATTATATAAAGTATACTCATTTTTATATTACAGATTCATGTGTTATTAAAACATAAATATGTTCTAAAAATCTATTTTGCCAAATAAAGATGTAGTGTGTGTGTGTGTGTGTGTGTGTGTGTGTGTGTGTGTGTGTGTGTGTGTGTGTGTTTACTGGGGATTAAACCCAGAGGCATTCTACCTCTGAGCTACACCTATAGCCCTATTTTTTTTTTTGGGGGGGGTGGTATTGGTGATTGAACCCAGGGTCATTCTACCTCTGAGCTATACCCCACAGCACTATTTTGTTCTTTATTTTGAAAGAGGGTCTCACTAAGTTACAAGGGGAATCACTAAATTGCTGAGGCTGGCTACAAACTTGTGATCATCCTGTCTCAACCTCCCAAGTACTAGGATTAAAAGCATGAGCCATCACTCCCAACTTTATTTTTATATTTTTGCAGTACCCAGGTGCAGTCTACCTCCAAACTACAACCCAAGCCCTATTTCTTTTTTATTTTAAAACAGGGTCTCACTAAGTTGCAGAGGTCTTCACCAAGTGGCTGAGGCTGGCTATGAAACAGCAATCTCCTGTTTCAGCCTCCGGAACACTGAAATTAGACACATGCACCACTATATCTGGCCTTTTTTTTTTTTTTTTTTGCGGTACTTAGTATGGAACCAATGGGCAGTCTACCTCCAAGCTACACCCCCAGCCCTATATTTTATTCTTTATTTTGAAACAGGGTCTCACTTAGTTGCAATGGACCTCACTAAGTAGCTAAGGCTGGCTGTGAACTGCGATCCTCCTCTCTCAGCCTTCTGAATACTGGGCTTACAAGTGTGTGCCACCATGCTGGGCCTCTGGCTTATTTTTTATTTTGAAACAGGGTATCACTAAATTGTAGAGAGCCTCATGAGGTTGCTGAGGCTGGCCACAAACTTGGGGTCCTCCAGTATCAACCTCCAATGTACTAGGATTATAGGTATGCACCACTATGCCTGGCAAAGATGTATTTTTTTAAATTACTTTTTTTGGTGCTGGGGGTTGAACACAGGGGCATTCTATTACTTCTGGGAGTGTCGCTGGTAGCATGCCCCTGGGTTCAACCCCTAGTATGGAAAAAAAAAAAAAGATAAAGAATTTAAAAATAGGGCTGGGTGTGTAGCTTTGAGGTAGAATCCCCCTGGGTTCAATTCCCAGTACTGCAAAAAAAAAAAAAAAAAAAAAAAAAAATTAAAGTCTTTAGCCGGGCATGGTGGCACACACCCATAATGGGATGCTAAGACAGGAGGATTCTGTAGGTTCCCAGCCTCAGCTACTTAGTGAGGCTCTCAGCAATTTAGTGAAACCCTGTTTCCAAATAAAACATAAAATAGGTGAGGGATGTATCTCAGAGGTAGAAGGCCCCTGGGTTCAATCCCCAGTACCACACACACACACACACACACACACACACACACACTAAAGTTCTTAGTGTAATTTAAGCCTATTTCTTCTTGTTTGATCCTCTTAGGAGACAGATCATGGATAGCAGAACTTTAATCATCATTACTCATCACTTAGAGACAGTAATTCATCCATGTTTTAGCCCTCTTGTTAAGAAACCTTAACACTTCTACTCTTCCCTCACAATAATGTTCTTTATCTTGTTAATGATTTACAGGGGATTTTTTTTTGGGGGGGGGGTTGTTTTTTTTTTTTTTTTTTTTTTTTTTTGTGTGTGTGTGTGTGTGTGTGTGGTAGTAGGGATGGAACCCAGGGGCATTCTGCCTCTGAGCTACACCCCCAGCCCCATTTTTTATTCTTTATTCTGAAACAAGATCTCACTGAGTTGCAGAAGGTCTCACTAAGTAGCTGAGGCTGTCAGAGAACTGAACCACGATCCTCCTGTCTCAGCCTCCCAAATGCTGAGATTACAAGTGTGCGGCACTATGCCCAGCTGATTTTCAGGTTTTTGATATTAATTTTCAAATGTAAAATCAAAATGAGGCATGGTAAACAATAAATCATACTCAATACCCTAAAGCTTTTTTTAAAAGCTTTATACCTATAACTCTAGGTTGCTTATACCTATAAAGTTTACAACTATGATTTCCTAATCTTTTTTCTTTTACCTATATACTTAAGATGACTTCTTCACTTTGTAGCTCTGTTTTGCCCCCAACTATTTTTATTGCACCTTTTTTTAAATTGCACCTATGACAGGCGATTTTCTTTGAAATTTATTTGTCATCATGATATGAGCCTGTAACCTACAACTCCAAAACATTCACCATTTTGTTTTTTAATAATAATAAACAGTAACTGAGAACAAATCCTGTGAGTCATCATTCAATACAACTTTAAAAGGCAAATATTAAGCAGGTTGAAAATACTCAAACCAAAATCTGAAATACTCCAAAATCAGGAACTGTTTGCCTTCCAACAAGATGCCACAAGCAGAAAATTCTGCACTTGACCTCATGTGATAGTTGCAGTCAAAACAAAGATGTACTAAACATATTGTATAACATTATCTTCAGCCAATATATATGTAAGGTATATATGAAATACAAATTAATTTCATGCTAAGATTTGAATACCATCCTTGAGATAACTCTATGCTTATGCAAATATTCCAAAATTTTAAAAATGCCAAATTCCTCTAATCCCAAGTATTTTGGGCAAGAGATACTAAATTTCTATTAACAAATGCATCTCCTTGGTACAACTATGCCTCTACTAGGAAAGATAAAGAACCCTCAAAACTACATCTTAGCATTATCAACAGGCAAAAGTTGGTGCAAGCCTGTAATACCTACTTGGGAGGCTGAGATAGGAAGATCACAAGTTTGAAGCCAGCCTCAGCAACTCAGTGAGGCTGTCAGCAACTTAGCAAGATCCTGTCTCTTTAAAAAAAAAAAAAAAAAAAAAAGGAAAAAGGGCTTGGGCTGTAGCTTAAAGGTATACCTACCTTTTTTTTCTTTCTTTCTTTCTTTTTTTTTTTTTTTTGGTGGTACTGGAGGTGGGACCCAGAGGCTTTCTCCCGACCTATTTTTATATTTTATTTGGAGACAGGGTCGCACTAAGTTGCTGAGAGTCTCACTAAGTAGCTGAAGTTGGCTTTGAACCTGTGCTATCCTCCTGTCTCAGCCTCCCAAGTGAGGGGATTACAAGCGTGTGCCACCACACCCGGCAGTATACCTAGCTTTTTAAAAATAAAATAAAATAAAATAAATATATATAACCCAAAATTTTGCTGTTTTAAGACAGTGCTATTTCATTTTTCAGTGACTACTTAACTATGTAACAGCAAAATTAAAAACATTTATTTCATAAGTGAAACTTAAAACTTGTTTTAATCTTAAGTAAACACCTAACAAGTGGGATTTCATTTTTAAATGCCCCCTTTCCTTTAAGAAACCTTCCTGAAATAACAAGTAACAGAAATTCACTATCTTTGATGAAACCAGGAAACACCTGTGTATTTAAAAACAAAGAACTACCTAATTAATGTAAATTCAAACATGACAACGGAAGACCAAAAGAGGCCCCTACAACTACAAAGATGCCCACAGAGGACAGTTGTCTGAAGTAAACAGACCCATGATGGGTGAAAACAGCAGAAGATAACTCCAAGAGGAAATCTGTAAGCAAGCAGGGACTAAGAGTCTGAATAATTAGCCGGGCGTGGTGGCACATGCTTGTAATCCCAGCATTTGGAGGCTGAGACTGGAGGACCACAGTTCGCGGACAGCCTCAGCTACTTAGTGAGGCCCTCCACAACTCAGTGAGACCCTGTTTCAAAATAAAGAATAAAAAATTGGATAGGGGGTATAGCTCGGATGTCAAATGCCTCTGGGTTCCATCCCCAGAGCCCCCCCCCCCAAAAAAAGAGTCTGAATACAGGGCTAGAAAGAAGCAAAAGATCAGATACAGCTTTCTGCCTGTTTCAGCATGGTCTTCTTTTCTCTTTACTGGGAAGCCAGATTATGTTTTTACCTCTTTTATGTGGTGTCACCACACCTTCCCTAAGTTCTCTTACCCATTATAAGCTCTGTGATCATTTGACTAAATTCTTTATGTTCATGACAATGTGTTAGCCAATATTTTTGTAGCAAATGTAATAAAATGAAGTAGTATCACTAAATAGTACCTCCATTGTTATTATAATAATAAAAGCCAGCTTCAAAGATGTACTGGTCCAACCAACATATATTGAGTACTATCTAGGTGGCAGGTACTGTCTTTGCACCAAAAGAGGTTTTTTAGTGTTTGTACATGGTACTAGGAATGGAACTCAGAGGCATTCTAACCTTTGAGCTACACCGCAGCCCTGTTTTTGTTTTGTTTTGTTTGAAAACAGGGTCTTGCTAGGTTGATAAAAGTCTCACTACTTGTTGACGCTATCCTTGAATCTGCAATCCTCCTGTCTCAGACTCCCAAGTACTGGGATTATAGGTATGCACCACCATGCCCGGCAACCAAAAGAGATTTAAAAGAACAACTATAACAGTACTTAGTATTTCATATAAATAAGGTATATGTCATAGGTATGCAGCTCAGTGGTATTCAAAACTTGTTGGCGCCAGGTGTGGTGGTGCACACTTGTAATCCGAGACAGAAGGATTGCAGGTGGTGGCCAGCCTCAGCTACTTAGTGAGGACCTCTACAACACTGTGAGACCCTGTTTCAAAATAAAGAATAAAAAAGGGCTCAAGAGAGGTAGAATGCCCCAGGGTTCAATCCCTAGTACCCAAAAAAACATACATGCTTAGCTTGTGTATAGACTTGAGCTCAATCCCTAGCATGGCAAAGAAAGAAAAAAAAGAGAGATAAGTAGTATGAAAGGTACACTGTAATGAAGAAATATAATCCATTATAAACGAGAAAAAAGAAGAAATCAGAGGGCTTTATAAAGATGCAGCATTTTAATATGGACCTTGAAAATGGTTAAGACTGTTTGAAATATTAACAGAAAATGATAGGAGGGAAATGGAAGAGAAGAAAAATATCTAAGAGAATAGCAAAATAAGGAAGTTTCAGAAAGTGTAAGTAATGTAGAGAAGAGAAAGCATTTCCAGTAACCTAGTTTGGACAGGCAGAAGATAAATAAGCAAACCAAGGAAAGGCAGGAAGGAAGACAGTGTAGGAAGGGTAATAAAGCTGAACGTAAGAAATATGTACTTGATATACTGGTCACAGGCAAATCATTCCTAAGTGGAGAAAGTATATGGTCAGAAACTTTCTTCTTATCTAAGAACTGTAAACTAAAGTAAAAGTAAGAACATCATTAACTGTGTCTTACTTTGGTCCAGCTGACATAACTGGACAACTCTCTTCTGTACAGAAGTCCGTGATGGTTCCATAAAGCATGTTGATCTGATTGAAGAAATCCACTGCTACAAAGCAAATATCAATTATAAGTAAATTAGAAGTTAAAATTAAATTGTGATTTTATTTAAGAAGATTCTTAGGCTTACCAGTGTTCTTTTCCCTACAATGCACGTGTAATACAAAGCAATACACAGAAGCCTCAATATTTAGCTGCACTGAAATTAGGAGCTTGTATTCATTAAGAAAACCCATTAAAGCCAGGCGTGGTGGAAAATGCTTGTAATCCCAGCATTTGAGAGGCTGAGACAGGAGGATCTGGGTTCACCGACAGCCTCAGCTACTTAGAGAGGCCCTTTGCAACTCAGTGAGACCCTGTTTCAAAACAAAGAATAAAAAATAGGGCTGGGGGTGTAGCTCAGCCGGTAAAATGCCCCTGAGTTTCATCCCCAGTACCGGAAAAAAAAACAAAATAGAGAACCCATTAGGCCAGACTTGGTGGCACCTGCTTGTAATTCCAGTACTTGAAAGGCTGAGACAGGAGAATTGCTTGTTCAAGAACAAGCCTCAGCAAGTAGTGAGACTTTTATCAATCTAGTGAGACCCTGTTTCAAATCAAAAACAAAAAGGGCTGGGGACATAGCTCAAAGGTAGAATGCCCCTGGGTTCAATCCTCATTACAACAACAACAAAAGTGAAGCTGGGAGTGGTGGCACATGCTTGTAATCCCAGCATTTGGGAGGCTGAGACAGGATCGTGGTTCACAGACAGTCTCATCTATTGAGGCTCTTTGCAACTTAGTAAGACCCTGTTTCAAAATAAAGAATAAAAAATAGGGCTGGAGATGTAGCTCAGATAGAATGCCCCTGGGTTCCATCCCCAGTACCGGGGGGGTGGGGGGTGGGGGGGGAGGGCTGAGGGTGTAGCTTGGAGGGCTCAATCCCCACCACCAAAAAGAGGAGGGGAGAAACCCCATTAACAGAAAAAAAAAAGGCAGGCAAAAAGTAGGAGAAATTATTTACAACACATAAACAACAAAAATCTCTCCAGAATATACAAAGAACTCATAGATCTATAAGAAAAAGTTAGAAAACGTGAGATTTTAAACTAGTGCTCCAGCCAGGCATGGTATCATACACCTATAATCCCAGTACTTAAGGGGCTGACAAAAGGATCAGAGATTCAAAGACAGCCTCAGTAAGTAGTAAGACTCTCATTAACCTAGCAAGACTGTTTCCAAATAAAAAATAAAATTGAGCTGAGAGATATAGCTCCAAGGTAGAATGCCTCTGGGTTCAGTCCCCATTACCATAAAAAAAATAAGTAAATAAATAACTGGCACTTCACAAAAGTAGTTTCCAAAACATCCCATGAAATGACGTTAACAGTAAATAACTGGCACTTCACAAAAGTAGTTTCCAAAACATCCCATGAAATGATGTTAACAGTCATCGAACTACAAATTTAAATGATTGTGGAATAGTCATTCCAAAAGGCTAAAATATATTCGAAAATGCAAAGAGCCAAGACTATCGAATGTATTCTTAAAAAAAATCAAGTGCACTGCACATGGTGCCACACTATAATTCCAGTACTTGCTGAGACAGGAAAATCACAGCTTCAAGGCCGGCCTCATCAAGCTAGTGAGGCCCTTAGCAATTTAGTGAGACCCTGCTTCAAAATAAAAAATTAAACAGGGCTGGGGTTATAGCTCCATGGTAGAATACCCGATTTCAATCCTAAATACCAAAAATATAAATAAGGTACATATCAAGATTTATAAAACACAATGAATAAAACTATACAGTAAAACAAGGAAACAGAATAGAGATCAGAAACAGAAGTGAACAAAAATGACACACTTGATTTATGACAGTCATCACTAAAGATAAGTGATAAGGACCATTTTTTCATAAATATTTCGGAGTTGGCCGGGTATGGTGACACACGCTTATAATCCCAGCTTTGGAAGGCTGAGACAGGAGGGTCGAGCATTCAAAGCCACCCTCAGCAACTCAGTGAAGCTCTCAGCAACTTAGTGAGACCCTGTCTCAAAATTCAAAAACCTGAAAAGGGAAGGGGAATAGGTCAGTCATACAGCACCAATGGGTTCACAGTCCTAGAACCACAATTAAGTCAGTGTATGTAAGCTCTTTAGTGATACTCACTTTTTCATTCCTGATATTGGTTATTTGTATTGGGTTTTTTTTTCTTCTTTTAATCAGTTTTACCAAGGTTGCAAATTTCATTAGACTTTTGAATGGATTTTTTTTGCTTTGTTTTTTCTCTTTATCATATTTGTTTTCAGTTTTTTTAAACTTCTGTTCTAATCTTACTGATAATTTTTTTAATTTTTTCTTTATATTGAATTTGCTACTTTTCAGCTTCTGGAATGTACTAAGTTCATTACTACTTTTTTTTTTTTGGTGGATCTGAGATGAAACTCAGGGGCATGTGACCTCTGAGCTACACCCTCTGCCCTATTTTTATTATTTTGAAACAGGGTCTCACTAAGTTGCAGAGGGCCTCACTAAGTAGTAGCTGAGGCTGTCTGCAAACCATGATCCTCCAGTCTGTCTCCCAAATCCTGGGATTACAAGCGTGTACCACCATGCATGGCTCTTCAAATTTTTTTTTATAAATATACGTACATAAGACTAAATTACCTTCTCACATAGCTTAAGCTACACCCACAATTTCCATAAAAAGTATTTTTAATTATCCTGCTTCAGTTACAAAATTATTTCTGATTTCTGCTGAGATATACTCCTTTCAAACATATACTAATTCACTAGTTTTTTTGTTATTAGTTTCTAGTTAAATTCAACTGTGTTCGGAGAACATATTGATTTTGATTTTTGAAAAGGTACACATGTATGACTCAAGATGTGCAGGTCATGTACCCTCAGGTTAAGTTTGTTAATCATGTTGGTCAAATTTTTCTAATTCCTTATTGATATTTGCCTTCTACATTTTCTATCAGTTACTAAAACAAGAGTGCTGCCAGACGTGGTAGTGCACACTTGTAATCCCAGCATTTTGGAGGCTGAGACAGGAGGATCATGGTTTGCAGACAGCTTCAGCTACTTAGGCCCTTTGCAACCCAGTGTGACCCTGTTTTGAAATAAAGAATAAAAAATATAAGGCTAGGGGTGTAGCTTGGAGGTAGAATGCCCCTGGGTCCCATCCTCAGTACCACAAAAATAAATAAATAATGCTAATATTTCACATTATGACTGTGAATACACTTCATCCATTTCTTTTAGTTCACTCAACTAACTTTAACACATTTTAAGTTATTAGAAACAAATTCAAGTATTCACATATTTTTTGTAAATTGAGCCATTTATTAATTTTATATCTCCCTCTTTACTGTTTTTATTTTTATTTTGTTTACTTTAAAGTCTACCTTATCTAATATAACATTACTATTTGGATTGGTGTCTTAACTTTTTAGTTTTGGCCATTGTATATCTGTATATAGTATGCCTCTTGGAAGAAGCATTTAGATCTGTTTTGATTTGTAACCATCCTGATACTATCTATCTTTTTATTTTCTATGCAATGGATGGAACCTAAGGCCTCTCTCCAGCCTCAATCACTGTCTTTTTACTGGAGTTTTGTTGACCTTTAAAATTAATACAATTACTAACATTTGGATTGCAATCTATTATCTTGTGGTACTAAAGACTGAACCCACTGAACTATAAACCCAGCCCTTTTTATTTTAAAACAGATTCTTAGGTGTGGCAGTGCACGCTTGTAATCCCCGCGCTTAGGAGGCTGAGACAGGAGGATTGCGCAGGTTCGAAGCCAGCAGCTGGCTTAAGAGACCCTGTTTCCAAATTTAAAAAATATAAAATAGGTCTGGGAGTGTAGCCCAGAGGTAGAAGGGCTTCCAGGAACCCCAGTACCACCACCAAAAAAAAAAAAAAAAAAAAAACAGATTCTTAGCCAGGCATAGTGTCACACAACCGTAAACCCAGTATGCGGGAGGCTGAGACAGGAGGATCACAGGTTTGAAGACTGTCTCAGCAAGTAGTGAGACTCTCAAAAACCTAACAAGACCCAGTTTCCAAATAATAATAAAAAAGGGCTGTAGGTGTAGCTTAGAAGTAGAATGCCCTGGGTTCAATACTCAGTACCACAAACACACAAAAAAAGATTCTCACTAAGTTGCTGGGGCTGGCCTGGTACTTGAGATCCTCCTGCCTCAGTCTCCAAAGCACTAGGATTAAAGGAGTGTGCCACTGCACCCAACTCAATAGACTATTTTAATATTTGCTATTCATTTTCCTACTTGTGATTCCTTTTTAATCCTATGTTTATTACACTAGAAGGTGTTTATTGCAGGATCACTCTCTCATTCCAAAACTAAGTATAGGATTACATCATCTGCAAACAGAAAATTTCATTTCTTCTTTCCCTATTTATATGCCTTTAATTTCCTTCTCTTGCCTAATAGCTCTGGCTAAATCGTGTTTACTTTCTGCCACTTAATAGCTAGTAATGTAACCTACACGTTACTAATCTTTCTTAGTTTATTTATCTATTAAACTGGGATAATAATAGCACTGACATCACAAGGCTATAAAAATGAAATATAATCATCCACGTAGAAAAGGCAGCAGAGTGCCAGACACATAGTGTTTGACTGAAAATAGTAAATCTATGTTTTGTAATATAACAACAAAATTTCCATAAAACTTTATATTTAGAAATAAAATATCACAGCCGGGCATGGTGGTGCACACTTGTAATCCCAGCGCTTGGGAGGCTGAGACAGGAGTATCACACAGGTTTGAAGTCAGCCTCAGCTACTTAATGAGGCTCTCAGCAACTTAGTGAGACCCTATTTCCAAATAAAGCATAAAATATAGGTCTAGGAATATAGCCCAGAGGTAGAAAAGCCACCAGTACCACACACAAAAAAAGAAATAAAATATCATAAAGACTAAATTTGGATTGTGATATCACTGTGCTCCAATATTGGTTAACTTGACCCTAGAATATATACAACTTCAACAAATTCACCTGCAATGAGGGTATTAACTGAGAAAAACAAAGGCTACTTACTGTTAACTGCAACCCACTCATTTAAATCTTCCCCCTCAGGAAGCATGACAGCCATCCTGAGGTTACCACTGCCAAGTGTGGCTTCTGCATGTTTTAAGAGCTCATACTGGTGAGAACCCTCTGGGATGTTCTTCTTTGGTTTAAAAGTTTTAGAAGAGCGACTACCACTATGAAGAAAAAAGAAAAAAAATACTTCAACATTTAAGGCAAGACTTTTAGCAGAATCTATTACACTATATTACTAGATAAAATAAGAGGTGATCTTAAACATTCACAAATTAACAGAAAACATACTTTTAGCCCCCCCCTCAGCAAGCAACCTAAATTGGATTGACTACAGTAAATACTGGCATGGGCGTGTTAAAGGTTGAACCCAGGGGCAGTCTACATCCAAGCTATACCCTCGTCTCTATTTTTACTTCTTATTTGAAACAGGGTCTCACTAAATTGTAGAGGGCCTCACTAAGTTGCTGAGGCTGGTCACAAACTTGTGGTCCTCCTGTCTAAGTCTCACAGGAACTAAGATTACAAGTGTCCACCACCATGCCCAGCTGCAACTATTTTCTTTATCCTTCCTTTTCTTAAACCAGAATAACGCAGAAAAAAAAAAAAATGACAGTACAAAGCCCAAGGTTAGAATCAACCCTCAATCTGAACCCCAACCCCTAAGACAAAAGGGGAGAAATACAACCTCAGTTTAGAAATAAATGTTTTTACATATCAAGTTCAAAGTAAAGCTTTGAACCCAGCTATACCTCAAACCCCTCCTTTTATTAAACAACATTCTAGACTGCTGAAACAGGGTCTCACTAAATTGTAGAGGGCCTCACTACGTTACTGAGGCTGGTCTCAAACCTGCAATCCTTCTGTCTCAGCCTTCCAAGTACTAAGATTACAGGCATGTGCCACCACACCACACTGGAATTGTTTTCTCTTATTTTTGTATTGTATGCGTGCATGTGTGTGTACCCTTCCCTATGCCCACACATCAAGGCGAACTCAGAATAATCTCAGGGTTCTAATGAAAATTAAGATAACATGGTTCCATTCCCATTCATTTTTCTATTTTCTTCTTCTGTTACTTAGGAAAACACAAAGTATCACCTTGTCTTCCTTTCTTTTGCAAAATGTAGAAAATAGCATATTGTAAAAAATAGTATATTTTTTATAAAAATATACATTTTTATAAAAAATGTATAATTTAGAAATGAGACATTTGTAAAATGTTTTTAGTTCCCTACAGATCTTATCTGTTCCCCATTTACATATATATCCATACTTTCAAAATGCTTTCAAGTCTTCCACCTAATATCCTTCCTATCTGGCCTTTCTGCTTCATTCAGGCAGAATGCCCTAACCACTCAATACTTTTTTTATACTCTTTAAAAACTAGATTAGGCATTTTATTCAACTCTTACCTGAAGCTTCTACCAGTATCCACCTTGCACTTGGAAAGGATGGTCAACACTGCATTTCCTTCCTAGGTCAAAAGACCAACTGACAAAGTACTCAAAAATCACAAATAAAGCTGGATGTGGTGGCACATACTTTTAATCTCAGTAATTCAGAGGCTGTGACAGGAGGATAGCAGGTTCGAAGCCAGCCTCAACAACTTAGCGAGGCCCTTTGCAACTTAGTGAGACCCTGTTTATAAATAAAAAATAAATCAGGCTGGAGGTTTAGCTCAGAGGTAAAATGCCTCTGAGTTCAATCTCCAGTGCCACAAAAATAAAAATATCACAAATAAGTCAGGCATGGGGGCACACACTTGTAATCCCAACACTTGGGAGGCTGAGACAGAAGGATCAGTGTCTCTTGGCCAGCCTCAGCTACTTAGTAAGGCCCTCTGCAACTCAATGAGACCCTGTTTCAAGGTAAAAAAAAAAAAAAAAAAAAAAAAAAAAAAAATTAAAAATAGGGCTGGAGGTGTAGCTCAGAGGTAAAATGGCCCTGGCTGAGTTCAATCCCCAGTATTAAAAAAAAAGATACCAAATTCCAAATTTTGTACTAAAAAGTCCTCATAAGTACAAGCTCTTAAAGTAACAAGGTACAGCCAAATGTATTTATCTCACACAGCATTTTAAGACATACAATGTATGTAAATCTTGGGGAAAAAAAACACTTTTCAAGAACATTAAGTTGCCCTCTCACCTCACTCTCAGAAGAAATCATGGTATCCAGTCTCTTGTGCATCTTTGCAGAGTGTCTATGCATGCAAAAGAATGCTTGTGCCATAGCTGAATGTGGTGGCGCATGCTTATAATCCCAGTATCTGAGAGACTGAGACTAGAGAATCTCAGGTTCGTGGCCAGCCTCAGCTACTTAGTGAGGCCCTGTTTCAAAATAAAGAATAAAAAATAGGGCTAGGGGTATAGCTTCGAGATAGAATGCCCCTGAGTTCAGAATGCCCCAAAATTCAATCCCCAGTACTACCAAAAAAAAAAAAGTCTGTGTGTACTTCTTTTGCTTTTTACACTATAGTGGCATTCCATAGTATACTAAATAGTGGTTTTTACTTAATATATCCAAAAGAGTGTTGTATATACAAGTAGATCTACCATATTCCTTATGAATTTTTTTTTCCACTTCTAGGGATTGGATCCAGGGCAAGTTACTACCTCCAAATTATACCCCCAGCCCTATTGATGGAAAAGGGTCTCACTGAGTTGCAGAGGGCTCACTAAGTAGCTGAGGCTGGCCATGAACCTGCAATCTTTCTGTCTCAGCCTCCCAAGTACTGAAATTACAAGGGTGTGCCACCATGCCCAGCTCTTCTAAAGATTTTAAATCATTTATTTATATGTGTACATCATAGTTTGATCAGTGATAAAACATTTCAGTTGTTTTCATCATTTGCTACTGCAAACAATGCTGCAGGAAGCATCCTTATGCATATGCATGTAATGTACAAAGGATAAATTTCTAGAATTGCTGTGCTGAAGGGCATGTATGCTTTTAAATTTTATACTGTGCTTTTTTCCCCCTAAATAGATTATACCCTTTTAAAATCCCAATAACAATTTATGAAAGCAGCTGGTGTGTAAGGATAGATATTAAATAGATAATTTCTCAGTTCCGAACACAGAATCTTAACTGTGAAGAACTTAGAGCTTCTAAATGGAATGTGAATAATGCTTTATATATAAGAATGTTGTATTAATAGTTCATAGCATTGCCCTGAGTCTAATGCTTTCCAAATAAACATCCTACATATTAAGGTTTGTTTTCCCTAGTCCTCTTAGCATAATTTGAAGGCAAATCAATTTTTTAGAGCAGGACAGGTTGGTTCTACTAGTAAATAACTTGGTCCTAGATTCAGCCTTGAGCACACACTTCCAATTTGATTTACCTTTTGTAAATTTCACTTATCACTTATTTCTAATCTGAGACCCTAAAGAATATAGTAGGTTCCATAATGACTTGTAAGCTTACTTTCCATAAATCATTTCCTATCATCTCAACACTGTCATCCAGGATTACTCTTAATTTTAAGTCATGTACTGTTCATTCAATTATCAACAAATTTGGTGTCTTCTAAGATGGACTGGGTAAGCTTAAGGCTGAAGCAAAGAGAGGAAAGGGAAGGAGATTTAGAAGAACCAAAAACAGGGGCATTAGTAAGAGAATAGATAGGACTAAAAGAGTAGATACTTATATATTTTGACATTAAAAAGTATGATGGCTTATGCAAAATCAAAAGCAAATGAACATCTATCAATCTGTATCAATAGCTCCATCCCTTCATGGTTTAGTAGCTTACTTTGACCACATAGTTAAATAGCAGAAATGGGGTTATCCTAAAGAAGTTACTTTAACATTACTAAGTCTTAGCTTGCTTCTATAAAATGGGAATAATAACACCTACCTTACTATTGAACCCTGTGATAAGAACTCCAATAATATTAGTTCTCTTTGTTCTACCTCTAGGTGTGAACCTAACTTCACATCAATATCATCTTTCAACAGTTTAACACTAGAGATCAGGTACTGGATAAGTACTTGTGAATTGATAGTACCAGTCAACTTCAAGCTGAGAACTCCTACATCAGAATAATGATGATGAATGCGCCGGGCGTGGTGGCGCACGCTTATAGTCCCTGAGCTTGGGAGGCGAAGACAAGAGGATCATACAGGTTTGAAGCCAGCCACGGTGACTTAAGAGACCCTGTTTCCAACTAAAAGTATAAAATAGGTTTGGGAGTGTAGCCCGGAGGTAGAAGGGCTTCCAGGAACCACCACCAAAAAAAAAAAAAAAAAAAAAAAAAAGAATAATGATGATGATTAGCATTTCCTACAGGCTTTGTGCTCAGATATATTTTATATGCAATCTCATTTCGTCATAACTATGATATAAATGCTATTATTTTATGCCTGAAAATTGGAGGCTTAAAATACATCATTTGTCCAAGATTATAAAAGTGTTAAGGAGCCAAGATTTAAATCTCTAAAGCTGCCAGGAGTGGTGGCACATGCTTGTAATCCCAGCATTTGGAGGCTGAGACAGGAGGACTATGGTTCGACAGCCTCAGCTACTTAGTGAGGGCCTTTGCAAGCCAGTGAAACCCTGTTTCAAAATAAAGAATAAAAAAATAGAGGTGGGGGAGGTGTAGCTCTGAGATAGAATGCTTCTGGGTTCCATCCTCCATACCACAAAAATAAATGAATATATATATATATATATATATATATATATATATATATAAAATCTCATTCTAAGGGCTAAAAGGTATAGCTCAGTGCTACAGTGTATGTGCTCAGCCTGCACAAAGCCCTGAGTTCAATCCAAGAATCTAAATAAATAAATAAATAAATAGCCTATTTATCTTACTCACTGCTTTACCTTTGTTGTCTACTCAGTTATTTCTAATAATTTTCTTCCCGTATTACTTTTTTTTTTTTTTTATGGTCAGGTACTGAGAATGGAACCCAGAAGGGGCTACACCCCTTGTCCTACTTTATTTGCTAAGGCTGGGTTTGAACCTGCTATCCTCCTGTCTCAGCCTCCCAAGCAATGGGATTATAGGTGTAAGCCATAACACCTGGCCCGATATCACATTTTAATCAAATCACTCATGAAACAACATAAGGCTAATTCATATTGAGAGAGTACAAGAAGCACACTTAAGAAACATTCTTCCAACTACCTAGTTCCATTTCCTCTCCTCACACCTATGCTAATTTATATGAATATACTTAGCACATACTCTACCATTAAAGAAAATTAAAGCTGGGCGTATTGGCGCATGCCTGTAATCCCAGCGCTTAGGAGGCTGAGACAGGATGATCGCAAAGGTTCTAAGCCAGCCTTGGCTACTAGTGAGGCTCTCAGCAACTTAGTGAGACCCTGTTTCCAAATAAAATATAAAATAGGTCTGGGAGGTAGAAATGCCCAGAGGTAGAAAGCCTCTGGGTTCTACCCCCAGTACCACCAAAAAAAAAGAAAGAAAGAATGAATGAAAAAAAGAAAGAAAGAAAGTTAAAATTCTACCCAACAGTACTTTCCTCCTAAAGTTCAAATATACCCATGCTTTCAAAAGGTCACTATGTACCTGCAAGAAAAGGTTCAAAATCGACAAAACAGAATGTATTCTAGAAATAAGGCTGAAATCTATGAGTATTAAAAAGGTTGTATTGATTTAAGACATCTGAAAGTGTGGAAAAAAACCTATGTACCTGCATTTTTGTCTAAAACCTCTTTTAGCTGGGCATGGTGTTGCATGCTTGTAATCCCAGTACTTAAAAGGCTGAGACAAGAGGATCGCAGGTTGGTGGCCAGCCTCAGCTCTTAGAGAGGCCTTCCATAACTTAGTGAGACCCTGTTTCAAAATAAAGAATAAAAAATAGGGCTAGGGGTGTAGCTGAGAGGTAGAATGACCCTGGGTTCAATCCTCAATACCACAAAAAATAAATATATAATAAATAAATAAAGCCCCTTTTAAATCACTATTATTATTGACCTTTATTGCTATTATTGTTACTGTTAGTCAAGTAAGAAATCACTAATAAGAAAAACTAGAAAGAATACTATCAGCAGGTCAGAAATTGATAAAATCGCCGGGGGTGGTGGCGCACGCTTGTAATCCCCGCGCTTGGGAGGCAGAGACAGGAGGATCACGCAGGTTCGAAGCCAGCCGCACACGCTGGTTTAGGAGACCCTGTTTCCAAATAAAAATATAAAAATAGGTCTGGGAGTGTAGCCCGGAGGTAGAAGGGCTTCCAGGAATCCCAGTACCACCAAAAAAAGAAAGAAAGAAAGAAAGAAAGAAAGAAAGAAAGAAAGAAAGAAAGAAAGAAAGAAAGAAAGAAAGAAACTGATAAAATCTGGAGAGATTAAAAAGTTGATGAAAATCTGGAGAGATTAAAAAGTTGATGAAAATCACAGGGATTCTTTGAAAATTAAGCCTAGAACATGCCCAGTAGAGGTCACTATGAAGACAAGAGTGATTTCCATTGTGCTCCAAATTTAATATCTGGATTATTAGGTGGTGGGAGGAACAACCCAGGAGGGATATTAGAAAACTATATGATGCCGGGCGTGGTGGCGCACGCTTGTAATCCCCGCGCTTGGGAGGCGGAGACAGGAGGATCGCGCAGGTTCGAAGCCAGCCGTGCTGGCGTAAGAGACCCTGTTTCAAAAATATAAAATAGGTCTGGGAGTGTAGCCCGGAGGAAGAAGGGCTTCCAGGAACCCCAGTACCACAAAAAAAAAAAAAAGAGAAAAAAAAAAAAAAAAAGAAAAGAAAACTATATGATAAAATGACCCTGAATCTTTACATAAATGAATCCAAATACTGTCCTCTGCTGGTCTTTACTGAGAAGTAGGCAAGTGGCACCAATTATATAACATTTAGCGAAAGTTCAGAACATTGGGGAGATTACCACCTCCCCATAAGGTAGGAGATCTCCAAAATCAATTAAGAAGGTAATGGCAGACCTTCGTATAAGCAGCTATTCATACTCCTTCCTATTACAAAAAGAAAGCTCCTGTAATCAAAGACTGAATTCACCAAGAAGCGAACCAAAAGCTAATATTATCAAACACATGAATACACAGACAACCCCAAATCATCAAATATCAATACCATGAAAAAGTAATACAATGAAAGAACTAATGAACTCAACAATATAACTAACACTAAAGAAAACTTAAGCAAAGAAAAGACCATGTTTAAAATGTAAAAACCTTAAGCTGGCTGTGGTGGAGCACACTTGTAATCCCTGTGCTTGGGAGGCTGAGACAGGCGGATTACATAGTTTCGAAGCCAGCCTCAGCCACTTAGTGAGGCTCTCAGAAACTTAGTGAGACCCTGTTTCCAAATAAAATATAAAATAGGTCTGGGAGTATAGCCTGGAGGTAGGAAGCCTCTGGGTTCTATCTCCAGTACAACAACAACAAAAAAAAAAAGTAAAAACCTTTAGGAATAAAAGAAATTAGTATCTCTCTTTGGCAGAGGGAAAGGCAATTATGAAAAAAAAAACACAGAAAGGGGAAGGGATTGTTGATGTTCTCTAACAAAGCAAGATCAAGTCAAGAGGTATTATTGATAATCAGTGAAATTTTTTAAATTAAGTTTTTAGTCTGGCGTGGTGGCACAAGCTAGAGGACAACCTCAGCAAGTAGACTCTCAGCAATCTACTGAGACTGTTTCCAAATAAATATAAAATAGGGATGAAGGTATAGCTCAGAGGTAGAATGCCCCTGGGTTTAATTCCCAGCACCATATACACACCCTCCTCCCCAAAAGAGATGAGTTTTTTCCTTTGTTTTTGTTTTATTGGCACTAGAGGCTGAACCCAGAGACATTCTAATCCTGAGCTACACCTCCAGCCTTTTTGTGTTTTGAAATAGGGTCGAGATAGGTTGCTAAGTCCTGCTAAATTGCTGAGGCTGGTCTTAAACCTGCAATCATTCCAGCCAAGTACTGGATTGCAGGTGTGGGCCATCGTGCCCAACAAAAATTGAGTTTTAAATGACTGGTAATGGTTATACAACCCTAGAAAAATAATAAAAACCATCAAATTGCATACTTGGGCAATCTGGGAAGTATGTGGATATATCTAAATAAGGCTTTTTTTTTTTTTTTTTTCCTTTTGCAGTACTGGGGATGGAACAAAGGGGCATTCTACCTCTGAGCTACACCCCCAGCAAACCGTGATCCTCCTGTCTCAGCCTCCCAAATGCTGGGATTATGAGCATGTACCACAATGCCAGGCCAAGGCTTTTCTTTTCTTTTTTTCTTTCTTTTTTTTTTTTTACTAGAAATTCACATTTATTTTATTTTTTATTGGTGCACTGTATTCATACATCATAGTGGGATATAAACTTTTGTAGACATATATGCACACATCGCCCAGTCAGCTCCCACCCGATCCCTACCCCATTCTCTCCCCATCCCTCCTTCCCATGCTTGGCTTAGTGGTTGACATCTAGTATTATAGCAATTTATCCAAAATTAAAAATGATAATTTCACATAACAGTTTCATTTGTCTGATACCAAGCTTTTGATGACTTAAAGATAACATTTCAATATTTCTTTTTGCTTTCTTTCTTACCAGAGAATATTTCTATTTTTTTTTAGGTGAAACTATCATATATTTATATATTTATTTTTCAGAAAAAAAAATATATCCTAATATGGAATATGGACTCTAGATACCCAAAACGATCTTGAAAAAGAACAAAGCTAGAAGATATATATTTTCTGATTTCAAACCATATAAAGCTACAATAATTGAAACAGTGTAGTACTGTTCTAGAGGCAGATATATTAACCACTGGAGTTAAATAAAAGCCTAGAGCTAAATTCTTCCCTATATTGTCCAGTTATTTTGGACAAGGTTTCCACGAACATTTGGTGGTGGAAATAATAATCTTTTAACTAAATATTGTTGAAAAATAATAATTACATGGAAAAGAATAAAGTTGGACCCTTACCTAATCCCATATACAAATATTAACTCAAAATAGATAAAAGACCTAAATATAAATCTTAAGACTATAAACTTTTAAAGAAAATCTGGGTCATAAAACCTCACAACATTGAAATTGGCATTGATTTCTTGGATATGATTTCTATGGCACAGGCAACAGAAGAGTATACAGACTCCCTAAAAAAAAAAAAAAAAAAAAATTGTATATCCAAAGACAATGTAAACAGAGTTAAAAGTTACTAATAGAATGGGATAAAATATTTCCAAATGCTATATCTGAAGGTATATTAATATTCCAAATAGACATCCTAAAAATTAACAACAATAAAGGCAAACAATAAAATTTAGAGATAGGTAAAAGACTAACATAAATATTGAATCTCCACAGATAACCAATCTTAGTTGTCTGTTGGATGGAAAATCTTGTTTCTTTGGTTCTGGTGTGTGTTACCTATTTCTTCTTTGTAGTTAATCTCTTTGAGTATTTTCTCTAGCGCTGGTTTTAAAGACATAAATTCCTTCAGTTTCTGTTTGTCATGGAAGCTTCTTATTTCTCCATCTAATTTGATAGAAAGTTTTGCTGGGTAGGAAATTTTTGGCTGGAAGTTGTTTTCTTTCAGAGTTTGGAATATGTTACTCCAAGCCCTTCTGGCTCTCATGACTTGGTTTGGGAAGTCTGGAGTGATTCTAATTGGTTTGCCTCTGAATGTCACTTGGCCCTTTGTTTTTGTTGCCTTTAAGATTCTCTGCTTGGCTTCCACATTGGTCATTTTGACAATTATGTGGCGTGGGGATCCTCTTCTCCGATCCTGTCTAAAGGGAGTTCTATAAGTTTCCTGGACCTGTGTATCAACCTCTTGCTCTATGTTTGGAAAATTTTCTGCTATTACTTCCTTGAAGAGATTGTTGATCCCTTTGGTTTCACTTTCTTTTCCCTCCTCTATTCCAATTATTCTTAGGTTAGCTCTCTTAAAATGGGCCCATATTTCTTCAATATCAGATTCCTGCTGTCGGATATTTTTTTCTAGATTAGAAACTATGTGTTCATTTTTGGAATGATCATCTTCTAAGAGCGAGATTCTGTTCTCCATGTGGTCTAATCGGTTGTTTGTGCTTTGAATTGAGGCCTTTACTTCATTAATTGCATCCTTTATCTCTTTTTGGCTCTCTCTGAGTTCTTTTCGAAGCACCTCTATTATTTCTACAGTTATTTTCCTGATTTGATCTTCTAGAAATCTCTGATTTTCTGTTTTATCGGGTTCTGATGTTGTGGGGTTGTGGGCATTCATTGCTCCAGTATTATTCCTCTTTCACATGATTTTGGAAGTTTGTGCCTTCTCTGGGTTCTTCCCTTGGGTCACTATGACTTCACTTAAGGTGCTGTGGATCTCGAGTCTGTAGTATCTCAGACCCCACTACTCCTTTACTGGGTTGTATCACAGAGTCTCCGACCCAGAGAGTCGATAGAGGCTGCTTTAAACTATGGGGGGTGCCAGGTTGCACGTTCTCCTATGGTGTGATATCTCTGCCACCGCCACTCCCCCACTGGGTCAAGTCCCAGGGAGTACAGTACTGGGATTTCTCCTCTGTGGCCCGCAATTTGACTCACTGTTCTTGAGTACGCAGATGTAGCTGTACTGGCCTCGCTGAATTCGGTGCTGCTGCCGCCGGTGGCAATATGGGGCCGCTGCTACGCCCTCAGCCGTGAGGCTGGCTTATTTCTTCTTGGTTTTGAGTTCCACTCTGAATCCCTGCAGCATGTGCTGAGCTCAGCCACTGGGAGCTTTAGATGCTCCCTGCGCCGAAAGATCCCGCCTGGCTGTTCCGCAGCGGCTCACCTCGGCTCGCTGTAGCCATCCGGTAAATTTGCCGCTGCCGCCGGCAGTATGACGCTGCTGCCGCGTCCTCGGGCGTGAGGCCGGTGTATCTCCTCGGTGGCTCTGAGCTCTGTTCTCAGTCCGCTTTCTCTCTGGAGCCTGGTGATTTTTTTGTTTCTCTGGTGATGGTGTTTTCTGGCTATGAAAGGCGCTGATTTTGTGGTAATGGAGATTGGTTGTTAGCGGGGCTCTTAAGCCCCACTTTTCTCGGTCGCCATCTTTCCGGAAGTCCAAGGCTTTTATTTTCTAATCTTTTTTTTTGTTTTGTGTGCATGTGCGTGTGCGTGTGTGTGTGTGATAAAAGGATCAAAATCGGGCCTTACACATGCTAGGGTCTACTTCTGAGCTCTAACCCCAGCTCCTAAAACTATATTTTAAGGTTCACAGAAAAAATAATTTGTTATAATTTTTTATACAAGTGAACAGTGGCTGACACAAATACATAGTCATCTGATCTTTGACAAAGAAAGAACGACAATTAAATGGAGAGAATGGTCTTTTTAACTAATGGTGCTAACACACTAGGAAATTCATAAAAACAAAAATCTAGACTGTATCTTATACTTTTTTCAAAATTTAACTTGAATTGGATCATAAACCTAAATATATAACACAATACTATCAAACTTATAGAAGTAAACATAAGAGGAAAAACTATACAAAGTTGGATTTGGTGACAAGTTTCTAGGTAAATTCAAATAAATTAAAATTTATGAGCTGGGCATAGTGGTACATGCTTGTAATCCCAGTACTTGGGTGTCTGAGACAGGAGGATCACGCAGGTTCGAAGCCAGTCTCTGCTACTCACTGAGGCTCTTAGCTTAGTGAGACCCTGTTTCCAAATAAAAATATAAAATAGATCTGGAAATGTAACCTTAAGGTAGAAAGCCCCTGGGTTCCATCCCAAGTACAACATATAAAATTTTAAAAATAAAAGTAAAAGATATATGAAAACTGCCTCCCAAATGGTGGCATGGTTTTTATAAATTTTCATGTAATCCCAGTACTTAAGAGGCAGAGACCAAAAGGATCACAGGTGCCACCAGCCTCAGCAATTTAGCGGGTCCTCTGCAACTTAGTGAGACCCTGTTCCAAAAAAAATAAAATAAAATAGGGCTGGGGGTGTAGCTCTACTGTGTTTAATCCCCAGTACAAAAAAATTATGACAATTAAAAAGTATTTTGTGAAAGACACTGTAAAGAGAATCAAAAGACAAGGCAGAGATTAGCAAAAAAAAAAAAAATTGCAAACCACATACACTCTATGATAAAGTACGTGTATCTAAAATATACAAAAAATTAATATTCAATAGTAAGAAAACTCAATAAAGAAATGGGCATAAAAAGATTAACAAACTCCATCAAAAACCTTACAAATGGCAAATAAGGGCACAAAAATATGTTCATCATTTGTCATCAAAAAATTACAATTTAAACAATATCTATTAGAATACCTAAACAAACCTATTAGAATGGCTATAGTCCATCAATGCTGATAAGACTCCATCAAATGCTGGTGTGAATGGAGGGCAACATGAACTGCTGGTAGAAATGCAAACAGTTCAGCCAAGCTATAAGTTGGCTCTAACATATGTTAAAAAGCTAGCGTGGTGACACATGCTTGTAATCCCAGCATTTGGGAGGCTGAGACTGAAGGATAGCGGTTCGCGGACAGCCTCAACTACTTAGTGAGGCCCTCTGCAACTCAGTGAAACCCAGTTTCAAAATAAAGAATAAAAAATTGGGCAGGAGGTGTAGCTCAGAGGTCATATGCCTCTGCGTTCCATTCCCAGACTCGCAAAAAAAAAAAAAAAAAAAAAAAAAAAGCTAAGCTTAGGGAGCAATTAAGTGCTATAATGAAAACAATGAATGTGACAATGGGATTTGAAGGGCTTCATTAGATTTAGATTGGTAGATTAGAGTCAAGTGAAGATATGAGAGAAAAGCCTATACAGAAATCGTATAGCGAAAAAAAAAATGTATAGTTAAGCCTACTTTTTCTCCAAGCATGTTTAGTCATGAAAACGTTTTGTATATATTTTAGCATCCTACTCTCTAACATATTAGGGAATATTGCATATATTGTTGCCTCTCAGTCTTTATAAAATGTTACTAGTCACTTTGTATAAAGAGTGGAGAGTTAGTCAACTCATTATTTAATACTCCATAAACTTTTATAATCTAGTCCTTAAAAATAATATAGCACTTCACACACAAACATCAATTAGTTTCTACATCTGTGAAGTTCTCTGAGGCGTTACCTCAGCTATACACGAAGGTACTAAAGATTTATCACCCATATCTGAATACCCTCTGAACTTGAGTTGTATAGAGGCTACAGTCTCCTTTGTCCAACACTAAACCCACTACTATAGTCAGTAAATAGGCACTATAACCACAGGAGATTTTAGGAAGTGGCTACAATAGAATGAGTAGGTGATTTCCACACAACAGCACAACTTTATTGTGAGAAAGGAGAAAACCAAAATGCAGATGTGGTGGCATACACCTATAATCCCAGGACCTGGGAGGTTGAGAAAGTGGGATCGAAAGTTCAAGGTCAGCCTTAGTAACTCAGAAAGACCCTCAGCAACTTAGTGAGAGCCTGTTTCAATAAATAAATAAATAAATAAATAAATAAGGGTCAGGGGTGTAGCTTGAGGGAAGAAAAGTCCTGGTTTAATCTCAAGTAGCAAAAAAAAAAAAAAAAAAAAAAAGAAGAAGGAAACCAGAAGTTATATATGCAGAGTGTAAAATGAGCATCAACCTGGTAACTAAGTTAACAGTAATTCCAAATATACCAGTATTCCAATCAAAAGCATTTAGGGAGCCTTAAGCATCACTTCTTTTTCCTTTCATTTCAGTCCCCTCTCTGGGGATTGAAGCAAAGGGCATTCTACCTTTAAGCTCCACCTTCAGCCCTTTTAATTTTTTGTTTTGAAACAGGGTCTCCCTAAGTTGCTGAGGCAGTCCTCAAACCTGTGATCCTCCTGTCTCAGCCTCTCGAGTACTAGAATTACAGGTGTACACCATGCCCAGCTGCATCTCTTCTTATAAAAATTTTCCTAACCTATTTGTTTCTTCTTGTGTCCCACTGTAGTTTAAGTTATATATATATTTGTGTGTTTGTTCTCTTTTAGATAGCTCTTTAAGATTAGATTTATATCTGTTATTTCTGTAACTCCACTGACAATATGATGTCTAGAATATTGTAGAAGAAAAGACAAAGTACATGGTCTAATGACCCAGTTTCAAATCCTGTCTTTATAATTTACTGGCTGTAAAATCTCAGACAAATGATATAACTTCCCTAAGCTTACAAACAAGCAGAGAGGGAGCCGGGCATGATGGTGGATGCTTGTAATCCCAGCATTTGGGAGACTGAGACTGGAGGATCATAGTTCACAGACACCCTCAGCTACTTAGTGAGGCCCTTTGCAACTCAGTGAAACCCTGTTTCAAACTAAAGAATAAAAAATAGGACTGGGGGTGTAGCTTGGAGGTAGTATGCCTTTGGGTTCCAGCCCCAGTACCTAAAAAAAAAAAAGGAGGGATGACACTGACAATAATTTTGTGTGTGTGTGTGGTACTGGGGGGGGGAGGTGGAACCCCAAAGGCTTTTCTGCCTCCAGGCTATACTCCCAGACCTATTTTATACTTTATTTGGAAACAAGGTCTCACTAAGTTGTTGAGAGCCTCACTAAGTAGCTGAGGCTGACTTCAAACCTATGCGATCCTCCTGTCTCAGCCTCCCAACTGCTAGGATTACAAGCATGTGCCACAACACTGAGCTGACAATAATTTAACTTAATTAAAAAATTGGGATGATCATCAATTTTTCAGGATTATAAAAAATTAATGAATACACACACACACACACACATACACACACCCCAATATATAAAGTCCAAGAAGCCAACAAGCACTAATGGTTGTTTTATTAGTGGTGAAATGCTGGTGGGGATGCAGGGAAATGAGCACTCTCATGTGTGTGGGAACACAGTTTACAGGGGAAGTAGGAAACATAAGCCAGGCCTACGCCAATACTTAAAAAAAAAGACCTCTATAAAACTGCAATAAGGGCCAGGCATGGTGGCACACGCTTGTAATCCCAGAACTTGGGAGACTGAGATAGAGAATCTGGTTTGCGGCCAGCCTCAGCTACTTAGTGAAGCCCTCTGCAACTTAGTGAGACCCTGTTTCAAAATAAAGAACAACAACCAAAAAAAAAAAAAAAAATGGGGGTTGGGGATGTAGCTCGATGGTAGATGTAGCTTGGTGGTAGAATGTCCCTAGGCTCCATCCCCAGTACCACAAAAACCAAACAAACAACAAATAAAAAACTGTATTATGGGCCCAATACACAGGTGCTCTAAACCTTACAGTCTTTAGAAAAGAAAAATTAGAGTAAGTTAAAGGGAATCATTCATCCAACCTCCCACCGTGAAAATACTTGAAAATGTCACTGACTTGTTAATGATATACATTTTGTTACTGAATATGTAATATATACTGGACACAATACTAAGTGGTAGAGACTAAAAATAGTTTTTATTTTATTTTTTATTTATTTTATTTATTTATTTTGGTGGTACTGGGGTTCCTGGAAGACCTTCTACCTCCAAGCTACCCTCCCAGACCTACTTTTTATATTTTTATTTGGAAACAGGGTCTCTTAAGCCAGCGCGGCTGGCTTCGAACCTGCAGGATCCTCCTGTCTCTGCCTCCCAAGATCGGGATTACAGCAGGAATTACAAGCCTGCACCACCACGCCCGGCTTAAAAATAAGTTTTTGAAATTGCCTCATCTTCAAAGAAGTCAAAACATAATTGGGACTACAATGTCTTTTTTTTTTTGGGGGGGGGGGGATGAAGGCCAAGGGCATTCCACCTCCACGCTATAACCCCAGCCCTATTTTTTATTCTTTATTTTCAAACAGGGTCTGAGTTGCAAAGGGCCTCACTAAGTGGTAGCTGAGGCTGTCCAGGAACCGCCATCCTCCTGTCTCAGCAGTATCTTTTTTGAAAATGGAAATAATGAGAACTATGAAGGACACTGAAAACGGCATCTGACAAAATGTGAAGGAGGCACAGGCCAAAGAAAAGGAGGCACTGAATGAACTAAAGGAATGGGTGTGGGGAGAAGAGCAGTCCAGCTAGAATGACAGGTACTGCATTTACAAAGGGAGAGGACTACAGAAAAATGCAGGTTGAAAGAAATGCAAATAAAAAGGCTGAGTGTAGTGGGAGGGAAGTGGTGGTGAAAAGGCACAGTGAGGCTGGAGTAGAGAACAAACAACATCTAGAGAAGTGCTCTCGCCAGGAGTTTTGCCAACTACTAACATCCCATTCCAGTCTCTACCTGAAAATGGGGGGGGGGGGGCTACTTCTTTTCTGTATTAAAACACTCAATGCTAGAAGAAGCTGAGCTAAGCCCAAATCTGTGAAGTTATTGCTGTTTTGAATAAATACACTACACATTTTATAACTGCTATAAATACTGACTGCAACTATTTCACACCAATATCCAAAGAAGTTTGTATATTCAATGCAAAATCAAAGATCTTTAACGATCAGTAGACTTGGAAATAATTGAGTTAAAAGCAACTATTTTTTTTACTGTGTGTGTGTGTGTGTGTGTGTGTGTGTGTGTGTGTGTGTTTCTGGGGATTGAACCCAAAGGCATTCTACCTTCAAGTTATACTCCTAGCCTGATTTTATTTCTTATTTGAAAACAGGGTCTTGCTAAATTGCTAAGGCTGGCTTTGAACCTGTGATCCTCCTGTCTCAGCTTCCAAAGTACTAGAATTACAAGCCTGCACCGCCATGCCCAGCTAAAAACGACTTAAAGAGCACAAGCCAGACGAAGTTGGGGCATGCCTTAATCCCAGTACTTGGAAAGCTGAGACAGCAGGATCACAGGTTCATTGCCAGCCTCAGCAACTTAGTGAGACTCTGTTTCAAATAAAAAATAAAATAGAGCCAGGGGTGTAGCTCAGACGTAGAATACCCCTGGGTTCAATCCCCAATATAAGGAGAGGCAGAGACAGACAGACAGGCAGACACACACACACACACACACACACACACACACACACACACACACACAGGAAAGAGTATATTCAGTGGGGCATAGTAGTACACTCCTGTAATCCCAGTATCCCAGTACTTGGGAGGCTGAGACAGGACAAACACAGGTTCAGCAACTCAGAGACACCCTCAGCAACTTAGTGAAGCCATATTTCAAAAAACAAAAACTAGGGCTGGGGGTGTAGCTTAGAGGTAGAATGCCCCTCAGTTCAGCCTCTGCTACCCAAAAAAAGTATATCCAGCCAGGCGTGGTGGCACATGCTTGTACTTGGGAGGATGAGACAGGAGGATCATAGGTTTTGCCAGCAGCCTCAACTTAGTGAGGATCTCTACAACTTAGTGAGACCCTGTTTCA
Organism: Muscardinus avellanarius; assembly: GCF_963383645.1. Taxonomy (NCBI): domain Eukaryota; kingdom Metazoa; phylum Chordata; class Mammalia; order Rodentia; family Gliridae; genus Muscardinus; species Muscardinus avellanarius. The sequence continues at coordinate 81,927,619 of NC_137791.1, forward strand.
AAATTAAAAATTAAAAAATAGGGCTGGGGGCGTAGCTCAAAAGTAGAATATCCCTGGGTTCCATCCAGCAGCACCATACAAAAAAGAAAGTGTGAGAGAGAGAGAGAGAGAGAGAGAGAGAGAGAGAGAGAGAGAGAGAGAGTGTGTGTGTGTGTGTGTGTGTGTGTGTGTGTGTGTGTAACAGGCTCATCTTCAATTTTAGGATTTTTTTTTTTCCGGTACTGGAGATGGAACCCAGAGGCATTCTACCTCTGAGCTACGCCCCCAGCCCTATTTTTTAGTCTTTTTTATTTTGGAAACAGGGTCTCCTTGAGTTGTGAAGGGCCCACTAAGTAGCTGAGGCTGTCCACGAACCGCGATCCTCCAGTCTCAGCCTCCCAAATGCTGGGGTTACAAGCATGCACCATCACACCCAGCCAATTTTAGGATTCTTAAGGACAGAGACTACATCCTACTTTTATTTCTGAAGCCTTACTTTTCTCCCCCAACTGCCAGTACCAAACACTTAGCTTTACACAAGAGGAGTCCAATAAGTAAACTGTATATTATGCAATGCCACACACTCAAAGCTAGCTAAACAAAATTTGGAACGCGGAAAAAGTTCACATACTGAGCTTGAGAATTTCACAAGCAAGGATAATGACGGTGTTTATACAGGACTATAGTTTATGAAAAGCTTCCATATACATTCTGTCATTCAATTATCAGTGACCCAATGGAATAAGCATTCCTCTCCTCCAGTAGACAAAGAAAGCAGGCTAAGATCATCTGCCCAAGATCATATGGCTAGTAAACAAAAAAAAGTGGCCAGGTGTGGTGCATACCTGTAAGCCCAGTTACTGGGAGCAAAGGCAGGAAGATTTCAAGTTCAAAGCCAGCCTCAACAAATACTGTCTCAAAATAAAAAAATAAAAATAAAAAGGGATGAGTATGTAGCTCAGTAGTAGAGCACTCCTAGGTTCTACTGCTATCTCCAGTACCACATACACACAAAAGGGTGTGTGTGTGTGTGCGTGCACGCACATGTGCATAAAATGTATTTACCATAAAATATACTAAAGTGCTAGAAAATAGACATGAACAAAGTATCCTGAAACTTATAGGCCCAGTAAAAGGGCCTCAAAAACTTTCAAGGGTAGAAGTAGTTTTTATATATATATATACTAAGTCCCAAGGCTTTTTCCTCTTTGCCTTATTTTGAATCTTTTTTTTTTTAAATAAAATAGGGCTGGGCGTGATTGCACATGTCTATAATTCTAGTGTTAGGTAGCTAGCTAGCTATGGACAGGACAGAGTTAGAATGGGCCTATTATATTGTAGCTTTAGATTTCCCAAATGACAGAATCTGCACAGTGGCACTAAGCCATGGCATGAAACCCAAATTACTATGCATGAGGAGGGGTGGAGTTTCTGAACAGTATAAAAAGACTAACCATACAGCTGACTGGAGCTCTTTATGGCCCCCCTCTCTCCTTTACTCTACTTGGTGATCCTCCTGTGGGACCTGAGCAATAAAGCCTTTTCATGCCTACCTATCTGTGTCCTCTGAAAGACAGGCACTGAGGGAAACTCATGGCCCTGCAACACTAGTACTTGTGAGACTGAGACAGGAAGATAGCAGATTCAAGTCCAACCTTAGCAACTTTAATGAGACTGTTTCAAAAAACAAAATAGGTCTGGGAGTATGTCTCAGAAGTACTAGGTTCAATCCCCACTACCACAAAAACTAAAATAAAATAAAAATAAAATAGGGCTGGAGGTGTGGTTCAGAGGTAGACTGCCCTTGCAATCTCCAGTATCAAAAATAAATGAATGAATAAATAAATGATAGAGTATTTAATGAGGACAATGAGTTTGATACAATAGGTTTATAAATAAAAATATAGGTTTGTACATAATAAAGGATATTACCAGAATTTGGCTATAACTGTGTATAAGGGTAAAAGAATCAACAAATTCTAAAAAGCAAAAAACACTGACACATTAAAACAAATAGAAATAAGCAATAATTTTAATTAACCAAAATCATTTTAGTGGATTTTTACATAAATGTTAATCACTTAAATCAATATCCAGATATCTACCCATTTTCTATTATATAAAGCATCTCCAACTTGGAAGCTGCTTTCTTTCTTTTTATTTTTTCTTCTTTCTTCTTTTTTGCATTACTGAGGATTGAACTCAGGAGCAGGTTCTCAATAAGTTGCGGAAGACCTCACAAGTTGCTGAAGTTGACCATAAACTTGCATTTCCCTTGTCTCAGTCTCTCAAGTCCTACGATTACAAGTGTGTGCCACCACGCCAAGCCTGTAGAAGATGCTTTCAAATCACACATGATTTTTTTAAGATGCATTCTTATCCAAGGACTGGGACTTGAAATCTTGTATTTTTAACATGATCCTAGGTGGTACTGAAATTCCACATTTTAAGGGCCTAAAGTATACTTCTTAAATAGTATAGTTATATAGAAAATTTAATAATCTTAAAGCTCAATTAAGATACATTTTGGTTCCCAAATGTCTAGTCATTTAGAACTGTACAATTTGGTAAAATTTAGTTCCAACTCTAATTAGAAACAGGATTTTTTAAAAACTTCATTCATAACGGCTTGTCATTTTCCAAATAAAAGAACTGAAATAGCTTGGCATGGTGGCACACATCTGTAATCTTAGTACTTGGGAGACTAAAACAGAAGGATCACAGGTCCAAGTCAGCCTCAGTAATTTAAAAAGACCATTTCAAAATTTAAAAAAAAATTAAAAGGTATACTCCTGGGTTCAATCCCCAATATAAATAAAATTTTTAAAAAACTTTATTAAGTGGTTAGCCAGCCACAGTGGCATACACGTATAATCCCCTCTACATGAAAAGCTGAGGCAAGAGGATCACTTAAGCCCAGAAGTTCAGGACCAGCTTGGGCAACATACCAAGACATATGCCCCAAAAAAACAAAAACAAATGTCGGGCGTGGTGGCACACACTTGTAATCGCACTGCTTGGGAGGCTGAGACAGGAGGATCGCACAGGTTTAAAGCCAGCCTCAGCTACTTAGTGAGGCTCTCAGCAACTTAGTGAGACCCTGTTTCCAAATAAAGTATAAAATAGGTCCAGGAGTATAGCCCAGAGGTAGAAAAGTCCCTGGGTTCCACCCCCAATACCACAAAAACAAACAAAAAACACCTCACAAACTGATACAGGATTGACAAGGACTAAATAAAGGACTCAAAAATACTGAATGATAAAGGCCAAGGCCAGGTATCAAAGTGCAAGCCTGTAATCCCAATACTTAGAAGGCTGAGATAGGAGAATCACAGGTTTGTAGACAGCCTCAGCTACTTAGTAAGGCCTTCTGCAACTTAGTGAGACCCTGTTTCAAAATTTCAAAATAATAAAAAACAGGGCTGGGAGTATATCAGAGATAGAATGTCCCTGAGTTCCATCCCCAGTACCACAAAAAAAAAAAAAAAATTGACAGAGAAGAGCCCTTTCCAGAGTCTTTGGGAATCCTTAACAAGAAGTCAGAGAAACAAGCAACAACCCAGAGAATAATGGTATGCAACTGGTTTGATGGACACTGACTCAAAAGGGCCATTTCTAAGAGTTTACGTAAGAAAGCCAACTGAGTGTGAAAACGAGTTAATGAAAACAGAACCAAGCATATGTGAGTGAAAACCATAACCACACTTTTGTTGTATGTGTGTTTGTGTGTATGTATGTGTGGTACCGGGGATTGGTCCAGGAACTTTCTACCTCCAAGCTACACCCTCAGCCCTATTTTATTTTTATTTTAAAACAGGGTCTCGCTAGACTGCTTAGTCTTACTACTTGCTGAGACTGTCTCAAATCTGTGATCCTCTTGTCTTATCCTCCCAAGTACTGGAATTACAGGCACGCGCCACCACAGCCAGCAGTGAAACAACTATTTCAATAGTTGTATCTAAAGCCACAGGGCTGCAAAAGGGTCATGCTGCTGCTTATCTGTCTGGACCATGAGCTACTACACCAAGATGCCAGAAAAATTGCCTTAAACTACTTCCCCCCCATAATTCTATTTATTCTTCATTTATAGTGAGTTATATGTTATACCACTACTTATTTCTACAAAAGAACATATACATTAAAAAATCCCTTCTGACGCCGGGAGTGGTGGCGCACGCTTGTAATCTCCGCGCTTGGGAGGCAGAGACAGGAGGATCGCGCAGGTTCGAAGCCAGCTGCGCTGGCTTAAGAGACCCTGTTTCCAAATAAAAAGTATAAAATAGGTCTGGGAGTGTAGCCCAGAGATAGAAGGGTTTCCAGGGACACCAGTACCACCAAAAAAAAAAAAAAAAAAAAAAATCCCTTCTGATACTCCATACTACACTACTGAACTTTTTTTTGGACGGGGGAGGGGAGGGGGGGCAGGTCTAGGATGGAACACAGGCATTTGACCTCCAAGCTATACCTCCTGCTTTTGTGTGTGTGTGTGTGTGTGGTACTAGGGATGGAAATCAGGGGTTTTCTACCTCCGGGCTATCCTCCCAGACCTATTTTATATTTTTATTTGGAAACAGGGTCTCACTAAGGTGCTGAGAGCCTCACTAAGTAGCTGAGGCTGGCTTCAAACCTGTGCAATCCTCCTGTCTCAGCCTCCCTAGCACATGGATTACATGCGTGCGCCACCACACCCGGCTTGCTCTACTTTTACTTTATTTTGAAACAGGGTCTCACTAAATTGTGGAGGGCCTAAGTAGCTGAGGCTGTCTGCGAACTATGATCCTCTGGTTTCAGACTCCCAACACAAGCGTGTGCCACCATGCCCGGCTGTCAAATTTCATTTTGAGAACACCAAAAGGACATAGGGAGAAAGATAAAACAAGAGTAACAACAGAAAAACATTTAACCTTTCCATTACAAATAACAATAAGAATATTTGGCTATGAGGTAATTAAAGCTATGACCCATATAATGTTACCTTCAAACTCTTGCTTTTTAAGGTCTAACCTCAGAAAATTACAGATACATAACATACAGAACCTACAGAAACTGACTAAAATTTAAGTAATCAAGTGGTGAACTGCCGGGCGTGGTAGTGTACACTTGTAATCCCAGCATTCAGGAGGCTGAGACAGGAGAATCATGGTTCGTGAACAGCCTCAGGGAGGCTACTCAGGGAGGCCCTTCTCAACACAGTGAGACCGTTTCAAAAAATAAAAAAGACTAAAGAAAGGACTGGGGATGTAACTCGGAAGTAGAATGCCCCTGGGCTCCATCCCCAGTGGGGCAAAAATAAATAAATAAATAAAAATGGTGAACAAGCTGGGCATGATGGCACATGCTTGTAATCCCAGCATTCAGGAGGCAAAGACCGGAGGATCGTGGTTCCCGGTTCCCGGACGGCCTCAGCTACTTGGCTAGCAATGCCCTTCACAACTCAGTGAGACCCTGTTTCAAAAAATAAAGAAAAAAATAAAATAAAATAATAATAATAATAATAATTAATAATAATTTGTAGCTTGGAGGCACAATGGCCCTGGGTTCCATCCCCAGTACTGAAAAAAAAAAAGTGGTGAACATGTTTACAAAAAATAATAACTAGCTATCATCACACTTATAAATGTTGATATCACTGTGGCACATAAGGGGTGTGTGTGTGTGTGTGTGTGTGTGTGTGTGTGTGTTTTACTGGCAATTGAACCAGGAACATTCTATCTCTGAGCTATACTCCCAGCCCTATTTTTTTTTCTTTTTGAAACAGGGTCTCACTAAGTTGCTGAGGGCCTCACTAAGTTGCTGGGATTAGTCTCGAAACTGCAATCTTCCTGTCTCAGCCTCCCAATCATGTGTAACCACACCCACATAACTACAACTTATTAAGTGAGGCTTTTTACATTCAATATCTCTAATTCTCCCCAATTTCTGGAATGCTCGTTCTAAATATAATATTCAAAGGGGAAAAAGGATGTCCATACAGAATGAAGTCTCAGGCTACTTTCATCTCCAAAATAGCTACAACAGGGCCCAGACATGCCCCAAAGAGAATAACTAGAATAGTAATGATGGCTGGACAACAGCTAGAATCAAAGTCACAAGGAGTACGGCTAGGCAAGGTCAAGAGAATGGCTACAAACAGGGGGCAGAACAAATACAGGTATCCGAGGATGATAGGGATCAGATTTCCCAATGACAAAGAAAAAAATGAAAAGTATAGAAAAAAGTCTAGAATTAGCCCTGCATTACTGAACTAAAATTTGTGGCAGTGGTCATCAACTCATTTGGAAGAGAAAGATACAGATAAAAATAAATGGATATAGAGCCAGGCATGGTGACGCACACTTGAAATCCCAGCATTTCAGAGGCTGAGGCAGGAGGATCACAGGTTCAAGACCAGCGTCAGCTACTTAGTGAAGCCCTCCACAACTTAATGAAACCCTGTTTCAAAATAAAAAATAAATAGATGGGAGGCAGAGACCAGAGGATCGTGCAGGTTCGAAGCCAGCCTTGCTGGCTTCAGAGACCCTGTTTCCAAATGAAAAATATAAAAATAGGTTTGGGAGTGTAGCCTGGAGGTAGAAGGGTTCCATCCCCAATATCACCAAAAATAATAATAATAATAATAATAAGAAGAAGAAGAAGAAGAAGAAGAAGAAGAAGAAGAAGAAGAAGAAAATAGGGCTTGGAGTGTAGCTCAGAGATAGAATGCCCCTGAGTTCAATCCCCAGTGCCACAAAAAAAGAAAAAAATTGTGTGTGGTATGTTATTTCCTAGCAGTATCCAGTGAAAGAGACTGAGAAGAACACAGTTATAGTATTGAGCAAACATACCAAATAAAAACAGTGGTCCTCAAAAAAATGGCCAGTCCATGACTGAGGCAGAAAAGGTGAAAGATAAACATGGAGCATGCTGTTGTGACAGAAAGGATATACTCAGAAAAAGATGGAAATAAAGTCAAAAGGACAGAGACCCGGTGTGAACAAGTTCCCACTAGCCAAGACTAAGGTAACTGGAACACTAAAATACAAAACGGCAGTTAAAATTCCAACTCACTGAATAATACAGAAATTCACGTGCTATACTTTCTTAGTTTGGGCTGCTATAATAACACATCTTGGGTTGGATAATTTATAAACAACCAATATTGTTCATGGTTCTAGAGGCTAAGCAGTCCAAGATCAAGGCATCAGCAAATTCACTGTCTGGTGAGGCTATGCACCCTCCAATGGCAGAAGGGCAAAGGGGCTAACAAACTCCCTCAGAACTCTGTTACAAGAGGACTAATCATCCCCCAAAGGGTCTACCTTCTAATAATAACCTGGAGGCAATTCTATCTCCAAGCAACACCCTCAATCCTGTTTTATTTTTTATATTGAAACAGGGTCTCATTAGGCTGCAGAGGGCGTTACTAAGTTGCTGAAGTTGACCTCAACCTGCAACCCTCCTTGTCTCAGCCTCTGAAGAACTGGGATTACAGGTGGGTGTGACCTCCAGCTTGACCATATTTCAATTTATCAATTTTAGAGGAACAGTCAGATCATAACACAAACAATACTTAAATAAATGTAAAGAAGAGTGAATTCTTCCTTAGAGTAAAACTACCAAGTAATAAGTTTCGAAAGCAATGTCAGAATTAGAATAGTTGCTCATCATAGCAGTAATTTAGACAAGCCTTACTGGACACTACTAAAACTAGTAGGTAAAAATGGAATGAGGAATGAAGTAGTTACAGACATCAAAATATCTCCCCACAAAACTGTAATTACAAAAGGAAAAAAAATAACTCTACAGCAGAGAATTCTGGCAGATACCTTAATCAAAGCATCAACATTAACACCAGCAGTAGACAAACAGGCACTATGTTCCTTGGGAGCCTGAAACAGAAGGCTTGCATGTTCAAAGCCAGCCTCAGCAACTTAGTGAGGTACTCAGCAACTTAACAAAACTTTATTTTAAAATAAAAAATAAAAAGGGTTGAGGGTGTAGCTTGAAGCTGAAATGGCCCTGAGTTCCACTCCAGTACCAAAAAAAAAGAAAAGTTGCATTACTTTTAAGATATTCCTGGCATAATTGCATAAAAAAATGCAGAATGAAACATCAAACTCAAACTGAGGAATATTCTAAAAAATGGCCTATAATTCTCAAAAATAAAAGGTCATGAAAGTCAAGGAAAGACTGAGGACGATTCAGTTTGATGACTACCACAGGGCTGGAGGTGTAGCTCAGTGGTAGACAGAGCACTCACCTAGTACACGTGGGGCCCTGGGTTCTATCCACAACATAGAAGGAGAGAAAAGACATATACTGCAGACATATAACCGAGTATAGTATATAAATCATAACTGGATCTTTTTGCTGAGGATGTCACTGTTGAGAAACAGATGGGCAATTTGGATAAGGAGTAAATGGAGATTTTTGGTACTGTTCTTTGGAACTTTTCTGAAAGTTGGAAAATGTTTTAAAATAAAAATTTAAACATTCTGGGAATGAACAGATCTTACATCTACACATATATATCTTGTTAAAAAAAAAACTATCTTAAATTAGCATTATAGCTTGAACATAGGTAGTGTTCCCCAAAGGTCCCTATTAGAGGACTGATCCCCAGGGAAGCACCAAGGCCACAGGAGAGTGGCCAGGCAAGGTCTAGAGAAATGCCTGCATATCTTTGGAGGTACACCCTCAAAAGAGACTGTGACCTTTTGTTCCTGCAGGTGCTCCCCACCACTGCCATCTACCTCCCTCACCAGAACTGTGCCCATGCAGGTGCAATGCTTTGCAACCTCCAAAACTGTAAGCTAAATAAAACTTTTCTAAATAGCTAAATAGTTGCCTCAGCTTATTTCTTTGTAGTAAAACAAACCTGACTAATTCAGTTAGTTAATACAAAACAAAAATGGAAATGTAGGATGAAAGAAGCTTAAAAGAAGAAAACTCTCTACAGGACTTGGTTTGGTATTCCCAACTAGTATTATTTTACAACCCCACCCCCACCCCCCGAACTACTGGGGAATGAAGCCAGAGGCTCTCTACCTCCAAGCTATACCCTTAGCCCTTGAAAGAAGGTCTCACTAAATTGCTAAGGCTGGCCAAGGCCTGGTGGTGCAAGCTTGTAATTCCAGCATTCGGGAGGTGGGAGACAAGAGGATCGCAGTTCATGAACAGCCTCAGCTACTTAGCGAGGCACTTTGCAACTCAGTGAGACTGTTTCAAAAATAAAAAGGACTAAAAAAATAGGGCTGGGGGCATAGCTCAGAGGTACAATGCCCCTAAGGTTCCATCCCCAGTACTGAAAAAAAAAAAAAAATAGAATTTACCCAGGCATGGTGGCCTATAAATCCAGTACATGGGAGGAGGCTGAGGGAGGAGGATCACAGGTTCAAAGGCAACTGTAGGAACTTAGCAAGACTCTCAGCAACCTAGCAAGACCTTGTTTCCAAACAAAAAATAAAATGTCTGAGGCTGTAACTTGGAGGTAGAGTGCCCTTAAGTTCAATCACAAGTCTTCTGCTATTGTATTGGTGAATCTTAGAAAAGGATCCAGCAATTTGAGAACAATATCTTGGTAACACAAATACTGCTGTGTGTGTGTGTGTGTGTGTGTGTGTGTGTGTGTGTATTGTTTTGTTTTACTGGAGATTAAACCTAGCAGCACTGTACCTCTCCTGGCTACACCCTCAGTTTTTTTGTTTTGTTTTGAAACACCCTCAGCCATGTTTCGTTTTTTCTTGAAACAGGCTCTGAACAGGTTACTTAGAGACCAGCTGAGGCTGGTCTGGAACCTGCAATCCTCCTATCTTGCCTCCCAAGTGCTGAGATGAAGGGTATGCACCACTGTACCCAGTTCGGAGTCTGCTCCTAAAATAAGACCTAGGACAGGGTGGGAGAACAAGGCCTACTTGAATATCGCCTTTTAAATATATATACATAAGTTTTATCAGTCATAGTTAAGGCAACCTTATAAGGCAGGATCTCCAGATTTAGACTTCCAAGATTCACATCCACTACACCATTCATTGGCTACATGATTTTAGGCAAATTATGTAACTTCTCTGTGCCAGTTTCCCCAACTGCAAAATGGAATTTCTACTAGTTACTTATTTAAAACTGAGTTACTTATTTAAAACACTTAGTGCCTGGCACAAGTATGCATTAAGCAAGCTCTTATTTAGTATTAAATTTCTCTATAGGTGAAGATGCTGAAATGCTAAAATCAGTTAAATCATTTGCTTGAAAACAAATATGCTAAACCAGGCGTGGTGGCGCACACTTGTAATCCCAGCGCTTGGGAGGCTGAGACAGGAGGGTCACACAAGTTCGAAGCCAGTCTCAGCTACTGAGTGAGGCTCTCAGGAAATTAATGAGACCGTTTCCAAATGAAGTATTAAATAGGTCTGGGAGTATAACCCAGAGGTAGAAAAGTCCCTGCATTCCACCCCCAGTACCGCCAAAATACATATGTGCATGCTGAGGTATGGGGAAAAGGATAGAGGGAAGAAGGGAGAAAAAGACAAACATAAGCACAGCTAAAATTCTGGGTCTCCTTTCCTAAACTGCTATTGTTATATGAAAGACCAATGGAAGGTACCTAGCACAGTGTTCAATAAACATTTCCTTCCTTTCCCAACCTATCTTTGTTTCTTCTTGTATAGAAATAGGCCTAGTTAATATTCATTCACATCCCTAAACCACCTTTCTGACAAACTTCCACTTAAAAGTTAACTGTAAGCCAGGTGTGGTGGCACACACCTGTAATCCCAGTATTTGGGAGACTGAGACAGAATTATCACAGGTTCAAGGACAGCCTTAACAAACAACACAACTCTCAGCAACCTAGCGAGATCCTGTTTCTAAATAAAAAATAAAATAAGACTGGGAGTGTAATTTGGAGGTCCTGGATCCAAACCCCAATACCAAAAGAAAAGAAAAAAAAAAAAAAAGAAAGTTAATTATATTATTTTTATTTTTTAACTATTTTAACGAAGTAGTGTTATCCTGTGAAATTAACCTTCATCTTTTCCAAGTCATTAATATTAATTTTTGTGGGATTTCATCAATCAGAAGAGACCACTGAAAATTCTAGAAACAAAGAAAATACTCAATAAACTTTCTGAATGATTATTAGTTTCCCTATTTCTTTTTTTCTTTTTTTTTTTTTTTTTTTTTTTTTTTTTTTTTTTTTTTGGTGGTACTGGGGTTCCTGGAAGCCCTTCTACCTCCGGGCTACACTCCCAGACCTATTTTTACATTTTTATTTGGAAACAGGGTCTCCTAAGCCAGCGCGCGCGGCTGGCTTCGAACCTGCGCGATCCTCCTGTCTCTGCCTCCCAAGCGCGGGGATTACAAGCGTGCGCCACCACGCCCGGCAAGTTTCCCTATTTCTTATCCCATTTCCTGTATTCCATCCACTTATATATCCTTCCCAGTAAACCTCCAAGAACTGAAGGAAAATATGTATACTTAACTCCTAAACTTTAACTCTTTCTTTCTTTGCTCATCTATTGAAACAGAAAAAATATTCAGGAAACTATACCAAAAAATAAATAGACCTTGTTTCAAAATAAAAAATTTAAAAGTTGGGAGGCTGAGACAGGAGGATTGCAGTTCACAGCCAGCCTCGGCTACTACTTAGTGAGGCCTTCTGCAATTCAGTGGGACCCTGTTTCAAAATGAAGATTAAATATAGGACTGGAGGTGTTAACTTGGAGGTAGGGTGCCCCTAGGTTCCATTTCCAGTACCGCAAAAAAAAAAAAAAAAAAAAAAGGTGAGGGGTGCCAGGTGTGGTGGTGCACGCCTATAATCCCAGTAATTGGTAAAATGAGAGAGGAGGATCACAGGTTAGAGGACCGCCTTAGCAATTTAGCAATACCATGTCTCAAAATAAAAACTAAAAAGGGCTGAGGGTATAGCTCAAAGATAGAATGTCTTTGGGTTCAATCCTCAGTAAATAACAAAAACGGTGGGGGTGCGGGGGTCTAGGAGTATAGCTTCAATGTAAAATACCCCTGGGTTCAATTGCCAGTACTAGGAAACTGGGGGAAAAGTAGACAACCAAAACTTTGTTCTTTCTCCTCCAATATTTATTTCTTTGGATTTTAAACTACTGGTAGACAAAGACCAAGACTAAATCCTTTTTGGATTGTCAGGCATATAGGCTAAATATGTTGAGAATATAGTAAGGTTTCCTTATGTAGCTGATTTCATTCAGGAGAAATGAACTAATCCACCACATTTCTGAGTCTGTTAAATACTGAGTCATGTAAAAATAGGACACTATTGTATTTGTATTCAGAAAATAGCACCTTCTCCATCTCCTTCTTTCAGCCAAATATGGCTCTTCCCTGCTTCAACCAACTTAGAGTTCCAAGAGACATAATCCCATCAGCAAGTCAAGGACACCTCTACATAGTTGTTTTGAATACAGCTTTTAAATTCTTGAGAATAGGACATAAGCAGTGAAAAATTATACTCAAGATGAGAAGACTCAAGCTAAGATGCCTGGATATGTTGAGTAGAATTAAAATATGAAACAATGTTATCAGAATCAACTTTCAGGATGAACCTAAGAAAGGTCTCACAAGTTCAAGTGTCAGATAAGTTGACACAAGCCAGGCCCATGCACTGGAAATATGAGAAAGTCTCCAGGGTGTTTAGCATTCGGTGATAGCTCGGTTTTGTCTAAACACCATAAGCAGAATTAATATTCCAGATATTATCATGTGGAAATAGAGGTGAATTAAATTACTGGGATTCACATACCGATATACTGCATACAAATTATGCGAGTTGAAGAAAGAGAAATCCATACAGAAAACATTCTTTAAATGTTGTTTTCACCACAAGATTATAGGAGTGTATGGGATGGATTTACAACCTCCAAGTTTTTATTAGCTTTCTAAAACATGAGTGAATCACGAGAAGCCTTCAAAAGAGTTATGCTCAGGGTGTAACTCTTGTTTTTGGAGGACCTGAGGCTTTTCTGCGGCCTCCACACCCTCATCGGGCCATCCCATCTTCCTGCCCTTCCTTCCCCGCCCCCGACCTCCACTCTCACCCCAAACCCGTCTGGAATGAACGATAAGCGGAGCGATAACCAGCACTTACACGCCACGCTAAAACCGGCATTAGCAAATGATGTGCAAAGCGCCCCGCTGGACCTAATCAACCCGGGGCACACCACCAAGCCCTATTTGGTGGTTTTCTAGAAAGATAAAACGCGTACTCGTCGGGGAGCCGCGCGACTCCAGGGGCCATCGCCGGGACCCGCCGGCGCAGGACCTGTCACTGCACCCTCCCGCCCCCACCGCGTAACTGAGAAGTGAAGGGCACGGGGGGGTGGGGGGCCAGAGGAAGAAGGAGAACGACCTATCTTCTACGCCGGAGACTCGGCCAGCGCGCCGAGGCCACGCGGACAAAGCCGGCCGCCGCGGCCGGTTACTTACAACAAGAAGCTCATGTCGGCGGGGCCCGGCGGCCGCGAGGCCTCGGCGCGGGGCGGCCGCGGAGGGCGCGGGGCGGCGGAGGCGGCGAGGCGAGGGCGAGGGGGCGCCGGCTGCTGGGCGGCCGCAAGTCGCCGGGCGGCGCCAGTTCAGAGCGCCGGCGGAGGGGGCGGAAGCGGGAAGCGCTCGGCGGCGCGGGGCGGAGGGAAGGCGAGGAGGCGGGGACAGGGCGGCCGCCCGCCGCTCCCAGGACGCCCGCGTCGCCGCGGCCCGCCGCCCAGGCCCGCGCCCGCGAGCTCTCGCGAGAGCTCCGCGCCCCTCCCGCCCTCCTCCGCGGCGGGGCGGGGCGGGGGCGGGGCGGGGGCGGGGGCGGGGCGGGGGCGGGGCTTCCGCTCCCGGAGGCCGCGGACCTGAGCTGGGTGCGGGAGGTACCAGCTCTGCGCATCCTCAGCCTATGAGGGCCACAGAGGCTGGTGGATCGCTTTCACCGCTAGTGCATAAAAACAGGAGGAAGTTTCACCTGGCTAGGTGTGGTTGTGCTTCTGGCAAAAAAAAAAAAGGAAAAGAGACCAGGTGGGTTTTCAAGATCTTCATCACATTAAGGGCATATTTTGTTTTGTTGGTGGTACTGGGGTTCCTAGAAACCCTTCTGCCTCCGAGCTACACGCCCAGACCTATTTTATACTTTTTAAATTTGGAAACAGGGTCTCTTAAGCCAACGGGGCTGGGCTGGCTTCGAACCTGCGCGATCCTCCTGTCTCCGCCTCCCAAGCGCAGGGATTACAAGCAAGCGTCACCACTCCAGGCTTAAGGGCATATTTTAAAACCCTGCATTAGAAGGAGTTCAAGGTCTGTCACTGAGCAAGTAAACTAGACTGTCATCTGTAGCTGGGGAAACAAGGTGGCACACGCTTGTAATCCCAGCATTTGGGAGGCTGAGACCAGTGGATGGGGATTCGAGAACAGCCTCAACTACTTAGTGAGGCCCTTTACAACTCAATGAGACCCTGTTTCAAAATCAAGAATAAAAAATAAGGCTGGGTGTGTCGCTCAGAGGTAGAATGCCCCTGGGTTCCATCCTCAGTACCGCAAAAAAAAAAAAAAAAAAAGATTGGCATGTCTTGAATATGTCATTATAGCATTACCAATTGGGGAGGAAGTACACATTTTTATTACACAAGAGATGTCCATCTTCTGTAATTACAACACCCATCAAATCCACAAACAAGATTTCAAAGGATCTGAACAAAAATGTGCTCATCACAATTTATTACACACCTTTGGCTTCTTCTGAAAGGCAGAATACACTTGAAGAAGCACAAATATGAAATTTATTCTATTACACTTGTACACTATTCGTTTGTCATATTGTCAAAGTATCTATTTTAAAAAAAAAATAGAGCTGGGTATTGTGCCATATACCCATAATCCCAGTACTTGAGAAGCTGAGACAGGAGAATCTCAGGTTCCTCACTAGACTCATCAACTTATTGAGACTTTGGTTCCAAAACAGAAAAAGAAGTGTTGTTTAAGGGCTGGAGGAGCTAGGTATCGTAGCACACTCTTGTAATCCCAGTACTTGAGAGGCTGAAACAGGAGGATAGCAGGTTTAAGGACAGCCTCAGCAAATAGTGAGACTTTCAGCAACTTAGTGAGACCCTGTTTCAAACTAAAAATAAACTAGGGCTAGAGATGTAGCTCTGAGGTAGAATGCCCCTGGGTTCAGTCATACACAATAAACAAACAAACAAACAAACAAAAAATACAGAATCTTGAGATATATCAGGAACAGCAGGAGTCACTGGAATAATTTGAGAAAATTTACAGCCTCAAAAGTTACCAGGAACCAGGCATAGTAACTGTGATCCCAGTATCTGGGAGGCTTAGACAGGAAGATAACAGGTTTGAGGCCAGCCTCAGCAATTTAGCAAGAAGTTCAACAAATTAGCAAGAACTTGTTTCAAGAAAATAAAAAGGGCTAAAATTGTAGCTCGGAGGTAGATCATCCCTGGGTTCAATTACCAATACAAAAAAAAAAAAAAGAAAGAAAAGAAAAGAAAAAGAAAGGGATACCAGGAAAGGACAAAAAGGATTTGTCTTAATACAATGAAAATAATAAACTTATGATAACCGTTTCATATCTTTTTTTTTTTTTTTCAGGTCTGGGGATAGAACCCAGGGGCATTCGACCTCTGAGCTACACCTCCTGCCTTATTTTTTATTCTTTATTTTGAAACTGGGTCTCACTGAGTTGCAGAGGGCCTCACTAAGTAGCTGAGGCTGTCTGCGAACCATGATCCTCTGGTCTCAGCCTCCCAAATGCTGGGATTACAAGCGTGCGCCACCACGCCCAGCTTATGTTTCAGATCTTGATATAGTACTAATTTACAGCAGTATATAATTCTGTGACAGCCTCAGAAACCAGGCTAGGAAATTATGTTTGGGAAGAGTAAGTGAGAGCCTCAGTTTCCTCCCTCTTACGATGAGGGCCTGAGGTTGTTGCATGATCTTTATACTATCTGGCAGTCCTGCTAGAGGCATCTTACTCAAGACTGGCACTTGGTTCCTAACTGCCCCCTGATTTGACTCCTGTAGCCATACTTTTGTTCTGACAAAATTGACATGCATCCTAGCACACCGAATCAGGAAAAAGATTGGCAGAAGAAAGCCTCTGCAAACATACCTGCTGAAAATTTCTTTATCACATCACTAGAAATGTTGCCTGGAATTAACATTTGGTAAAACATAAATATATTGGTCCTAAAAATGAAGAAGGTGTCATGTTAACAATACAAAATATAATTCTAGAAAGTTAGACTTATTTGAGTATGTGTGGTCCTAGGCTTGAACCTAGGGGCATTCTAAGCCTGAGCTACACCCAGCCCTATTTTTTATTCTTTATTTTGAAACAAGGTCTCAATGAGTTGCAAAGGGCCTCACTAAGTAGCTGAGACTGTCCACAAACCCCAATCCTCCTGTCTCAGCCTCCCAAATGCTGGGACTACAAGCGTGCACCACCACACCCAGGTTTATTCTTTATTTTGAAACAGGATCTCACTTAAGTTGTGAAGGACCTCACTAAGCAGCTGAGGCTGGCCACATGTGAATCTCCTGTTTCATTCTGCCAGGTACTGGGATTACAAGAGTGCATCACCATGCCCGGCATAGCCTTTATTTATAAAGCATTATTAAAATTCGTCATTTTAACCACCAAAGAATTAGAATTATACTATAACGTGGACAAAATAGAACATGAATGGATATATTCCCTCAAATATATTTAATATTCATTTGAATTACTTTTTTGTCATAATATTTTATGTAAATATTAATAAGGTCATTATAAATGTGATACTAGCTAAAGATTAATAAGATCATTATAGATGTGATAATAGCTATGAAGTCAGTAAGCACAATTCTGTGATAGAGAGTAATGGTGAAGGAAGAGGACCTAATTTAGTCTGCATTAGGTAAAGAAAAGCCTCCCAACCTGGCATGGCGGCACATGCTTGTAATCCTAGTACTTGGGAAGCTGAAACAGTAGGATTGCAAGTTTACTGCCAGCCTGCTACATTGCTAAGTGTAGCAAAGCCCTGTTTTCAAAATAAAAAGTAAAATAGGACTGGGAGAAAAGCTCTGAGGTAGAATGACCCTGGGTTCAATGCCTAGTACCAAAAAAACAGAAAATAAAAAAAAGAGCCAGGCATGCTGGTGTATGCCTGTAATCCCAACATTTGAAACAGGAGGATCACAGGTTCAAGGCCAACCTTAGCAATTTAGTGACACTGTGTTTCAAAATAAAAATAAAATAGGGCTGGGGGTATAGCTAGGAGGTAGAATGCCCCTGGTTCAATTCCTAGTACCAAATAAATATATATATTTGCTGCAATATGTATATAGTGATATAAGGGTGGGTATAGTGATGTATACCTGTAATCCCACCTACTCTGGAGGCTGAGGCAAGAGGATCACAAGTTCAGGACCAGCCTAGGCAATTTAGTGAGACCCTGTCTCAAATTTTAAATATATATATTTCAAAGGGGACTGGGAGCCAGGCGTGGAGGCACAGACTTGTAATCCCAGTACTTGATAGGCAGAGATAGGAGGATTGCAGGTTTGCAGCCAGCCTCAGCAACTTGGGCCATCGACAACTTAGTGAGACCCTCTTTCAAAATAAAGAATAAAATAGGGCTGGGGAATAGCTCAGAGGTAGAATTCCCTGGATTCAATCCTCAATACCACAAAAAAGGGAGGGGGGACTGAGAATTACTGGTAGCACTTTGCTTGCCTACCATGTTCAAGACCCTGGACCCTGGATCCAATCCACAGTACCACCAAAAAAAGAAAGAAGAAATGGGCATGGTGGCGCAGGCTTGTAATTCCAGTACTTGGGAGGCTGAGACAGGAGGACTGTGTAGCTTCAAAGCCAGCCTCAGCTACTTAGGGAGATTCTCAGCAACTCAGTGAGACCCTGTTTCCAAATAAAGTATAAAAAATATAGGTCTAGGAGTGTAGCCCAGAGGTAGAAGGTCCCTGAGTTCCATACCCAGTACCACAAAAGAAGGAGGAGGAGGAGGAGAAGAAGAAGAAGGAAGAAGAGAAGGAAACAAAGATGACCCTGGCTTCGATCCCCAGAACTGACCAAAAAAAAAAAAAAGTTTCTTAAGTAATCAGGTAAAGTTTTTTTTTTTTTTTTTTGGGTTTTTTTTTTTTTTTTTTTTTTTTGGTGGTACTGGGGTTCCTGGAAGCCCTTCTACCTCCGGGCTACACTCCCAGACCTATTTTTACATTTTTATTTGGAAACAGGGTCTCCTAAGCCAGCGCGCGGAGCTGGTTTCAAACCTGCGCAATCCTCCTGTCTCTGCCTCCCAAGTGCGGGGATTACAAGCGTGTGCCACCACGCCCGGCTCAGGTAAAGTTTTGATGACGACTTTGTAAAGCCTGGAAGAAACCTAAACTAGAAGTTTAAATAAAGGAAACCTCAGCAAATGGATGATTTCAAAGCCATAGAAAGAGATTTTAAAAAGGAATTTATATGCAAAAATAGATGAAACATTAAGCATCTGTGTTTCTTCTTTCTCTTCCTAAAGTAGAACCTGAATCTGATTAGGCTTCTAGATCCAGTTTAAAGGAAATGCTTGGGCCAAAAAGATGTGGCACATAACAATTAAAATTATATCACATAGCTAGGCATGGTGACGCATCCCTGGAATCTCAGGGTTGAGGCCAGCCTCAGCAATTTAGCAAGACTTTCAGCAACCTAGTGAGACCCTGTTTAAAAAACAAAAAATAAAAAGGGCTGAGGGTATAGCTTGGAAATAGAATGCCCCTGAGTTCAATCCCCAGTACCACCATAAAAAGAAAATTATTAACCATGGGTTAATAATTGTTGAAGGTAGGTAATGAGTACATGGGTATCATTATATCAGGCTGTCTACTTTTGTTTGGCTTTTTAATTTTTCATAATAGAAAGAAAAGCAAACGAGCCCTTTATTGGAAAACCTCAGAAGTTTTATTAGTGATTGAAGATTTAAAAGTAGCTGAAGAGCCAAGTGTGGTGGCACACACTTGTATTCCCAGTTCTTGGGAGGCTGAGACAGGAGGATAGTGGTGCGCCGACAGCCTTAGCTATTTAGTGAGGCCTTCTGCAACTTAGTAAGATCTTGTTTCAAAGTAAAGAATAAAAAATAGGACTGGAGGTGTAGCTCAGAGGTAGAATGCCCCTGAGTTCAATCCCTAGTACCGCAGAAAAAGAAAAAGAAAGAAGAAAAGAGAGAAAAAAAGAAAGGGAGGAGCTAAAAAATTATTAGAAGGACCATCTCTCCAACATATAGGCACTGTTAGAGATTTATTCAGCAAGACTCTCAAAGCTGAGGAAATAAAATTGAGAATCAATATACAGGATACCACATTAGAAAATTTCTGCATTAAGGAGATAATCAAGAATTTGGAGAGAAGCTGGGCATGATGGCACACACCTTGTGATCCCAGGACTTGGGAATTCTGAGACAGGAGGATCTCAGTTTCAAAGCCAGACTCAGCAACTTAGCAAGCTCTCAACAACCTAGTGAGACCCTGTTTCCAAATAAGAAATAAAATCAGGCTGGGGGTGTAGCTTGGAGGGAGAATGCCTCTGAGTTCAATGCCCAGTACAAAGAGAAAAAAAAAAAAAATCTTCAGTCAAATGAGGAAAGAAACCAATAGAGCCAGAAATAAGGATTGAAGAAGGGAACAGTTCAAATAAGTTCTTGTCCATACAAGATTTCACTACCAATCTCACTAATATGTATGGGGAGGGAGAAAGGGGAAGTTGGGATGGGGGGAGTTATACAGAGGAATAAACACCAAGTGATGTGTGCATGTATATTTATATCACTTTGAATCTCACTATGATGTTAATTACATTGCATCAATAAAAGTATTTCAAAAAGTGGCTGAGAGTAAAAAAAAAAAAAAAAAAAAAAAATTGACCAAACAGGCATGGTGATACACACCTGTAATCCCAGAATTCGGGAGGCTGAGAAAGTAGGATCACAGGTTTGAGGCCAGCCTCAGCAACTCGGCAAAACCCTGTTTCCTGATAAAAATTAAACAGGGCTGGGGGTGTAGCTCAGAGGTAGAATCCTCCCAAGTTCAATCCCTCTAACAACAACAAAAAAAAAAAGTAGCTGAAAATAAAGATAATTTGTTATGAACTAGAGGATCTTTCCTCGCTGTCACGTTAGCCATTAGCCAGCTTTTATCTGCCATGTGTAGAGATATTATTTTATATAAAGCCAAAAGCAAATGCTATTAAGGTCAGAGGGAAGAAATGCTACTTCAAACCCTGTAACTGAAACTGCCACGGAAGTTTCTGAGTAGCTGTTTTCTTCTGATTCAGAAATGTGATCTTACTCTGCTAAAACAGACAGCAGAACAACAAATATGGAAAAGGTATCCGTGGCTGGCAAATCCTTGGTAACCTGATGAAATATATTATATTGTACAGGAGTGTTTTGGTTGCATAATATTTAGGTTGATGTGGTAATTATTCCATCTCATTACATAAGATTGTTTTTCCAACTACCATTTATTGACAATTTCTATGAGCCAGTCGCCCTGAGAGTTCATGAATTTCTCTTTTTTTTTTTTTTTTTTTTTTTGCAGTACTAAGGATGGAACCCAGGAGGAGTCTGCCTTCCAAGCTGGACCCCCAGCCCTATTTTTTACTTTTTATTTTGAAACATGGTCTCACTGAGTTGCAAAGGGCTTCACTAAGTAGCTGAGGCTGTCCACAAACCGTAATGCTCCTATCTCAGCCTCCCAAATGCTGGAATTACAAGCATGCGCCACCACACCAGGCAAGTTCATGTATTGATTTTTTTTTTTTTTTTTTTTTTTTTTTTTGGTGGTACTGGGGTTCCTGGAAGCCCTTCTACCTCCCGGCTACACTCCCAGACCTATTTTTACATTTTTATTTGGAGACAGGGTCTCCTAAGCCAGCACGCGTGGCTGGCTTCGAACCTGCAGGATCCTCCTGCCTCTGCCTCCCAAGTGCGGGGATTACAAGCGTGCGCCACCACGCCCGGTTCGTTGTTTTAATTTACTGTTTATACTGCCCCATGACATTGATATTAGGTGTTGTTCCCTCCTTTTCTTTTTTTTTTTTTTTTTTTTTCTCCTTGGTAGGAGATTTAACCCAGATGCATTCTACCTATAAGCTATACCCTTCGCTTAGCCCTTTTAAAATTTTTTGTTGTTGTTGTTGTTATTTTGAAACAGGGTCACATTAAATGTTGAGGCTGAGCCCTGCGTGGTGGCAATGCTTGTAATCCCAGGACTTGGGAACTCTGAGACAAGAGGATCACAGGTTCACCACTAGCCTCAGCTACTTAGTGAGGCCTTCCACAACTTAGTGAGAGAGACCCTGTTTCAAAATAAAGAATAAGCCAGGCGTGGTGGCACACGCTTGTAATTCCCGCGCTTGGGAGGCGGAGACAGGAGGATCGCGCAGGTTCGAAGCCAGCCGCGCTGTCTTAAGAGACCCTGTTTCCAAAAATAAAAAAGTATAAAATAGGTCTGGGAGTGTAGCCCAGAGGTAGAAGGACTTCCAGGAACCCCAGTACCACACACACACACACACACACACACACACACACACACACCCACACACACACACACACCCCAAAAAAAAAGAATAAAAAATAAGGCTGAGGTGTATCTTGGACATAGAATGCCCCTGGGCTCAATCCCCAGTATATTAAAAAAAAAAAAATGCTGAGGCTGGTCTTGAACCTGTGATGCTCCTATCTCAGTGGAATTACAGGTCTGTGCCACTACGCCTGGCTGTTTTCCTCATTTAGTAGATAAAGAAGGTAATGTTTACATGGTATGTAACTTGTTCAAGATCACAGCTAGTATGTACATCCTGAATTCAGTAAACGCCATTTCCCTTTTCTCCCCATCTCAGATGGACTAATTTAGAATGAATATATTTGTGATATTTGGGGGCGGGAGTGGTATTAGGGATTGAACCCAGGGGAGCTCTTCCACTGAGCCACACCCCCCCTTTTTTTGCCATATGGGGAACGGAACCCAGAGGCATTGTACCTCTGAGCTATACCCCCAGCCCTATTTTTTAGCCTTTTTATTTTTGAAACAGGGTCTTACTGAGTTTCTAAGGGCCTCGCTAAGTAGCTGAGGCTGTCAGGGAACTGCGCTCCTCCAGTCTCAGCCTGAAGAATGCTGGACAACAAGTGTGTGCCACCACGCCCAGCACCCACCTCTTTTTAGTTTTTTTAAAACAGGGTCCCCATAAATTGTCCAGGCTGGCCTCATACTTTTGATCCTCCTGTCTTAGCCTTTAAAGTACTGAGATTAGGCCGGGTGTGGTGGCACACCCTTGTAATTCCCGTGCTTGGGAGGCTGAGACAGGAGGATCGCGCGGGTTCGAAGCCAGCCTCAGCTACTAGTGAGGCTTTCAGCAACTTAGTGAGACCCTGTTTCCAAATAAAATATAAAAAAGGTCTGGGAGTATAGCCCGGAGGTACAAAGCCTCTGGGTTCCTCCTCCAGTACCACCAAAAATAAAATAAAATAAAATAAATAAATAAATAAAGTACTGAGATTATAGGCATGCACCACTGGACCTGTTTTATTTTATCTTATTTTATTTTTGGTGGTACTGGGGTTCCTGGAAGCCCTTCTACCTCCGGGCTACACTTCCAGACCCATTTTTACATTTTTATTTGGAAACAGGGTCTCCTAAGCCAGCGCGCGGGGCTGGCTTCGAACCTGCGTGATCCTCCTGTCTCTGCCTCCCAAGCGCGGGGATTACAAGCGTGCACCACCACGCCCAGCTTCTGTTTTAGAACAAATATATTATTATTATTTTTTTTTTTTGGTGGTACTGGGGGTGGAACCCAGAGGCTTTCTACCTCCGAGATATACTCCCAGACCTATTTATGTTTTATTTGGAAACAGGGTCTCACTAAGTTGCTGAGAGCCTCACGAAGTAGCTGAGGCTGGCTTTGAACCTGCGTGATCCTCCTGTCTCAGCCTCCCAAGCTCGGGTATTACAAGTGTGCACCACCATGCCCAGATAGAACAAATATATTCTAGCTAGGTGTGGTGACACACACTTGTAACCCCAGTGTGTAGGAGGCTGACAGGAGGATCACAGGTTCAAGGCTAGTCTCAGCAACTTAGCGAGACCCTGTTTCAAAATAAAAGAATAAAACAAGGCTGAGGGTGTATCTCAAAAGTAGAATGTCCCTGAGTTCCATCCTTAGTATCACATACACAAAAAGATTGAATATATTCTGAATAATTTTTGACATGCCATACAATCCCATTTCATACAGCAAGCAATTCAACCTGACCCTTATCAATTAGATTTTTATTCCTATATCTTACTTCATCAAAGCAAACCAATTAGAGTTAAAAATGTTTCACAGGACGGAGATATGATGTAATCATAGCTATTTAAAAGGCTGAAGCAAGAAAATTGAAAGTTTGAGCTGGGTGTGGTGATGCAC
Source organism: Muscardinus avellanarius (assembly GCF_963383645.1). Taxonomy (NCBI): domain Eukaryota; kingdom Metazoa; phylum Chordata; class Mammalia; order Rodentia; family Gliridae; genus Muscardinus; species Muscardinus avellanarius. The sequence continues at coordinate 81,951,047 of NC_137791.1, forward strand.
GCTTGGGAGGCTGAGACAGGAGGATCACAGAGGTTCAAAGCCAGCCTCAGTTACTTAGTGAGGCTCTCAATGTAGTGAAACCCTGTTTCCAATAAAATATAAAAATAGGTCTGGGAGTATAGCTCAGAGGTAGAAAACTCCTGGGTTCCATCCCCAGTACCACCAAAAAAAAAAAAAAAAATATTTGTTCTAAAACAGGTCCAGTGGTGCATGCCTATAAAGAAAGTTTGAGGCCAATCTGAGCAATTTAGCAAGACCCTATCTCAAAATGAAATTCAAGAAAGGGCTGGGGGAATATAGCTCAGTGTGTAAGGTCCTGTGTCCAGTTCCCAATGCCACCACCAAAAAAAAAAAAAAAAAAAAAGAGGCTGGGGAGACTGAGACAGGAGGATTATAGGTTGAGGCCAGCCTCAGCAACTTGGCAGGCCCTCAACAATTTAACAGGATCCTGTTTCATAATAACAAAAAGAGCGGGTATATAACCTTGAGGTAGAGCCCCCCTACCCCCATCAATTCCCAGAAACATACACACACTGCTTCTCAAGGACAAATTGATTGGGGGTGGGGTGAGGGGGGCAGAAGCTGGGTATGGTAGCACACAGGCTATAATCCCAGTAGTTGGGAGGCTAAGATAGGAGGTTGAGGGTTCACAGCTAGCTTCAGCCACTTAGTGAGGTCATCTGAAACTTAGTGAGACCCTGTTTCAAAATAAAAGAATAAAATAGGGCTGGAGGTGTAGCTTGGAAGTAGAATTCCCCTGAGTTCCATCCCCGGTATCATACACCAAAAAAAAAAAAAAAAAAAAAAAAAAGGAAAGAAAGAAGAAAAGAAAGAAAGAAGAAAAACATAAAAGTTTAGTTCATGAACCTTGAATTCTCTCAATGCAAAATCCATAAAGCACTAGGGTTCCTGGAAGCCCTTCTACCTCCGGGCTCAGGGCTCCCAAACCTATTTTTATATTTTTAGTTGGAAACAGGGTCTCTTAAGCCAGCAAGGCTGGCTTCAGACCTGCTCAATCCTCCTGTCTCTGCCTCCCAAGCACAGGGATTACAAGCCAAGCACCACCACGCCCACTGAAAATCATTTTTTTTAAATAGAAGAAAAAAGCCGGGCATGGTGGCGCACGTTTATAAGCCCAGCATTTGGGAGGCTGAGACAGGAGGATCGAGGTTCAGGGACTGCCTCAGCTACTTAGTAAGGCCCTTTGCAACTCAATGAGCCCCTGTTACAAAATAAAGCATAAAAGAAAGAAAGAAAAGAAAGAAAGAAAGAAAGAAAGAAAGAAAGAAAGAAAGAAAGAAAGAAAGAAAGAAAGATAGGGTTGAGGGTGTAGGTTGGAGGTAAAACGCCCCTGGGTTCCATCGCCAGTACTACAAAAAAATAAAAAAATATTAAAAAATAAAATGGAAGAAAAAAATTTTTCATTGATGTATAAGCCTAACACAGTATTCTCCACCCACAATCTGTTCACTCATATTTATTGTTTTGTTTTGGGAGGGTATACTGGGGATCCCATTCTACCTGCATACTACCATCCCAGCTCTTTTTGGTTTTTATTTCAAAACAGGGTCTCACTAAATTGCTCAAGATCTCACTAAAGCTGTTCATTCTTTGTAGATGTGGTTTGTGCACTAAAATAACTGAATTTTAGAGAATAAAAAACAAATTATTCAGCCGGGCGTGGTGGCGCACGCTTGTAATCCCAGCATTGGGGAGGCTGAGACCGGAAGATTGTGGTTCATGGACAGCCTCAGCTACTTAGTGAGGCCCTCTGCAACTTAAGAGATCCTGTTTCAAAATAAAGAATAAAAAATAGGGCAGGGGGTGTGGCTTGGAGGTCAAATGCCCCTGGGTTCCATCCCCAGACCCACACACACACACACAAAAATAATTCAACAAACATTTATTGTTTATTACAGGCCTCTGTGAGAAAAAAATAAGAGCAGACTGGAAGAACGTAGTCCCTGTCTCATAAATCATTGGTCATTGGAAAACACAGGCAATCAAACAAATGAAAGCAAAATTAGGAATTGTATGCATTGCCGGGTATAGTGACACACGTCTGTAATCCCAGTTCTTAGAAGACTGAGCCTGGAGTGGTACTAGCGATTCTACTTCCAAGCTACACCCCCAGCCCTATTTTTTATTCTTTATTTTGAAACAAGGTCTCCCTGAGTTGCAAAGGGCCTCACTAAGTGGCTGAGGCTATCTGCAAACCTCCTGTCTTAGCCTCCTAAACACTGGGATTACAAGTGTGCACCACCATGCCTGGCTCTCAATTCCTGTTACATTTATAAATGGCATAACTTAATAAAATTACTATTTTCCCACTCCTCTTTGCCAACTCACTATTGGTATTTTGAAGCACCACCACAACATAGAAATTGATTTTTTTTTTTGAGAAACCAGTCTTTCAAAACTTTTTTAGAACGTGCTACTACTTTCAGTGCAATTTTGATGATCTTACTCCATAGAACAAAAATTACAAAAGGCCCCAGGCATGGTGGCACACACCTGTAATCCCAAGAGGGATTCAGGAGGCTAAAACAGGAGGATTGCAAATTCAAGGCTCACCAAGGCAGTTTAACAAGAACCTGTCTCAAAATAAAATACATGCCAGACGCGGTGGTGCAAGTTCCTAATCGCAGTACTTGGGAGTGTGAGACTGTAGTATCACAGGTTTAAGACTATTATTTGGACCTCTCTATTACCTCATATTTGCTCAATAAATATTGAATTGAGAGCCAGGCGTGGTGGCGCACACTTGTAATCCCCACGCTTGGGAGGCTGAGACAGGAGGATCACACAGGTTCAAAGCCAGCCCCAGCTACTTAGTGAGGCTCTCTGCAACTTAGTGAGACCCTGTTTCCAAATAAAGTATAAAAATATAGGTCTGGGAGTTTAGCCAGGAGGTAGAAAAAAAGCCCCTGGGTTCCACCCCTAGTACCACAAAAATAAATAAATAAATAAATAAATAAATAAATATTGAATTGCATTTCTTGATCAGTTGAATTTAGCCTAGCCCACCACTAATTGTTTTTTTCAATAAACCTATATTACCACAGGTTCAAGACTAGTCTCTTCAATTTAGTGAGAGACTCTCAGTAATCTAGTGAGACCCTGTTTTAAAATTTAAAAAACAAAACAGCTAGAGGTTTACAAGTAGAATGCCTCAGAGTTCAATACCCAATACCACAATAAAACAAAACAAAATAAATAGGGCAGAAGGTGCAGCAGCTCAGTGGTAGAGCATCCATGGGTTTAATACCCAGGCCATCCTCTTCCCTTCCCTTCTCTCTCTTCTCTTCTCTTCTCTTCTCTTCTCTTCTCTTCTCTTCTCTTCTCTTCTCTTCTCTTCTCTTCTCTTCCCTTCCCTTCCCTTCCCTTCCCTTCCCCCCCCCTCCTCTCTGTGTCTCTCTCTGTGTGTCTCTCTCTGTGATACAAGGCTTCCTTTTTTTTTTTGGACCAGGATTGAGCTCAGGTTATTCTACCTCTGAACTAAACCCCCAGCCCTTATATAATTTTTTTTTTTAATTTTAAAACAGTCTCACTAAGTTTCTGAGGCTGGCCTGGAACCTGCAATCCTCCTGTCTCAATCTCTTATGTACTAGGATTACAGGCATGCTCCACCACTGCCTGTCTAAAAGGCTTCTTGCATAGACCCCATACTTTCAATAAATATTGAATTGTATTTCTTGATCTGTTGAGTTTAGAATAGCCCACAACTAACTGTTTTCTTCACTAAATTTAAAACCACATAGCTGCTTCTTTAGTAAGCTGCCTGGAGAGAAAGAGGAGGTAAGGTCCTTTTTGAACCTATTCAAAGCTGCTTTTCTCAAATTGATAGGACATTGCCAGGGTCAGAAATTCTAAAATTAACTCCACCAGCTGTGTTTTGGTGTGCTCCATATAGCACATGGGCTCAGGGGGCTCAATCTGCTAGGCTCTCGTGCAGCGTCAATCCCTGGTTCTCTTAAGAACTTTGTTTGCCTGGAGTGCATGTCGAGCACAAGGCATGGTAACTAAGCAGCTTGACAGTATATGGAGACTAAACAAATAAGTCTCTCCTTGAATCTCATAAAAGCCTAGCAACGAGCTGGGGGATGGAGGAGTGGTGCTGAGTTTGTTAGATGAGTGGCTTAACTTTTAACCTTGCTGAAGTTTCCCAGAGAGCAGCCTGCTGACATGCTGTCAAAAATCAAGAGATGATGTCCTTTCGAGGAGTTTGTGTTTTTAGCCCACCCATCTCCACAAGGTCCTTTAACTTGAAGGACCATATATAGACATAGAGAGTATCTCAACTGGATGCAACTTAAAAATATCCTAGGGAATTAACAGCTGTTACTTTCACCCACACAAATTCACAGTTGGCTTAATTAAATAGTGCCTGAAAATGAAAGAGCTGCAGCCTTTGGATGTACCCTATGTACCTAAAGCTGCTCCCTCTACCTCCTTCCCTTCCTCCAAGTAACAAAAGCAAAATGGAAAATGGATGGGAAAGGGATCTGTTATGAAGATGTCAGGGTTTTCATCAATGTTAATAATGAACTGTGGAATCAGGTGTGTGTGTGTGTGTGTGTGTGTGTGTGTGTGTGTGTGTGTGTGTGTTGGGATTGATTTGTTTTGTTTTTACCTCCAAGCTAAGGGCCTCACTAAGTCACTAAGTTGCTGAGGCTGGCCTCAAACCTGTAATCCTCTTGTCTCGGCTTCTTAAGTACTGGGATTATAGGCATGAACCACCACACCCAGATGTCCAAAGTTTTGAATCTCTGCCTATAATATTTCTGGAATCCAAAGACCCCAGGCAGTCCCTGGTCTCTGCCGTTTGTTCTCTCGTGCCGTGGCCATTACACACCCCCTTCTTGGCATCTCTCTCGTGTTTTCCATAGTTGTCAGAGTCATAACCATAGCAACGTGAGCAGGCCACAATCCTCTTATAGCTGGAGACACGAGACACTGCTTTATACAACAGAATTACTCTGTCCTCAACCAATGGGAATCTGATCCCAGATAGTCAAAGCATTTGTTTTGCCTCAGGAGAAATAGTCCAGTCATTCCCAAACAGCACTTTCCTTGAGGTCTCTGTGGCATCAAAGTAACCAGGAAGCTGCCACAGGGCACGAAACCAAGGTACTCAATACCACCTTGAAACTGAACCAACTGTGTCCAACTCCTGAATTTATAGACTGTACTCTGTTTCCACACTAATATTTCATTTGAATACAGAATAAAGGGATCTGTCAAAAGAAAACCTTAATTGGCAGGAAGATTTTTTTGTATCCAGAGTACAGCTTTCAAAGGAAGGGATCTTTTAATGGACTTTTTTTTTCTGGTACTGGAGATTAAACCCAAGGGCATTCTACTTCTAAGGTACACCCGTGGCCCTTTTTATTTTTTTTAAACAGAGACTCACTAAACTGCTGAGGCTGGCTTCCAACCTGTGATCTTCCTGTCTCAGACTTCTAAGTACTGGAATTACAGATATGAGCCATGTCTCACCAACAATTTTTTTTTTTTTTTTTTTTTGCAGGTCTGGGGATGGAACCCAGGGGCATTTGACCTCCGAGCTATACCCCCTGCCCTATATTTTATTCTTTATTTTGAAACCGGGTCTCACTGAGTTGCAGAGGGCTTCACTAAGTAGCTGAGGCTGTACACGAACTGCGATCCTTCAAGTCTCAGCCTCCCGAATGCTGGGATTACAAGCGTGCGCCACCACACCCGGCTCTATTATAAATAAATATATATATATTTGGTGGTACTGGGGTTCCTGGAAGCCCTTCTACCTCCGGGCTACACTCCCAGACCTCTTTTTACATTTTTATTTGGAAACAGGGTCTCCTAAGCCAGCGCGCGGCTGGCTTCAAACCTGCGCGATCCTCCTGTCTCTGCCTCCCAAGCTGGGGATGACACGCCCAGCTATTATAAATATATTTAGAAACAGAATCTTGCTCAGTTGCTGACAGGCTCACTGAGTTGCTGCGGCTGGCTTTGAACCGGCAATTCTCTTGTCTTAGCCTCCCAAGTACTGGGATTATAGACATGTACCACCACACCCAGCTAAATTTTTTAAAAGAGAAGAGTAGGGGAGATAGAACACTTGCCTAGCATGTTTGAGGCCCTGGGCTCATTTTTATGTTGAAAATAAATAAGTAAATGAATATCAGAAACTAAGTGGGGGGGGCATTCTAGAATCACAACTGAGAGACAAAAGACCTTCTGACCACCGTGCAGATGATGATTTCAGTGTTCATTTGAACTCTGCTTTTGTTGATAACATAGAATCACATGTTAGTCCTATGAGAGGTGCTATAAATATAGCTGAAGTACAGGATTTAGCTATAAACTCAATGGCTGCAAGGACAAATCACAATTCTAAAATTGGAGCAGGGGTGTGTGTGTGTGTGTGTGTGTGTGTGTGTGTGTGTGTAAAGAAATGAAGATGGCCCCATAACTGTTTCTAGGAACAAAGGCTCCCCTTCTCCCCGGCCTTCTTCTTCCCTCTGGAAACTCCAGGGACCTGTATCATCTATCAGATTCACTGTCTCAGGGCTGTCAAGTTCATGACTTCAGTAAGTCTTCCCTGGATCATCAACATTCCTGGCTCAAAGGCCAGTTTTCCCCAGGAGACCTTCAGTGGTTACCCTGGAGAGGCGTGAAAGCAGCGCTTTGTTCTCCTTGATACCCCTGGGGGGTCAGTATGGCTGCCTGTCCTGCCAGGGCACAGAGGGGGCTTGCATAATCATGGAAACACAAGAGAATCTAAGCCAGTGCTGGAAAGAGACCACAGAATCTTCAGGAAATGAAGGGAACTAATACATATTTTCTGTGGTATATATAATTTTCTGCCAGTATCTTGCAGAACTCTACATCTCATTTAATTCTCACAGCAACCCATGACATATATCATTATTATCCCTGTTCTATTGGATGAAAAAAATTAATCACACCTTGGTTTTTTGTTTGTTGGTTGGTTGGTACTGAAGATTGAACCCTGGAGCATTTTGCCTCCAGGCTATACCCCTGTCCTTTTTATTTTTTTATTTTGAAACATGTTCTCACTAAATTGTTAAAAGTCTCTCTAAGCCAGGCATGGTGGCACACGTTTGTAATTCCAGCGCTTGGGAGGTTGAGACAGGAGGATCACGCAGGTTCGAAGCCAGCCTCAGCTACTTAGTGAGGCTCTCAGCAACTTAGTGAGACCCTGTTTCCAAATAAAGTATAAAATATGTCTGGGAGTATAGCCTGAAGGTAGAAAAGCCCCTGGGTTCCACCCCAGTACCACAAAAAAAAGGTGTCTCTAAATTGCTACAGCTGGCTTGGAACCTGCAGTCCTCCTGTCTCAGCCTCCCAAGTGTTAAGGTTTGGGAAAACTGTTCCGGGGACACTGTTAGGCTCCCGAAACTGTTCCGGTAGCCACGGGTTCTTGTTCTGAACTAGGAATAGATAAAACACTAGTCTGAACTCTTGCTTTAAACTTAAATGAGTTTATTATTACAAAGATAGAAATATAGGAGCTAGTTTATAGCCCTATGTATAGGGGGGTGTCTCGAAAAGAAGTCACTGAGGATTCCTAGATACAGAATATTTTTATAACCAGTCTTCTGACCCAACTAGATCCATCCTTTCTCTGGGCAGATCTTTTGATACGGAGATTCCTCCCTGTAGACCTGTGCCACCTCCCGCACAGACCCCACACCTTTTGTAGCACTCCAAAATGTGTTAGTCTGAAGTCTGGGATTCCCCCACAACCTTGAGGAAGTTTGCTTCTCTTAGAAATGTAAAAAGACCCTAGGTTTTTGAGCTTCTTCTATTCTCTTGCTAATTACCCTTGGTGCCTGGAAATCTGCAGCCCTTTCCTTAAAGCTTCTGGCATTTTTTTTTTTTTAACTACCAAAGATATATTTTGAAAATTGAAAATATTTCCCAATACTGGTACATTAATACATTTTGACGCCTCTTCCCAATACTGGTACACCAAGTATTAGGATTACAGGTATGTGCCACCACAACAGATAAACTTAATCACATCTAACACAGGACTTGTGGTAAATAATAGATACAGAATTTGAACCCATGTCTATATAGTTCATGTAGAATCAAACTATCCCTGTAAGACTGAAGTGGGGCCATGACAGGCTTCATCCGTACAGCAAACATGCTAGGCCTAAGGTTCAGTTTCCCAGGAATACAACTAACAGTTAAACGCCAGTTTTGATACCTGGGTCAGGATGAAAAACTCCCAACCAATCCCAGGAGGCACAAACCAAATGGAAGGCACCAAGTATCCTGTCTGTTGCTTGTGATAACAGCAGTAAAAATTCCTTTTGGTCTAAAGATAACTCCTTTGTAAATCACAGCCCGAGTGACTAAAATGTATAAAACTGCCTTAGGAAAAAGACTCGGGGTCCTTGTCAAGACTCCATTGCAGCCGGGTGTGATGGCGCACGCTTGGAATCCCAGCATTCGGGAGGCTAAGACCTGAGGATCGCGGTTCACGGACAGCCTCAGCTACTTAGTGAGGCACTCTGCAACTCAGTGAGACCCTGTTTCAAAATAAAGAATAAAAAAATTGGTCAGGGGGTGTAGCTCGGAGGTCAAATGCCTCTGGATTCAATCCCCAGACCCACCAAAAAAAAAAAAAAAAGACTCCATTGCATTGGAGGGACTTTGGACCATAGCTCGAGCTAGTTCCCCAGTAAACCCTTCCTGCCTTTGCATTACTGTGTGATGGTGGTCTCTGCCACCCTGGGATACCAAACTTTGGGTATAACATCCCAAGGGATTTTACTATAGAAGAATTCGGATTTTAAGAGGATCACAAACACAGCAAAATATAATATGGAATTATATATTAGAAAGTTCTTTCCTTTTAAATTTATTTTTATTTCTTCTGATAATATCAAGAAAAAAGTTTCGATTTGTATTTTTTTTTGAGACACAATATTTGTACAGTAAGCCAGGCATGGTGTCACCCCTTTGTAATCCCAGGATTTAAGAGGGTGAGGCAGGCGGATCCCAGGTTCAAAAACAGCTTTAGCAAGTAGTGAGACACATCAACCCAGTGAGGCACTGTTTCAAAATAAAATAGAGGCCGGGCGTGGTGGCGCACGCTTGTCATCCCCGCGCTTGGGAGACAGAGACAGGAGGATCGCGCAGGTTCGAAGCCAGCCGCGCGCTGGCTTAGGAGACCCTGTTACCAAATAAAAATGTGAAAATAGGCCTGGGAGTGTAGCCCAGAGGTAGAAGGGCTTCCAGGAACCCCAGTACCACAAATAATAATAATAATAATTAATTAAAAATAAATAAAATAGAGTTGGGATCTAACTGGACAGTGGAATGCCCCTGGGTTCAATCCCCAGAACCACACACAAGAAAAAAAAAATTATACAGTAATTTGATCCAAGTATACAATGTGTAATAATCAAATCAGAGTAAAAGCCCTTTCATATCTTCAAACATGAATCATTTTGATGTGGTAAGAACCTTCATACCCTTTAGCTACTTTTTAAAAAAAATTTATTGGTGCATTGTAGTCATACATCTTAATGGGGTACAAGATGCACACATCCTTCAAGCTATTTTGAAATAGCTTACTTATAATAGCGCATACTTATAATCCCAGGATTTAGGAGACTGACACAGAAGGATTGCAGGTTTGTGGCTAGCCTCAGCTACTTTGTGAGGCCTCTGCAACTTAGTGAGGCCCTGTTTCAAAATAAAGGATAAAACATAGGGCTGGGAGTATAGCTTAGAGGAAGAACACCCCCCCCCCATTCAATCCAGTACCGCAAACAAACAATCAAACAAACAAGAGAGAAAGAGAGAGAGAGAGAACATTATAACCAAGAGTTATCCTCCTCCTGAACTAACTACAGAAAACCAGAACTAATTCTTGCTCTCTGTGTTTAGGTGGCCTGTATCTAACTTGTTTTAATTTCACCAACCGTTCCTCTCCACTGTGAATACTACTCTGCTCTGTTTTACAATATTTGCTGTCTTACTTATTTCCCTTAAAATAATAGAGAAAGTCTTGGGTTAATGCTATTATGTCTTTAAATTCTAACAGCAAGCTGGGCATAGTGGTGCTTGCTTGTAATCCCAGTACTTTGGAGAATGAGACAGGAGAATTGAAATTTCAAAGCCAGCCTCAGCAAATTAGTGAGACCCTCTTCAACTTAGTGAGACCCTGTTTACAAATAAAAAATAAATAGGTCTAGGGACATAGCCCAGCGGTAGAGGGCCCCTGGCAGCCATCTCCAGTACCACAATAAATAAATAAATAAATAAATAAATAAATAAATAAACAAACTCTAACAACAACACAAATGCTTGAGATTCAAAGAATTCAGCAAGCAAAAATATGTGGCTAGTGCTCAGTATTTTGCTCTTATTAAATTTACTTATGGAGCCGGGCATGGTGACACACTCTTGTAATCTCAGCATTCAAGAGGCTGAGACCAGAGGATCGCTGTTTGCAGACAGCCTCAGCTACTTAGTAATTCAGTGAGTCCTTGTTTCAAAAATGAAAAGACTAAAAAAAGAGTAGGGCAGAGGGTGTTGCTCCAAGGTAGAATGCCCCTGGGTTCCATCTCTAGTACCGCAAAAAATAAACAAATAAACAAACAGACAGAAAGACTGACAGACAAATAAATAAAAAGACTAAGCCTGGCATGGTGGCACACACTTGTAATCCCAGCATTTGGGAGGCTGAGACAGGAGGATTGTGGTTCATGGACAGCCTCAGTACTTAGTGAGGCCCTCTGCAACTCAGTGAGACCCGGTTTCAAAAAAAAGAATAAACAATAGGGTAGAGGTTGTAGCTCGGAGGTTAAATGCCCTTGGTTTCCATCCCCAGACCTGCAAAAAAAAGAATAAAAAATAGGGCTGAAGGTGTAGCTCGGAGGTAGAATGCCCCTGGGCTTCATCCCAAGTACCTCAAAAAAATAAATAAATAAAATAAAAAGACTAAAAATTAGTCCTGGGTTTGTAGCTCAGAGGTACAATGCCCCTGGATTCCATCCCTACTACTGCTAAATAAACAAACAAACAAACAAACAAATAAATACATTTACTTATGTTTTTGTTTTGTTTTGTTTTTTGTGGTACTGGGAGTGGAACCCAGAGGCTTTCTACCTCCGGGCTACACTCCCAGACCTATTTTCTATTTTATTTGGAAACAGGGTCTCACTAAGTTGCTGAGGGCCTCACTAGGTACCTGAGGCTGGCTTTGAACCTGTGCGATCCTCCTGTCTCAGCCTCCCAAGCGCAGGGATTATAAGAGTGTGCCACCACACCCGGCTACTTATGTATTTTTTTACTACTTGAAGCATGTGATACCAGTTTCTCTTTATAGTAATGATATAATTATAGCCTATTAAGCGCAGCATCTCTCTAATCATGACATCCAGGTTCTTCTATTCGCTAGACAAGGTAACAAGATAACTTGTCCAAGATAACTTGGACAATATAATTAACCCCCAGTTTCCACACTTGTAAAATACATTTTTTTGTTTTGTTTTTGTTTTTTGTGTGTGGTACTAGAGATTCTACCTGTGAGTTACATCCCCAGATATTTTATTTTATTTTATTTTTGTTTGAAAATAGGGCCTGACTAGGTTGCTGAGAGTCTTTGGTAAACTGCTGAAGCTAGCCTTGAACCTGCAATCTTCCTGTCTCAGCTTCCCCAGTACTGGGATTACAGGCATAAGTCACCATGCCCAACTGGAAACTAGGCTTGATGGTAGGTTAATGTGTGGATTCCACAAGATTGCATTCTCTTTCAAGTGCTTGGCACAATATTTAAACTATATGTTTACCAGGCGTGGTGGCGCACGCTTGTAATCTTCACACTTGGGAGGCTGAGACAGGAGGATCACACAGGTTCAAAGCCAGCCTCAGGTACGTAGTGAGGCTCTCAGCAACTTAGTGAGACCCTGTTTCCAAATAAAATATAAAAAATAGGTCTGGGAGTATAGCCCAGAGGTAGAAAGCCTCTGGGTTCCACCCCCAGTACCACCAAAAAAAACCCAAACCCAAACAAAACAAAACTATATGTTTGCTCAAGCTAGACCTGGTGGCAATGCCTATAATACCAGTACTTGGGAGGCTAAAACAAGAGGATCTTGGGTTTGAGGCCAGCTTCTACAATTTAACAAGACCCTCAACAACTTAACAAGACCCTATTTAAAATATATGCCTGTATTTTAGAAATATAAATATATATTAAAGAAATATAGGGCTAGGGGTATAATACAGTGGTGGAATACCTCTGGGTTCAATCCCCACTACCTTAAAAAAAAGAATAGGTGTTTTTACTTTCATACCTTTTTTCTTTCCTTTCCTTCTTTTTTTATTGTGGTTGTGCTGGGGATTTAGTGTGTGTGTGTGTGTGCGCACGCGTGCATGTGTGTGTGCATGTGCGTGTGCGTGTGTGTGTGTTGCTGGGGATGGAACCCAGGGGCCTTCTACCTCCGGGCTACACTCGCAGAACTATTTTATATTTTTTTATTTGGAAAAAGGGTTTCACTAAGCAGCTGAGAGCCTCACTAAATAGCTGAGACTGGCTTCTATAAGATGGGCGCATCGGTCGGTGTACAGATACACGCAGGACACCGATATAAGATGATATGCATGTCTTTATTTGTGGAGAGTCGACCGCCAGCCCTTGCAGGCCCGCAGGGGCTAGTGGGGGAGAGTGTCTCTATTGGGCTTCTCTCAAATCGAGGGGCGTGGTCTCCTCTGGGAATCACAGGGCCCCGCCCCTGCGGGGCAGCAGCTCAAACCCGACCTCTTTGATTAAGGGGGTAGAGGCGATGATTACCCCCTCTAGTTACTTCCTGCTGTGAAGGGGCATCTTCAGGGGCCCCAGACCAGGAAAAATGGGAGTCTGAGTCCACCGGAAGGGGGCAGGTGGGTGTGGTCGCAGCGAGAGTTGGAAGTTACCCTGGAGAGCTCGGTAACGTTGTTTGCTTTGAGGAGACTAACAGGCAAGGTGCTATTAAAGAAAAAAGAAAATCGTGAGAGTGGATCCCAGGCTGGGCAGGAGCCCTTTTAGGTATGAGGCAGATTGTCACTAGATCTATTAATACAAATAGCACTTCCCTGAGGAAGACATGTGCTGCCCCTTTAGCAGTTTTTCATTAGACCAGAGTTATTAATAGCAGCACCTCCCAGAGAGGACCCCACACCACTCTTTTCAGCATTGAGTGGGTATGGACTTGTCTGGTCAAACAAATACCTGTTACTGCATCAGGAGTATCAGTTACCAATTTTAGAGGTTTAATACTTATGGCAGTTTGGCATCCGAAGAGGGAGAGCACCATAGTATGTAAACAAGTGGACCTGCTAAAATATAAACATCAAAGAGAGTTATGTCAAGAGAAACAAAGTTTAGTGGGTCCCAACACCGTGCAAGAGAATTTGTCCTGCAGCTGTTGTAATGGAGCCCTTTTAGATATGGCCTAAGCCGTGGGCAGAGGCTGGAGGGCTTGCCGTCATCACCCTGGACCAAGATTGGGGAGGAAGACTAAGGCCTGAAAGATTGAGCAGGCCACCAAAGAGGAAACTGGCTTACTCTGTACCAGTAGAGTTACCCTGTGCCAGCAAGGAAGATGAAGGAAGGAGGATGAAGGGAAAAGGAACATGGACCCGAACCACACCTTCTGCACCAGCCACCTCACAAAGTGGGGTCAGGAGAGAGGGAGATGGGGCCTGTGACCCCACGTTTCATCGCAAAATGACGGCCATGAGCCTGCAGAATTATAAGCCTGTGACCCAGAAGGACCACCAGGTGACGCCTGTGAGTTGCCACGTGGTGTCCAAGATGGCAGCTGTGGCTGGCGGGAAAATAAATGGCAGCTGAAAAGTTCCTAACTATTTCTGGGCCACCGCAACCCATTCCCCAACTCATATCAAGGCCAGACAGACGCTCAGGGCATCTGCTAGTTTAAAGGTTCGACTTCCCATAATTGGTTCGCGGGCAGAAATGAAGAACAGGAAATGGGCGTCCCCGATTTTCCTGCTCAATCGTTCGGAAATGGAGGTTAAGAGATAGGGAAGAACGTCTTCACCCCTTCTCCAAACCAGAGGATGACCACGATGAGCTATCTCTGGCACAGATCCCACACCTTTTGTTGCACCCTAAAATGTGTTAAGTTGCTTATCTGAAGTCTGGGATTCCTTCTGAAGTCTGGGATTCCTTGAGGAAGTTTGTTTCTCTTAGAAATGTAAAAAGATCCTAGGCTTTTGAGCTTCTTCTATTATCTCGCTAATTACCCTTGGTGCCTGGAAATCTGCAGCCCTTTCCTGAAGCTCCTGTTTTTTTGGTTTTTTTTTTTTTTTTTTTTTTTTTTTTTTACTACCGAAGAGATATATTTTGAAAATTGAAAATATTTCCCAATACTGGTACATTAGTACATTTTGACGCCTCTTCCCAATACTGGCACAGTATCCATGATTAATGTGTTTGAATGCCAAAATAAAGGTCATTTCATTTTGGAACACTACACAGAGTTCTTGCAACACCACCAGCCCAATTTTATTCTTTTTACTTTGAAACTGGGTTTCACTATTGATAGGTCGGGTCCTTCCCTTCCCCCACAAGACTCTGTGGTGGGGAAAGGAGGCAGAACCCTGGAAGCCAGAGCACAGATGCCATGAGACTCCCAACATCGCGGGGTAGACTCCATAGGTCAAGAGACTACAGATGTTGTGAAAGGACCAGCATTCCCATGCACTAGCTCCACCCCAAGACCCCATCTACATAAATCCCCTCATTTCCTCTCTGCTACATGACTGTACTGACCGACTGTGACTCTGCCTACCGTGACTCTGTCGACCGTGTCACTCTGCAAAGACCGTGACTCTGCCTTCCATAACTCTGCTGACCATGTGACTCTGCTGCTTAGTCATCAGTACCTTCCCCCACAGTCAGCAGACCTCACCCGAAGATGCCAGTTAATTAAAGAGGCCTTTTATAAGCATACCTGTATTGGGAAGAGGCGTCAAAATATATTAATATACAAGTATTGGGAAATATTTTCAATTTTCAAAATATGTCTTTGGTAGTAAAAAAAAAAAAATAAAAGCCAGGAGCTTCAAGAAAAGGGCTGCAGCTGGGCATGGTGGCACACACTTGGAATCCCAGCATTTGGGAGGCTGAGACTGGAGGATCGTGGTTCACAGTCTCAGCTACTTAGTGAGGCCCTCCGCAACTCAGTGAGACCTTGTTTCAAAATAAAGAATAAAAAATTGGGCAGGGGGTGTAGCTCGGAGGTCAAATGCCTCTGGATTCGATCCCCAGAACTGCCAAAAAAAAAAAAGAAGAGAAAAGAAAAGAAAAATAAGAAAAGGGCTGCAGATTTCCAGGCACCAAGGGTAATCAGTGAGAGAGTAGAAGCCCAAAAGTTCAGGGTCTTTTTACATTTCTAAGAGAAATGAACTTCCTCAAGGATGTGGGGGAATCCTAGACTTCAGATAAACAACTTATCACATTTTGGAGTGTAACAAAAGGTGTGGGGTCTGTGCCAGAGGTGGCTCAGGTCTACAGGGAGGAATCTCCATATCAAAAGACCTCCTCCGGGGAAAGGATGGATCTAGGGTCAGAAGACTGGTTATAAAATACTCTGTATCCAGGAATCTTCAGTGACTTCTTTTCAGGTCACCTCCCTATACTATCTTGGATTAGGGATAGTACAGGGCTGTATTAAACTATATTCTATCTTTCCATCTTTGTAATAATAAACTCATTTAAACTTTCAGCAAGAGTTCGGACAAGTGTTTTATCTATACCTAGTTCAGAACAAGAATCTGTGGTTACATCTCTCTCTCAGTGTAACTGGAACAGTTTCTGGGAGCCCAACAGGGTCCCCGGAACAGTTCCCTCAACCGTAATAATAACTTGGCTGGTGTTTGCTTCCTTCAGGACCCTCAACTCAATTTCAAAGTTACAACTATGTTATTATGGTTTAAATGGTGGGGATTCTTTTTTTTTATTCAACTAAAGTTTGTTGAATAGAAAAATTAAAACTAATAGGTAGCTTGGTGCAGCCTTAACAAGCCTTTATTACAGAATCAGTAGGCAATACAGAAGGAAAAGCAGCATGTTGGCACGCATGCTGGAGAGCCCCAAAATGGAACTCTGACCCTTTTTGGGATCCCAGCCTTTAAGTAGATCTTGTATTGGTACCTCTCTTATCAGTGTTTCCAAGGCAGTGGGCTAGTAACTTGTTTCTTAGCCAGGTGGTGCCTTTTGTCTCTGAACAGTGCACTTACTAAGTGCAGGGGTCAAGGATCTACCTGGCTTTTGCCTCTATTGTATTGGGCATTATTGGTTGCTCATCAACTAGGGTGCTTTGAAGCTGCACACAAAGTTTCCCTTTCCTATACCTAGGCCAGGTCACAGAAGAGAGGAGGCAAACAGAGGCACTGATTGCCTCTATATAGTTTTAGGGCTAAAGGCTTCAATGGACTCTGAGGCTTTTACTATAGGTTATTGATTAGAATGAAGTGCAAAGAGAGAGGGGAACTCTGCATTGTAATAGCTGCAGCCCCCCTCCCTGGCTGAGTGCCTGCACAGCACCCAGGCCCTGACTACATTTTACATTTTGGAAATTAATACCAAAGTAATTTTCCGATACTGGCACAACTAAGATGCAGAGGCCCTCAGTAAGTTGCTGAGAGTGTTCTTGAACCTGCTATCCTCCTGTCTCAGCCTCCCAAGTACTGGGATTACAAGTGTGTGCCAACCATGCCCAGCAGAAATTAACATTTTAAATAAAATGGAATGACATTACTATTGTATTGTAACCCTAGTACTTGGGAGGCTGAGACAGCAGGATCACAGGTTTTCAGCCAGCCACAACAACTTGGTGAAACCCTGTTTCAAAATAAAAGGATAAAATAGGGCTGGTCTATAGCTCAGAGGTAGAATGCCTTGGGTTCCATTCCCACTAGCGTGCGTGCGCGCGCGTGCGCACACACACACACACACACACACACACACACACACAGAGTTTATATTGCCTAATTAAAATATAAATTCAAGGCAATCCCATAGTTAATAAAGATACCTCTAGCCGGGCGTGGTGGCGCACTCTTGTAAACCCTGTGCTTGGGAGGCAGAGGAGAGACAGGAGGATCATGCTGGTTCAGAGTCAGCCGTGCTAGTTTAAGAGACCCTGTTTCCAAATAAAAATATAAATATGGGTCTGGGAGTGTAACCCGGAGGTAGAAGGGTTTCCAGGAACCCCAGTACCACCAAAGAGAGAGAGAGAAAAAGAGAGACCCTGTTTCCAAATTAAAAAATATAAAATAGGTCTGGGAGTGTAGCCCAGAGGTAGAAGGGCTTCCAGGAACCCCAGTACCACCAAAAAAAAATAAATAAATAAAAAATAAAGATACCTCTAAAATAAAAATTTTGAAAAACAAATGGTAGGATTATCAAAAAAGCTGAAATGTAGCCAGGCACAGTGGCACCCACCTGTAATCCTATTAGTTGGGAGTTGAGACAGGAAGATCATGGATTTGAAGCTAGCGCATGGTAACTTAGAAAGACTCTTTTTCAAAAATAAAGAGTAAAATGGGGCTGAGGATATATCTCAGAAGTAAAATGCCCCTGCTTCTATCCCCAGTAACACACACACACACACACACACACACACACACACACACTGCCAAAATGTAAAAATTAAACCCAGGAAAATTCTAAAAAATAAGGGTAGTGGGGAAGAGTATATCCAATATAAAATATTGTTTACATTATTCAGTGTTTAAAAGCTTGAAAAGAAAGATATATCAATGGAAAGTGTACCAGTATTGGGAAGAGATTTCAAAATGTATTAATGTACTAGCCAGGCACGCTTGTAATGTTCAGATAGCTATCCCATTGTCCCAGCACCATTTATTGAATAATTCTTAATTAATTGAATTAATAATTCTTAATTAATTGAATTAATTCTTAATTAATTGAATAATATTGAATGTTCAGATAGCTATCCCATTGTGGTGACGCACGCTTGTAATCCCCGCGCTTGGGAGGCTGAGACAGGAGGATCACACAGGTTCGAAGCCAGCCTCAGCTACTTAGTGAGGCTCTCAGCAACTTAGTGAGACCCTGTTTCCAAATAAAATATAAAATAGGTCTGGGAGTATAACGTGGAGGTAGAAAGCCTCTGGGTTCCACCCCTAGTACCACCAAAAAAAAAAAAAAAAGTAAAAAAAAATGTATTAATGTACTAGTATTGGGAAAGATTTCCAATTTTGAAAATATATCTTTGGTAGCAAGAAAAGCCAGGAGTGTCAGGAAAAAGGGCCTTTTTACATTTCTAAAGAAAAGTAAAGAAAGCAAAGCCATGAGGGCTTCTTTACATTTCTAAAGAGAGACAACTGCCTAAAGGATGGGAGGAAATCCCAGATCCCGGATAAGCAACTAACACATTTTGGGAGTACAGGGCTGCTCCCCTTGCCTCCAAGGGGTGGATTGGCTGGGCTAGAGATAGGGCAGCATCTCTACATATCAAAGGACCTGCCGCAGACTTGGTCTGGATAAGAACACTCAGCATGCAGGGGTCTTTGGTGTATTCACTCGAGTCGCCCCCCCCCCCACCCCATGCCATTTCTGAATGGCATGGGGCTTTAACTGTCTTCTGTATTTCTATCTCTTTGATAAACTTCTTTAAATCTTCAGCAAGTGTCCGAGCTATGTATACTTATCCTTAGCTCAGGACAAGAACCTGCGCTTTTTATCTTTGTGGTTATTTTGGGGGAATTATTTCTCCCCTCACACACACCGCAACATATTTCACTGTAACAGAAAGAATAGAAAGGAGGAAAGTAAAGTTAATACAAGAAAAAAGAATTATTCAATAAATGGTGCTGGGACAATGGGATAGCTATCTGAACAATTTTAGTTCCCTACTTTGTATCAAATATGTAGTGGATCTTACATCAAATCCCAAATGGATAAAAGATTTAAACATAAAAATTGAGTATATAATATATATTCTTAATATACATATTCCCTACATATATTTTCTAATATATATGTATGTATATATTAAGAAAAATGGAAGTTTTGTTTTGTTTTGCCTTTTTTGGCACAGTTATAAGGATTGAGCCCAGAGATTTCCATATACTAGTCAAGCACTCTATCACTGAGCTACACTCCCAGCCAGCCCTAGAAGATTTTGAGTGTGTGTGTGTGTGTGTGTGTGTGTGTTACTCGGGATTGAACCCATGGACATTCTACCTCCAAGTTCCACCTCCAGTCCTATTTTTTATTCTTTTTTTTTTTTTTTTTTTGGTGGTGGTACTGGGGTTCTACCAGAGGCTTTCTACCTCCGCATTATACTCCCAGACCTATTTTATATTTTATTTGGAAACAGGGTCTCACTAAGTTGCTGAGAACCTCACTAAGTTCCTGAGGCTGGCTTCGAACCTGCGCAATACTCCTGTCTCAGCCTCCCAAGGGTAGGGATTACAAGCGTGTGCCACCACACCCAGCTTTTATTCTTTATTTTGAGACAGGGTCTCACTAAGTTGCAAAAGGCCTCACTAAATAGCTGAGGCTGGCCATGAACTTTACTCCTCCTGTCTCAGCCTCCCAAGTACTGGGATTACAAGCATGCACCACCATGCCCCGCTTCCTAGAAGAAATTTTAATAATCTTATTAGAAAGAAAGTCTTTCCAGATGACTGTGGTGGCTCACACCTGGAATCCCAGTACTCGAGAGGCTGAGACAGAAGGATTTCAGGTTCAAAGTTTACTTCAGCAATTTAGCGAGATCTTGTTACCAAATAAGAAAATAAAATAGGGTTGAGGTATAGCATGGAAGTAGAAGGCCCCTGGGTCCCACCCCAAGTGCCACATAAAAAGGAAGTCTTTCCAAGCTTATCCTAATTCCAGAATCCAGACTCAAAATAAATATGTATACCAGATACTGATAAATTTGATAAATGAAAATAATATTGTCAATAATGAAAAATATAAGTAACAAAATATTAAAATCTTCAACTTGGTGGAAATATTTGCAACATATTACATATTTAGTGCTTATTTATTTGCTATATAAACAACTCTTCTTATTCAGTAAGAAAAAGATCACAATATAATTTTAAATTTTTAGGAAATATATAAGCAATATTCTGCAGCTATTAAATAAATGAGGCAGATCTATATGAATTGATTTTAAATGACCTTTCAAATACATTAATAAGAAACAATGTAAAGATATGACAGCCTATTTATCCAAAAAATAAGAAAGGGAAAGTTTGAAAAACCAAGTTTATTAGTTTCCTATTGTTGCTATAAAAATTACTACAAATTTACTGTACCAAAAATTACTACAAGTTTATGATCTTACAGTTCTGGAAACTAGGCATTTGGAATGGATTTCACTAGGGTAAAGTCAACTTGTTTTCAAGGCTGTTTTAGGGGCTCCAGGGAAGAGTTCATTTCATGGCCTTTTGTCGTTTCTACAATCTGCCTGCAATCCTTGGTTTATGGTCCCACCTTTACTTTTTTTTTTTGTACTCAGGATTGAACACAGGGGCATTCTATCTCCAGGCTACATTCCCAGACATTTTTGCTTATGTCAAAACAGTATCTCACTAAGTTGCTGAACCTGTGATCCTCCTATTTCAGCCTCCCAACTATGGGGATTACAGGCATGCACCACCATGCCTGGCTCCAACCTTGACATCTATCATCATACCTTTTCTGCAAAGGAAAAATTCACATCTGACTGATCGTTGCCATCCATATCTACTGTGTCCACCCTATTTTACTCTATTAACGTGCTGTGGAGCTGGAGTGTCCCTCCAAAAGTTCATATGTTGAAAGCCCAGTTCCTAGTGCAGCAATGTGCAAAGGTGGGAAATAGCTGGAAGTAGAAGTAGGTCACTGGGGCATGACCTTCAGGAGTATTCTGTCCCTGGATGCCTCCTTCCTCTGTCGATCTTCCTGCCAGCTGCTATGAGCGGAGTAGCTCTCTGCTGTACTCTGCTGCCATGATGTTTCTGCCTTGGAGCCGGCTGTCCATGGGTGAATCTTTAAAACCATAAGTCAAATAAATCTTTCTTCCTCTAAAAAACGAAACAAAACAAAAACACAAAAATCTACTGAAAAACTAAGCAAGGCTCAATGGTGCATGCCTATAATTCCAGTACTTGAGAAGTTAAACAGGCAAATTGCAGATTAGAGGCCAGCATGTGGTAACTCAGCAAGACTGTTTCAAAATAAAAAAATAAAAAGGACTAGAGGTATAGCTGAGTAGTAGAGCAACTCTGGGTTCAACTTTCAGTACCAACAAAAATAAAGACTGAGACCTGGAGGATCGCAGTTCGCGGACAGCCTCAGCTACTTAGTGAGGTCCTCTGCAACTCAGTGAGACCCGGTTTCAAAATTAAGAATAAAAAATAAATAAAAAAGGGCAAAGCCAGGCGTGGTGGGGCACGCTTGTAATCCCTGCGCTTGGGAGGCAGAGACAGGAGGATCGCGCAAGTTCGAAGCCAGCCTCGTGAGCTGGCTCAGGAGACCCTGTTTCCAAATAAAAATGTAAAAAATAGGTCTGGGAGTGTAGCCCGGAGGTAGAAGAGCTTTCAGGAACCCCAGTACCACCAAAAAAAAATTAAAAATAGGGCAAGGGGTGTAGCTCAGAGGTAGAATGCCCCTGGGTTCTATCCCCAGACCCGAAAAAAGAAAGAAAGAAAGAAAGAAAGAAAGAACGAACGAACGAACGAAAGAAAGAAAGAAAGAAAGAAAGAAAGAAAGAAAACTATTGTAAGCAATAAAATCACTTATTAGAGTTACTGGGTATAAAATTAATATACAAGAAGCAATATGGCATTCACTAAGAAACCAAAATGATAAGATATATAGAAATATATGTGTGTTTTGTTTTGTTTTGTTTTTGCGGGTCTGGGGATGGAACCCAGGGGCATTTGACCTCCGAGCTACACCCCCTGCCCAATTTTTTATTTTTTGTTTTGAAACCAGATCTCACTGAGTTGCAGAGGGCTTACTAAGTAGCTGAGGCTGTCCGCGAACCACGATCCTCCAGTCTCAGCCTCCCAAATGCTGGGATTACAAGCGTGCGCCACCATGCCCGGCAGTGTGTTTTTGATTATGTAATAAAACAGGAAGAGGCCAGGAATGGTGGCACATGCCCGTAATCCCAGTATCTGGGAGGCTGAGACAGGAGGATCGCAGGTTCAACTCCAGCCTCAGCTACTTAGAGAGGCTCTCTGCAATTTAGTGAGACACTGTTTCAAAAGAATACAAAATAGTACTGGGAATTTAGCTTGGAGGTAGAAAGCCCCAGGGTTCAATCTCCAGTACCAAAAAAACAAAACCAAAAAACATTTGAGGGAAGGGAAAATAACAACTAGGGAATCAGAAATACACAGGATAACTATTTTTCAAAGCATTCCCTTTGGTATAATTTAAATAATTTAATATCTATCTCTCATATATCAAAATACTTTGCTGTATATAATTGGATCTTTTCTACTATGCGTTGACTACTCTAGTTGGGGAAACTGATATCACCAGTTCCATCTGCTAAACATTTGAATCTGACCTTGTCACTACCAGTTTAAAATCCTCTGTTGGTTGGAGTTTTTCATTTTACTTTTGTTTGTTTGTGGTGTTGGTGATTGAACTCAGGGGCATTCTATCTCTGAGCTCCACACCCAGCCCTATTTTATTTTTTTACATTGAAACAATGTCTCACTAAATTGCTGAGGCTGGCCCCCAATCTGCAATCTTCCTGTCTCAGCCTCCCAAGTACTGGGATTACAGGCAGGTGCCACTGTGCCCAGCTTTGTTTTATTTTATCTTGGCTATTGATTATCCAAGTCTCCTTTCCAATTTGGGGGAAATCTGCCATTGGAATGGTTTTGATGGAATTCAATGTGATCCTCTCCTGTTTGGAAACTAAGGAGGGAAGAAACTGGATCGTCCTTCCCAGGGCACTGACTGTGGAGGCAGTTCCGTGAAGACAAGGAACACTTAGCTCTATCCACAGGAACCTGAAAGTGTATCCCTCAGTCATGGAGACTATTCTGTTCCAGCTAAAAGATGCCTATTGTACTTTGTGTTTTTCTACTGAAAAGAGCTCCTTGGTTTCTGTTTTTCAAGTCTTACTCTCAGATTCCTGATGCTATTGTGAGTCCCACATAACTATCTAATATATGTGGTATTTTTCCTATTTCTTGCAGCTATACTCCCAGACCTATTTTATATTTTATTTGGAAACAGGGTTTCACTAAGTTGCTGAGAGCCTCACTAAGTAACTGAGGTTGGCTTCAAACCTGTAGGATCCTCCTTTCTCAGCCTCCTAAACACGGGAATTACAAGTGTGCGCCACCATGCCTGGCTTTTTATTCTTTATTTTGAAACAAGGTCTCACTAAGTTGCAAAGAGCTTCACTAAGTAGCTGAGGCTGGCTGTGAACCCAGATCCTCCTGTCTCAGCCTCCCACATGCTGGGATTACAAGTATGCTCCACAACACCTGACCCACCTCTGCAATTTAGTGAGACACTGTTTCAAAAATAAAATAGAGCCAATAAAATAAAATAACTTGGAGGTAGAATGCTTCTGGGGACACTCTCCAGTACCACAAAAAAGGCCCTCACTCCAGATATCAATCAAATCTCTAAGCAAGCCAGGCACAGTGGTGCATGCTTATAATCCCAGTACTTAGGAGGCTATGACAGGAGGATCTCAGGTTCTGGGCTAGCCTCAGCCACTTAGTGAAGCCCTCCACAACTTAGTGAGACTGTTTCAAAATAAAGAATAAAAAATAGGGCTGGGGGTGTAGCCCAGAGGTAGAATGCCGCTGGGTTCCATCCACAGTACTACAAAAGAAAAAAAGAAATTAAATTGTCATTATAACAATATTAAGAGATGGGACCTTTAAGAGGTGATTAGGTAATGATAGATCTGCCCTCATGAATAGGTTAATGCCACTACCTTGGCAGTGAATTCAGCCAGATATCTCTCTCTCTCTCTCTCTCTCTCTCTCTCTCTCTCTCTCTCTCTCTCTCTCTGCTGTGCTCACTTGCCCTTCTGCCATGTGGTGACACAGCAGGAAGGCCCTCGCAGGAAGCTGGAGCCATGCTCTGGGGCATCCCAGCGCCACAACTAAGCTTCTGTGCTGTATAATTACCTAGTCTATGGCATTCTATCATAGCAACAAATATGGAAAAGACATGTTAGACATTTTTACCCCTCTATGCCCACCTAGAATGCCTGTATGTGTGTGTGTGTGTGTGTGGTGCTAGGGATTGCACCCAGGGTCATTCTACCTCTGAGCTACACCCCTAGCCCTATTTTTTTTAAATTCTTTATTTTTTAACAGGCTCTCACTAAGTAGCTGAGGTTAGCTGCGAACTTGCAATCCTCCTGTGTCAGCCTTCCAAGTACTGGGTTTACAAGTACGTGCCACCATGCCTGGCTTTAGAATGTCTTCTTACTAACATAAAGAGACAAGTCCTTTAGAAACTTTTAATTTTAATTTTTACTTTTTTTGCTACCAGGGGTTGAGTCCAGGGACATTCTACACAACAGCCCTATTTATTTGTTTGTTTGTTTGTTTACTATTTATTTACTTATTTTGAGTTTTGCAAGAGTTTATTTATGAGACCTATGTAGATGATCTCAAATTCATCTCCCCAGAACAGGGTTTAGAAGCATTTCTGAGATGAGGAAGCAGGGTGCTCTGAGGTATGAAGGAAGATATTGGAGGTCAGGAAAAGTGGAATAACTGGTAGTCTGCACAGGCATACACAAACTTCAAGGTTCTTCATAAGAAAAATTTACAAAATGAGGGTCTTAGTATAATCTGAGTTAAAGGTAGGTCCTCTGACATCCAGAGATCTCGTAGGCCCAAGTGAAGGGTAGGTCTGAGCTAATGTGATACTAGCCCACTTACTTAGAGGTAGAACATTGTTGGGTCCAATTCCTCTTACAAAAAAAAAAACAAAGCAAAATCAAATCACAGATGTGGTGGTATAAGCCGTAATCCCAGCTACTTGGGAGACTGAGGCAGGAGCATCACAAGTTTAAGACCAGTGTGCTCAATTTAGGGAAACCTTGTCTTAAAAAATAAAAAGAGGCTGGGCGTGGTAGTACATGCTCGTAATCCCACCATTCTGAAGGCTGAGAGAGGAGGATCTCAGTTCGAGGACAGCCTTAGCTACTTAGTGAGGTTCTTTGCAATTTAGTGAGACCCTATTTCAAAATAAATAATACAAAAATAGGGTTGGGGTGTAGCTTGGAGGCAGAATGCCCCTTAGTTCCATCCCCCATACCGCATAAATAAATAAATAAATAAGGCTGGAAAATCAACTTTACTCATTCAAGTCTTTTCATTCCATGCATATTTATTAAGTGCTTACCAGGTGCCCCAGAGTCCATAGGTATTAGATATTTATTTATTTATTTTTACTTTATTTATTTATTTATTTATGATACTGGGGGTGGAACCCAGGGGCTTTCTATTTCCGGGCTACACTCCCAGGCCTATTTTATATCTTATTTGAAAACAGGGTCTCACTAAGTTGCTGAGAGCCTCACTAAGTAGCTGAGGCTGGCTTCGAACCTGTGTGATCCTCCTGTCTCAGCTTCCCAAACACGGGGATTACAAGTGTGCACCCCCACGCCCGACTTAGGTATTTATTAATAAACTATACTGACATGGTTTCTACCCTTGTTGAGATCATTCTGTTGGTGAGTAGCCTTGTTATATAATCCACTTTATTTTTAAGTTATATCCCAAAGTCATCATTAAACACTTGTGAAGTGTGTACAGCAATGTGAAACTTTCCAAATATACCTCCTCAAAAGTAAGAGACCAAATATAACCACTGAACATTAATTAGTGCTGAAACAAATTTTAAGATAGGCATATGTTTCTCTGCCTTTACTTAAATCTCCTAAGATTTTATTTTATTTTATTTTATTTTATTATTATTATTATTATTTTTTGGTGGTACTGGGGTTCCTGGAAGCCCTTCCACCTCGGGGCTACACTCCCAGACCTATTTTTACATTTTCATTTTGGAAACAGGGTCTCCTAAGCCAGCGCGCGGCTGGCTTCGAACCTGCGCGATCCTCCTGTCTCCGCCTCCCAAGCGCGGGGATTACAAGTGTGCGCCACCACGCCCGGCAGATAAGATATTATTTTAGTTACCAACTGATATTGTAATGAATTACCACAAATTAGGCTAAAAAGAGCAGGATTTAAAGCCAGGCAGGTGGTGCAGGCCTGTAGTCCCAGCTACTCAGGAGGCTGAGGTGGGAGGATCTCAAGTTGACGGGGTTGGGGTGCAAGTTTATCATCATACATTCGGAAGGGCAGAGGCTGATATGGATCTGGTTGGACTAAAATCAGTGCCGCCAGGAAAGTGCTCTTTTCCCACCTGGGGTCTGTCCGAGATCACCCACCTCCGCGGCTCTATTTTCTGGCTCCTGGAGGCGGCTGCCTTCACATTCCTTAACTCACACTCCGTTCTTTCATCTTCAAAGTAAAATGCCATTATGTTAACTCTGGTGAGTTTATGAAAGTAACTTTAATTCCCTTTTCAGAATTTTTAATGGTAGATATCTTTCTTATATTATATAACAAAAGAAAATTACAACAAGCATCTGTTCGGAAAATAGTACTATGCAACTGGATCATCAGCAACTGGGTCATCAGTGTTTAGTATAGAGCAGTTGAGAGTGTTCACATGTTTGGGACTCAAACACCAATAATTTTACAGTATGAGCAATAATCTGAGCTTTTTCTTTTTCTTTCTTTTCTTTTCTTTTTTTTTTTTTTTTGGTATTGAGTATTGAACCCAGTGGCATTCTACCTCTGAACTACATACCCAGCTTTACTTTTTCTTAAAACGGTCTCACTAAATTGCTGAGGGCCTTGCTAAATTGCCAAGGCTGGCCTCAAACCTGTGAGCTTCCTCTCTAAGCCTACAAAGTGTTGGAATTACAGTATGGCCCACCCTGCGTCCATCTCTGGGCTTGTATGTGTTAGCAGTGAAGAAACTGTGTGTGTGTGTGTGTGTGTGTGTGTGTGTGTGTGTGTGTGTGTTCTGAGGATTGAACTCAGGGGCATTATTTTATCTCCAAGCCATACCCCAGCCCATTTTATTTTTTATTTTAAAACAGGGTCTCACTAAATTGCTGAGAGCCTTGATAAATTGCTGAGTCTGTCCTGACTCTGTGTGTGTGGTGTGTGTGTGTGTGTGTGTGTGTGTGTGTGTGTGTGTGTGTGTATAGGTGTCAAAGCTGGATGAGGTAGCACATGTCTGTAGTCCCAATACAGAAGGATTGTAGGTCTGAGGCCAATCTGTGATAATTTAGTGAGACCTTGTTCAAAATAAAAAAATAAAATACAGTAGGGTGTGGTGGCACATGCTTGTATTGTCAGCATTTGGGAGGCTGAGATAGGAGCGTCACAATTCGAGGACAGCCTCAGCTACTTAGGGAGGCCCTCTGCAACTCAGTGAGATACTGTTTCAAAATAAAGAATAAAAAATAGGGCTGGGCGTGTAGCTCGGAGGTTGATGCCCCTGGGTTCTATCCCCAGTAACACACACAAAAAAAAAAAAAAAGAAAGAGAGAGAGAGAGAGACAGAGAGAGAGACAGAGAGACAGAGAGAGAGAGAGAGAGAGAGAGAGAGAGAGAGAGAGAGAAAGAAAGAAAGAAAGAAAGAAAGAAAGAAAGAAAGAAAGAAAATACAATACAACTGGTGGTGTGACTCAGAGTTAGAACTCCCTGGGTTCAATTCCCAGTACTGCATGCATATGCACACACACACACCTGATTGTCAACTAGATATGTAATTTATTTTGGTATTGGGGTCTGAACCCAGGAATATTCTACCTCTGAGCTACATCTCCTGTCTGCCTCCTCCCCCTCCCCTGTTTTTTAACCGATTAGTCTCACTAATGGGTTGAGATGGGCCTTCAGCCTGTGATTCTCCTGTTTTAACCTCCCATATACTGGGATTAGAGGTATGCACCATCACACCTGGCCTGATTTGTAACTTAAAAAAAAAAAAAAAAAAGCTGTAGCGGGGTGCGGTGACGCATGCTTGTAATCCCAGCATTTGGGAGGCTGAGACTGGAAGATCGAAGTTCATGGACAGCCTCAGCTACTACTTAGTGAGGCCCTTTGCAACTCAGTGAGACCATGTTTCAGAATAAAGAATAAAAAATAAATAGGGTTGCAGGTATAGCTCTGAGGTAGAATGTCCTTGGATTCCATCCCCAGTACTGAAAAAAAACAACAACAACAAAAAAAAAACCAAGCTGTAGCCAGGTGTGGTGGCACACACCTGTAATTCCAGTACTTAGGCTGAGACAAGATGATCTCAGGTTCAAGACCAGCCTTGGCAACAAAATGAGACTCTCAGCAACCTAGCAAGACCTTATTTTAAAACAAAAAATAAGTTGGGCATGGTAGAGCATGCTTGTAATCCCAGCATTTGGGAGGCTGAGACAGAAGGATCCCGGTTCACAGACAGCCTCAGTTACTTAGTGAGGCCCTTTGCAATTCAGTGAGACCCTGTTTCAAATAAAGAATAAAAAACAGGGCTGGGGGTGTAGCTCAGAGGTATAATTCTCCTGGGTTCCATTCCCAGGATTGCAAAAAAGAAAAAAGAAATAAAAAGGGCTGAAAGACCTGGGTGTGGTGGCACACATTTGTAATCCCAGCATTTGGGAGACTAAAACCAGAGGATCATGGTTTGCAACCAGCCTCAGCTACTTAGTGAAGCCCTCTGCAACTTAGTGAGACCCTGTTTCAAAATAAAGAATAAAAAATAGGGCAGGGGGAGTAGCTCGGAGGTTGAATGCCCCTGGGTTCCATCCCCAGACTCACACAAAAAGGTGGGGGGCTAGCCACGCTTGGTGGTTTATAATCCCAGCATTCGGGAGGCGGAGACCAAAGGATTGTGGTAGTGGTCAGCTACTTAGGGAGGCCCTTCGCAACTCAGTGAGATCATTTTAAAGAATAAAAAGAAAAAATAGGACCAGGGGTGTAGCTCAAAGGTAGAATGATCCTGGGTTCTATCCCCAGTACTGTAAAAAAGAAGGGGAGGGGGGTGCTGAAAGTATAGCTTGGAGATAAAATGCCTCTTTGTTCAATTCTCAGTACCACAATCAATCAATCAATCAATCAATAAATACTTTACTATCACTTTAAATTTCTCCATTTAGATTCACAAAGCATAATTTAGTTGTTTATATTATTAATCTAGTTCATTTTTATACCATGAGAGTGGATATTCAATTTTTTTTTTTGCAGTACTAGGATTGATTGAACCCAAGAGTATCTACCTCTGAGCTACGCCCCCAGCCCTGTATTTTATTCTTCATTTTGAAACAGAATCTCATTGAGTTGCAAAGGGCCTCAATAAGTAGCTGAGGCTAGCTGCAAACTTGCGATTCTCCTGTCTCAGCCTCCCAAATGTTGGGATTACAAGCATGCGCCACCACGCCTGGCTGATATTCAATTTTAATTCACTTTTCTATGCTATGAAGATGAAACTTTTACTTTATACTCTCATGGATGAATAGCTGAATTGTTCATCTCTTCCTAGACATAAGCCCAGATGACAACCAATATCTTGTTAGTATTAAAATACTGCTATTTTAAGTGAGCCAAATTTTCTCAATAGTCAATTGAAGTGAAATGGGGAAAATGTCAGCAAACTTTCATTACTCATTAGCCCTAATATACCATCACAGGATCTGGTATGTTCTTGAACTTTGGCCCAGGGAGCAGTCGTGCCCATTTTGTAGGTATAATTCTGTTGGGTTGAATCTGGGAATGTATTTCAGAAACATTGTGATAGGGATTAGCAGAAATTGTCAGGGAAAGAGCTGATTGAGTGGGAACTCTGCCTCTGTCTCCTGGAAACAAATTCTTCCAAGGAGAATTCTTTATTTATTAGGTTTTATGTGAGATTAATTTGAAGGAAAAAAAAAAGACATCGGGTTAAAAACGTTAGAAATGTGATACTAGCCCACTTACTTAGAGTGGCATTAGAAGCCACAACTCTTTACACAACCTATTGTGAAATAATGGCTCACCTGCTTCCCTCCTTAAGAACATCTTATCCCCTTGGTCTCATAATAGGTCCAGCTTGCTAGGAGTATATGAATTCAAAGCTTGTTTTAAGGGCATTTTGCATTCTAGCTATTTCAAATATTTATATACTTAAGGAAAATCAAAATTTGGGGGAGGGGTGCTAGGGATTGAACCCAGGGGCATCCAACTTCCAAGCTACATCCAAGCCTTTTTTATTTTTTGTTTTGAAACAGTCTTGCTAGTTTTCTGAAAGTCTCGCTAAATTGCTGAGACTGGTCTTGAACCTGCAATCTTCTTGTCCCAGCCTTTCAAGTACTGATATCACAGGCATGCACCACCACGCCCAGCTTAAAACATTGTTTAATAAGTATTGTTCCGTCATTTGGACAAATATTGTAGCTTAGAAGTGTCTTTTTTCCCCCTGTACTGCAGATTGAACCCAGGGGAATTCCACCTCTGAGCTACACTCCCAGCCCTATTTTATTATTCATTTTGAAGCAAGGTCTCACTAAGTTGTTGAGGCTGGTCCCCATTCCCAGTCCCTCCTCCTTTAAAAAGCAATTGATAGCCGGGCGTGGTGGCGCACGCTTGTAATCCCCGCGCTTGGGAGGCGGAGACAGGAGGATCGCGCAGGTTAGAAGCCAGCTGCGCTGGCGTAAGAGACCCTGTTTCAAAACAAAAACAAAACAAAAAAATATATATATAATAGGTCTGGGAGTATAGCCCGGAGGTAGAAGGGCTTCCAGGAACCCCAGTACCACCAAAAAATAAAAAATAAAAAAATAAAAAATAAAAATATAAAAAGCAATTGACCAGTGACTGTCTAGTAGTAACTGAGTTTCATCTACTCAGGATTATTTTTCTTAAAAATTTATCACAGTTTTACCTTCCTAGAACATCCTAGTAAGCAATGAAAAGAACCAGGCCGACATCTAGTATGAAATATGAAACCACCTTTAAGTTTCTATTCAACTGCATAAAAGAATTACCACTTTGCCTTTGTTTTTAAGGCAGGGCATACGAGTTGTTAATGTCAAGCTGGCTCACACACAAAGCACATATTTGTCCTGGGGGATTATACCAACAGTACTGCAACTCAGACTCTACCATTTTATTCAGGCCCAGGCAAATAAAACTAAATTTCAAATAGAAAGCTTCACAGTTCTAAAAATACCAACTTTTTTCAGCTAGATGACAAAGAAGGATGGGGCGATTTGGACTTTGGAGTGAGTCTATAGACATATTTTCTACTCTTTTGTGATATGATAGTGATTTTTGTTTTTTGGTACTGGGAATTGAATTCAGGGACATCAAACTTCCAAGCTACACTCCTAGCCCTTTTTTTTTTCCTTTTCTTTCTTTTTATTCTTTTCTTTTTTCTTTATCTTTTCCTTTCTTTCTTTCTTTCTTTCTTTCTTTCTTTCTTTCTTTTCTTTTCTTTTTTTTTTTTTTTTGGTGGTACTGGGGTTCCTGGAAACCCTTCTACCTCCGGGCTAGACTCCTAGACCTATTTTATATATTTTTGTATTTGGAAACAGTGTCTCTTAAGCCAGAGAGGCTGTCTTCAAACCTGCGCAACCCTCCTGTCTCCACCTCCCAAGCGCGGGGATTACAAGGGTGTGCCACCGCCTGGCTCTATTTTTTGTTTTGAGACAAGGTCTTGTTAGGTTGCTGAAAGTCTCGCTAAATTGCTGAGACTGGTCTTGAACCTGCAATCCTCCTATCCCAGCCTTTCAAGTACTGGTATCACCACGCCAAGCTTAAAACATTGTTTAATAAGTATTGCTCCATCATTTGGACAAATATTGTAGCTTAGAAGTGTCTTTTTTTTTTTTCCACACTGCAGATTGAACCCAAGAGAATTCTACCTCTGAGCTATACCCCTAGCCCTATTTTTTATTCTTTACTTTGAAACAGGGTCTCACTAAGTTGCTGAGGGCCTCACTAAGTATGCTTGGGTTAATCTAAGTTATAGACTTAATAAGATTTTGTTAGGAGAGAAATTTGAGGGAAGCCTAAAGCTCTTTGGACATTTTTTCTCCCTTTGGACATATTTATTAACTACTTCTATACTCCTCTAGTGATTAAGAATTGATAAGATACAATCCCTGCTTGAAGATCTCAGCGATTATAGGTCTTCAAATGTAAATAAAAGGCACTTCTAGAAAAAAGGAAACAACAAGTTAAAAAATTGAATGGTGCTGTTTGCCTTAATATTTTGCAGATATGTTCATTACGATCCAAAGTTGTAACAAAAAAAATAAAAATATAGTGTTTTATTAGGAGGTCAAGACACAAGGATTATAGGTTCAAGGCCAGTGGGTGGTAACTTAGTGAGACCCCATTTCAAAATAAAAAATAAATCCAGGTGTGGTGGAACCTGGGAGGCTGAGACAGGAGGATCACGAGTTTACAACCAGCCTCAGAACTTTAACAAGGCCCTCCACAACTTAGCGAGACCCTGTTTCAAAATAAAATATCAAATAAGGCTGAAGGTGTAGCTCAGAGGTAGAATGCCCCTGGATTCCATTCCCAGCACCAAAATAAAATAAAATAATAAAATAAAATAAAAGGGGTTGGGAGATATAGCTCAGTGGTAGAGTACTTGCCTAACATGTGCAAGGCACTGGGTTTGATCCCCAGGACTACCAAAGAAGGTGTGGAGGACAAACACCAAAATAAAATAGGGCTGGGGGTATAGCTCAGAGGAGAACTTCTCCAATACCACCCCCTCACTATCTATTGATATCTCTCTCTCTCTCTCTCTCTATATATATATATATATATATATATATATATATATATATATATATATATATAATATATATAATATATATAATATATATATATATATTATATATATATATTTTTTTTTTCGGTACTGGGGGTGGAACAACGCAGGGCATTCTGTTTCCGAGGTATACCCCCAGCCCTATTTTTTATCCTTTATTTTGAAACAAGGTTTCACTAAGACCTCACTAAGTAGCTGAGGCTGGCCGCAAACCATGATTCTCCAGTCTCAGCCTCCCAAATGCTGGGATTACAATCGCAGCCATGCCCGGCATGATATATCTATATATTTGGCATATATAGTGACCTAAGAAAAAAAGACCTCTCTCTTTTACCTAACAGCCCAGAAACAAATGTTTCTGCCACTTTCAATATAGAGCTTCATCTCTGGGTCCATGCTGGCTTACTTTTGCATCCCAGTCAGAAGAACAAAGTAAAGCACAGATCGAAGAAATGCCAAGTTCTTTAGGAAAATATCTAGTGACAGAAATTCATTAGACAGAATTTAGAGAAATGGCCACAGTGAGCTGGAATATTCTGACTGGATAGCCTAGTGAAATTTCCAAAGTTATGAAAGGACTCTGCTCTAACCATTTAGGTGTAGTCAGAAGAGCGGGTCACAGTTATCTCATTGTAGCTTTAAGAAACACATTCTCCAAGAATCAAGCCTCCAGACTCAAAAAAAACCACTCTTGAAGAAGGAATTACCGAGGCTTGATTGACCCACTTCATACAACGTCTTGTTTGATCAATGCTATGCATCAGAAAATTTCTGCTGATTTTTTAATTTTGGGAAAAATATTCACTCCTATGACTAACCGAATTACTTAGGAATTTGCTTTAAGATGATCTAGGAGTAGGTGGTGGGAAAGAAATGGGCGTATGCAAAGATGAAACAAGATTGACCATAAATTATTAATTACTAAAGCTGGGTGATGAGAACATGAAGACTCATTATACCATTAATTCTTCTTTTGCATATACTTTATTTTTAAATTTTTGGTTCTGAAGATCGATCCCAGAGGCATTCTGTCTCCAAGCTACACCTCCAGTCCTTTTTATTTTAATTTTCTTATTAATTGGTACTCGGAATTAAATCCACAGGGTTCTATCTCTGAGCCACACCGCCAGCCCTATTTTATTTTATTTATTTTTGAAATAGAATCTTGCTAGGGGGCTGAGAGTCTCACTGTGTTGTTGAGGCTGTTGTTGAACCTGTGAACCTCCTGTCTCAGCCTCCCATGTACTGGGATTACTGGCATGCACCACCAAAACCATTTGCATATGTTTTAACTATTCTTTTTTTTTTTTTTTTTTTGGTGGTACTGGGGGTGGAACCCAGAGGCTTTCTAGGCTTTCTACCTCCAGGCTATACTCCCAGACCTATTTTATATTTAATTTGGAAACAAGGTCTCACTAAGTTGCTGAGAGCCTCACTAAGTAGCTGAGGCTGGCTTCAAACCTGTGTGATCCTCCTATCTCAGCCTCCCAAGCGTGGAGATTACAAGCGTGTGGCTTAACTATTCTATAATGTATCTGGGTGTATGTGTGTGTGTGGCACTGGAGATGGAACCCAGGTGCATTCTACCTCTGAGCTACACCCCCAGCCCTGTTTTATTTTATTTATTTATTTTTACTGGCACATTGTAATCATACATCTTAATGGGGTACACGATGGTAGAGGCATACATGCACATATCATTTATTTAGCCCTTACCCAATTCCCACCCCATGCCCTCTCCCTTCCCTCTTTTTCATGTTTGGCTAACTAATTGACTTTGATATGTTTTTTTTTTTTTTAATATACGTTAGGGAATTTCCCTCTTCCTCTCTCCCATTCCCCTTAGTTAGGTTATTTTATTTGATGAAACTAGAAATCAACTATAAGAAGACCCAAAGTAACTACATAATCACATGGAGACTGAACACCACACTGCTGAACGAGGAATGGTTCATAGAAGAAGTAAGGGGTAAAATTAAGAAATTCTGAGAAGCAAATGAAAATAGAGACATAACATATCAAAACCTCTGGGACAAAGGCGGGCATATTGGTACATGCTTGTAATCCCAGCATTTGGGAGGCTGATACAGGGGGATCTGGGTTTGCGGACAGCCTCAGATACTTTGTGAGGCCCTTTGCAACTCAGTGAGAACTTGTTTCAAAAATAAAGAATAAAAAAATAGGGCTGGGGGTGTAACTCTGAGGTAGAATGCCCTTGTGTTCCAACCCTAGCAACACACACACACACACACACACACACACACACACACCCCTCTGGGACACCTTGAAGGCAGTATTAAGAGGAAAATTTATTATTATTATTATTATTTTAATTTATAAGTGGAACATATTGAAAATGGTGTACATTTAGATTGTGTTTTGTGCCCTTCCCACCCATTTCCCTTCCCCCCTCCGAATAAAGAGTGTCCAGGTTAACCATGTTATATTTATACTATTACACATATGTAGCTCCTCCATTGAACAACCTCAGCTTTCTTCCTCTCCTATTCTTCCATTCTAGCTTTGCTGAGATTTCCCCTCCATCATCTGGAGTCCTAAGAAGAAAATTTATATCACTGAGAGCCCACATTAAAAGAACAGAAAATCATCAAATAACTTAATGACACACCCCAAAGCTTTGAAAAACAGGAACAGTCTATCCCCAAAGCCAGTAGAAGATAAGAAATTATTAAAAATCAGAGCAGAAATCAATGAAGTAGAGAATTTAAAAAATACAAAAATCAACAAAACCAAAAGCTGGTTCCTTGAAAAAATAAACATGATAGATAAACCACTAACCAACCTAACCAAAAGAAAATCAATTTGAATTACTAAAATAAGAAATGAAAAAGGATATATTACTACCAATAGTGTGGAAATCCAGAGGATTATCAGAAACTACTTTGAAAAAAATACAATCCAACAGCTGGGCATGGTGGCACAGGCTTGTAATCCCAGCATTTGGGAGGCTGAGACCAGAGGATTGCGGTTCAGGGACAGCCTCAGCTACTTAGTGAGGCCCTCTGAAACTTAGCAAGACCCTGTTTCAAAATAAAGAATAAGAAGCCGGGAGTGGTGGCACATGCTTGTAATCCCCGTGCTTGGGAGGCGGAGACAGGAGGATAATGCAGGTTCAAAGCCAGTAGAAGACAAGAGACCCTGTTTCCAAATAAAAAGTATAAAATAGGTCTGGGAGTATAGCCTGGAGGTAGAAGGGTTTCCAGGAACCCCAGTACCACCAAAATAATAATAATTAATAATAATAATAATAATAATAATAAAATAAGAAATAGGGCTGGGAGTGTATCTCAGAGGTAGAATGCCCCTGGGTTGCATCCCCAGACCTGCATAGATATAATCCCACAAAATGGAAAATCTAGAAAAAATTGACAAATTTCTACATACATACAACCTTCCTAAACTGATTCAAGGAGATATAGAACATTTAAACCAACCAATAGCAACCCAAAGAGATTGAAGCAGCAATAAAGAGCCTACCATCAAAGAAAAGCCCAGATCAGATGGTTTCCCAAGTGAATTTTATAAAACCTTTATAGAAGAGCAAATCCTGATACTCAATCTATTTCATGAAATAGAAAGAAACAGGACTCTCCCAAATACATTCTATGAAGCCAACATCATACTAATGCCAAAACCAAATAAAGACAGCTATAGGCCTATATTATTGATGAACTTAGATGTAAAACTGCTAAAAAAAATATTTTTTTATTTGAAACAGTCTTACTAAGTTGTGGAGGGCCTCATGTTGCTGAGGCTAGATGCAAACCTGCAGTCTTCCTGTTTAGCTTCTCAAGTACTAGGATTACAAGTGTGTGCCACCACACCCAGCTCACAATACATTTTAAAAAGTGAATAAGTAATCATTTCAAACATCTATATAGAGAACTGCAGGCTTTCCAAACTTTTTCACAGGTATCATTTTTATAAAAACTAAGTTTCACAATCCTGGCTGTTTCTCCCAAGTTGCTCTGAAGAATGAAAAATATGGAAAAGTATAAATGTATTTCAAGGGCAAGGGATATAGCTCTGTGCTAGAGCACTTGCCTAGCTTGTGTGAGTCCCTGAGTTTAATCCCCATTATTACAAAAAGAAAAAAATTGCATTTTGAAACTGGCTGTGTTGGTGCATAGCTGTAATCTTCATACTTGGTAGGCAGAGACAGGAGGACCACAGGATCAAGGCCAGTCTCAACAATTTAGTGAGGACCGTGGCAACTTGGTGAGACCCTGTTTTATTGTGTGTTTTTTGTTGTTGTTGTTTTTTGGTGGTACTGGGGTTCCTGGAGGCCCTTCTACCTCCAGGCTACATTCCCAGACCTATTTTATACTTTTTATTTGGAAACAGGGTCTCTTAAGCCAGCGCGGCTGGCTTCCAACCTGCACGATCCTCCTGTCTCTATCTCCCAAGCGCGGGGATTACAAGCGTGCGCCACCACACCTGGCATGAGACCCTGTTTTAAAATTAGAAATAAACTGGGTGTGGTGGTGCACAAATGTAATCTCAGTACTTGGGAGGCTGAGATAGGGGATTTCAGGTTCAAAGCCAGACTCAGCAATTTAGTAAGGCCCTCAACAACTTAGTAAGACCCTGTTTCAAAACAAAAATCAAAAAGGGTCTTGCAAGGTTACTGAGAGTCTCAATAAATTGCTGAGGCTGCTCTCATCACCTTTCACATAATAAAACTGGCTCCTTCCTTTGTCCTGAGAGCCAGCTCGACACTCAGTGCTGTGTCTCCCTTCAACCCCAGTGAGAAGTTCCAATAGTCTCATTCCTGTGGCAGTTGCGCCTCAGTCTCATTCTTCTGATGGACAGTATGAGAACCCACCTGTACAGCATTAGTCATGTTAAAATCCCGACTCAGAAAATCAAGGGCCAAGCAGGGCGTGGTGGCGCACGCTTGTAATCCCTGCGGGAGGCGGAGACAGGAGGATCTCGCAGGTTCAAAGCCAGCCGTGCTGGTTTAAGAGACCCTGTTTCCAAATAAAAATAATATAAAGTAGGTCTGGGAGGGCTTCCAGGAACCCCAGTACCACCAAAAAAAAAAAAAAATTAATAATAATAAGAGAGAGAGCAGTGGAAAGGGCAGGGGAGGGAGGAGGGAAGAAAGGGGAGGCCCCAGCAAGGAAACAGACCGTATTATGCTTTGTGCATATATGAATGCATGACTATGAATTTTATAAAGCAGCAAAAAGCTAAGTGTGGTGATGCACTCTTGTAATACCAGTACTTGGGAGGCTGAGACAGGAGAATAGCAGGTTCAAGGCTAGCCTCAGCAACTTAGTGAGGCTCTGTTTCAAAAATAAAAAGAATTAAAAATGGGGCTGGGGGTGTAGCTCAGAGGAAGAATGTCTCTGGGTTCAGTCCCCAATATTGCAAAAAGAAAAAGGAAAGAAAGGAAAGAAAAATAAAAAAGAAAGAAAAGAAAGAAAGAGAAAAAAGAAAGGAAAGAAAAGAAAAGAAAAACAATAATAAAATTTTTTTTAAAGTTTGGTGGTTGGGTAGTCTGTGATCCCAGCATTCGGGAGACTAAGACAGGAGGTTCGTGGTTTGCAGACAGCCTGAGCTACTTAGTGAGGTCTTTTGCAACTCAGTGAGACCCTGTTTTAAAATAAAGAATATTAATAATAATAAAAAATAGGGCTGGCGGTGTAGCTCGGAGGTAGAATGCCCCTGGGTTCCATCCTCAGTAACACACACACACACACACACACACACACACACACACACACACAACACACACACACGTGTCGTGTGTGGTGGCTGGACATTTTGTAATCCCAAAACTTGGGAGGCTGAAGTAGAATGTAGCCCTGGGTTCAATCTCCAGTACAAAAAAAAAACAAACAAAAAAAACAACTGTGGTGTAAAGTCAAGGTTTGGAGTGAGAAATCTAGCTTCAATCCTTGCTCTGACTATCTGAGCATGGGACTTGGGGCATGCCACACTACATCTCAGTTTGGAATACCAAAAGGGCTCTAAATAATGAAGGAGAAAACTCAGTGGAGCCAGGGAGGTGGCCCAAGAGAAGGGAAGGAGGAAGACTGAAGTTCATTAATGGAAATACTACCATTGACCATGTGTACTTATATGAATATACCAATGTCAATCTCAGACCTCTATTGGAAAAAAGGAAGGAGGGATGCGGGGGACCCACCAAGTGCTGTATGCATGTAGTCCAGTGCAAACATGATTTACATTATGAGGTGAGACTATAAAACACCAATGAAACGCCTATGAAAAAATAGAATCTAGGGTAAAATACTGGGGCTAATTTATTTTTTAGGGCTTTTGTGAGGAGAGGTGCACAAGAAATGATAATCATCATTATAAATAGATCTGTTTCCTCTCTTCTTTCTGACTGAGGTTCCCAAAGCAGTGCTTTAAAGGAAAAGACTACCCAGTTTTCTTTCTAGATTTTTTTTTTTTTCTGGTGCTTCTCACTTCCTAGGCAAGTGCTCTGCCTCTGAGCTACACTTATACCCCACCTTGTAGCTTTGGTAGAATTCTGAAAGTGTCCAAGCCTAAAGCACACCTAAAAGCAAAACAAAAATAAATAAAATTTGGGCTGGAGTATATCAGAGGTAGGATATCCTTGGTTTCAATTACCAGTAACACACACACACACACACACACACACACACACACACTATATATATATATATATATATATATATATATATATATATATGTATATATATATATGTACACACTATATATATATGTAAACACACATATATAATATATACATAAAAGCATGCCTATTCTAACTTAAATTAAGGAGAAGGAGGACTTCCGGGAAGATGGCGACGGAGCAAAACGGGGCTTACGAGCCCCGCTAACAACCAGTCTCTATTACCACAAAATCAGCGCCTTTCATAGCCAGAAAACACTATCAGCAGAGAAACAAAAAATGTAATTTTAAGGGACAGAGAAAAGAGGGCTGGAAAAACGAGACACCAGAAACCAGACCGCAGTGCTGCAGCCGGAGCCACGGCGTGAAGCGGCGGGCGCCATTTTGCCTTGCAGAACCAGGCTCCAGAGAGGAAGGGAATTCATAATGGAGCCCAGACACCAGAGGAGATATGTCGGCCTCACACCCGAGAACGCGGCAGCAGCGCCTTACTGCTAGCAGTAGCGGCAAGTTCACTGGACGGCACCAGACCAACTCATTCAACAGCCCACCAAGCTCCAGAGAGGAGCGGCAGACAGCGAGCCGAGGTGATTCGGGATTCGGCAGATCTCTCGGTGCAGGAAACAGCTAAAGCTCCCAGGGGCTGGGCTCAGCACACCCTGCAGGGACTCAGAGTGGAGTTCAAAAACAGAAAAGAAATACGCCAGCCTCACGGCCGAGGGCGTGGCAGCGGCGCCATATTGCTACCTGCGGCAGCAGCAGCGAATTCACCGAGTCCACGACAGCTCCATCTGCGCACTCAACAGTGAGTCAAATTGCGGCCCCTAGAGGAGAAATCCCAGTACTGTACTCCCAGGGACTTGACCCAGTGGGGGAGTGGTGGTGGCAGAGATATTACACCATAGGAGAACGCCCAACCTGGCACCGCCCCCCCCCACCCCATGGTCTAAAGCAGCCTCATTTGACTCCCTGGGTCTGAGACTCTGCGATACAACCCAGTAAAGGAGTAGTGAGGACTGAGATACCACAGACTCGAGATCCACAGCACCTTAAGTGAAGTCGTAGTGACCTAGGGAAGAACCCAGAGAAGACACAAACTTCCGAAATCATGGGAAAGAGGAATAACACTGGAGCAATGAATGCCCACAACCCCACAACATCAGAACCTGATAAAACAGAAATTCAGAGATTTATAGAAAATCAAATCAGGAAAATAACTGTAGAAATAATAGAGGTGTTTCAAAAAGAATTCAGTGAGAGCCAAAGAGAGATAAAGGATGCAATTAATGAAGTAAAGGCCTCAATTCAAAGTACAAACAACCGATTGGACCACATGGAGAATAGAATCTCACTCCTAGAAGATGATCATTCAAAAAATGAACACATAGTTTCTAATTTAGAAAAAAAAAATCTGACAGCAGGAATCTGACATTGAAGAAATATGGGCCCATTTTAAGAGAGCTAACCTAAGAATAATTGGAATAGAGGAGGGAAAAGAAAGTGAAACCAAAGGGATCAATAATATCTTCAAGGAAGTAGTAGCAGAAAATTTTCCAAACATAGAGCAAGAGGTCAATACACAGGTCCAGGAAACTTATAGAACTCCCTTTAGACAGGATCGGAGAAGAGGATCCCCACGCCACATAATTGTCAAAATGACCAATGTGGAAGCCAAGCAGAGAATCTTAAAGGCAACAAAAACAAAGGGCCAAGTGACATTCAGAGGCAAACCAATTAGAATCACTCCAGACTTCCCAAACCAAGTCATGAGAGCCAGAAGGGCTTGGAGTAACATATTCCAAACTCTGAAAGAAAACAACTTCCAGCCAAAAATTTCCTACCCAGCAAAACTTTCTATCAAATTAGATGGGGAAATAAGAAGCTTCCATGACAAACAGAAACTGAAGGAATTTATGTCTTCAAAACCAGCGCTAGAGAAAATACTCAAAGAGATTAACTACAAAGAAGAAATAGGTAACACACGCCAGAACCAGAGAAACAAGATTTTCCATCCAACAGACAACTAAGATTGGTTATCTGTGGAAATTCATTATTTATGTTAGTCTTTTACCTATCTCTAAATAGTATTGTTTGCTTTTATTGTTGCTATTTTTAGGATTTCTAGTTGGAATATTAATATACCTTCAGATATAGCATTTGGAAATATTTTATCCCATTCTATCAGTAACTTTTAACTCTGTTTACAGTGTCTTTGGATATACAATATATTTTTTTTTATTTTTTTAGGGAGTTTATTTACCCTTTTGTTGCCTGTGCCATTGAAATCATATCCAAGAAATCACTGCCAATTTCAATGTTGTGAGGTTTTATGACCCAGATTTTCTTCTAAAAGTTTATAGTATTAAGATTTATATTTAGGTCTTTTATCTATTTTGAGTTAATATTTGTATGTGTGTTAGGTAAGGGTCCAATTTTATTCTTTTTCATGTAATTATTATTTTTCAACAATATTTAGTTAAAAGATTATTATTTCCTCCACCAAATGTTCATGGAAACCTTGTCAAAAATAACTTGACAATATATGGAAGAATTTATCTCTAAGCTTTTATTTAACTCCAATAGTTTATATATCTGCCTTTAGAACAGTACTACACTGTTTCAATTATTGTAGCTTTATATGGCTTGAAATCAGAAAATATACATCTTCTAGCTTTGTTCTTCGAGATTGTTTTGGGTATCTAGAGTCCATATTCCATATCAGGATAGATTTTTTCTGAAAAATAAATAAATAAATGTATGATAGCTTCACCTAAAAAATAAAAAAAAAAAGAAAAGAAAAAGTATTCTCTGGTAAGAAAGAAAGCAAAAAGAAATATTGAACTGTTATCTTTTAGTCATCAAAAGCTTGGTATCAGACAAATGAAACTGTTTTGTGAGATTATCATCGTTTATATTGGATAAATTGCTATAAAACTAGATGTCAACCACTAAGCCAAGCATGGGAAGGAGGGATGGGGAGGGAACGGGGTGGGGATCGGGTAGGGGCTAACTAGGTGATATGTGCATGTATGTCTACAAAAGTATTTTCTTTATACCATTATGATGTATGAATACATTGCACCAATAAAAAAATAAATAAAATAAAAATAATAAAAAATATAAAAATAAAAATAAAAAAATTAAGGAGAAAAAATAAATCTATTTATCAGTAAGATAAGGTCTAGGGAGAGCAGCCTAACTTCACTACCAAGGCAAGCCTCCATTTTTAAAGATAAGTCTTAGAAAAACATACTCTTCTTACTGAATCAAAGAATGTGTACTTGCAGTTATATTTTTATGTCTCTGTGTAAACAAAAGACACACAATGATATTTATTTTGAGAAAGAATAAGAAATTGAAAATTACATTTTAATGAGAAAAATATTCTTTTTTATTTTGGCACTACTGGAAGTGGAACCAAGGGGCATTCTTCCTTTGAGCTATACCCCAGACCTATTTTTTATTCTTTATTTTGAAACAGGGTCTCATTGAGTTGCAAAGGGCCCCACTAAACCAGGCGTGGTGGCGCACACTTGTAATCCTAGCGCTTGAGAGGCTGAGACAGGAGGATCACACAGGTTCGAAGTCAGCCTCAGCTACTTAGTGATGCTCTCAGCAACTTAGTGAGACCCTGTTTCCAA
This sequence comes from Muscardinus avellanarius, assembly GCF_963383645.1. NCBI lineage: Eukaryota > Metazoa > Chordata > Mammalia > Rodentia > Gliridae > Muscardinus > Muscardinus avellanarius. Next base: position 81,994,230 of record NC_137791.1, read on the forward strand.
ATAAAATATAAAATAGATCTGGAAGTATAGCTCGGAGGTAGGAATCCTCTGGGTTCTACCCCCCAGTACCACCAAAAAATTAAAAAAAAAGGGGGGGCCCCACTAAGTAGCTGAGGCTGGCTGCAAACCACAATTGTCCTGTCTCAGCTTCCCAAATGCTGGGATTACAAGAGTGTGCCATCATGCCCAGAAAAAAATATCCATTTTTATGTTCTATAAGTTCTAGACAGACTGCAAAAATCTTTGGCCCTTTAAATAATGAACTGGTTAGCCGGCTGTGGTGGTGCACACTTATAATCCCCGCACTTGGGAGGCAGAGACACGAGGATCCCGCAGGTTCGAAGCCAGCCTTGCTGGCTTAAGCGACCCTGTTTCCAAATAAAAAAAATATAAAAATGGCTCTGGGAGTGTAGCCTGGAGGTAGAAGGGTTTCCAGGAATCCCAGTACCACCAAAAGAATAAAAAATTTTTAAAAAAGGAACTGGTTAACACTTCCCATTCTGAAAAAAATATAAATGAGAAATTCTGACGTACTAGGATTACAAGCACACTTGTAATACTAGTATTTGGGAAGCTGATACAGGAGGATTTCAGTTCACGGCCAGCCTCAGCTACTTACTGGGGCCCTTTGCAACTCAATGAGACCCTGTTTATTTTATTTTTATTTTTTGGTGGTACTGGGGGTGGAACCCAGAGACTTTCTACCTCCAGGCTATACTCCCAGACCTTTTTTATATTTTATTTGGAAACAGGGTCTCACTAAGTTGCTGAAAGCCCCACTAAGTAGCTGAGGCTGGCTTCGAAACTGTGCGATCCTCCTGTCTCAGCCTCCCAAGCGCAGGGATTACAAGCATGTGCCACCATGCCCAGCCAGAGACCCTGTTTAAAAATAAAGAATAAGCCGGGCGTGGTGGCTCACACTTGTAATCCCAGCACTTGGGAAGCTGAGATAGGAGGATCTCACAGGTTCGAAGCCAGCCTCAGCTACTTAGTGAGGTTCTCAGCAACTTAGTGAGACCCTGTTTCCAAATAAAATATAAAATAGGTCTGGGAGTATAGCCCGAAGGTAGAAAGCCCCTGGGTTCCACCCCCAGTACCACAAAATAAATAAATAAATAAATAAATAAATAAATAAATAAATAAATAGATAAATAAAAAATAGAGCTGGGGGTATAGCTCAGAGGTAGAATGCCCCTAGGTTCCATCCTCAGTACCGCAAAAATAAATAAATAAATAAAAATTAAAAATAAAATAGGGCTGAAGGTGTAGCTAGAGGTAAATTGCCTTCAACCTCCAGTACATATATATGTGTGTGTGTGTGTGTGTGTGTGTGTGTGTGTGTGTGTGTGTACATATATGAATATATATGGTCTTTCCCTAGACCATATATATGTTAAACGTATTAAATGTATGTATATATATATATGTATATATGGCAATAAATAAGCTTCTACTCTAACCCACTGGTTTAGGTTAATTCCCCCAAATGAATCCAAAACCTCTTTATCTAAATTCAATTTCTGCCAAAATATCTGTAAAAGAAAGAACAAATTTTATTTTTATTTTATTTTGAGGTACTGGGGATGGAACCCAGGAGCATTCTACTTCCCAGCAATACCCCCAGCCCTATTTTTTATTCTTTATTTTGAAACTGGGTCTCATTGAGTTGCAACGGGTCACTAGCTGAAGTTGTCTGAGAACTGCGATCCTCCTGTCTCAGCCTCCCAAAGCTGGAATTACAAATGTGTGCCACCACGCCCAGCTACAAAATTATTTTACATTAATAAAATTATAACATTACCAACTGGCAGTAGACTTGTATAGCCACGGAAAGAAGAGATGACTGATGTTTAGGTTAGTCCATTTTTTTTTTGTTTGCTTTTTGCTTTTTGGGTTTTTTTTGTTTGTTTGTTTTTTGTTTTTGCGGGTCTGGGGATAGAACCCAGGGGCATTTGACCTCCAAGATACATCTCCTGCCCTATTTTTTATTCTTTATTTTGAAACCGGGTCTCACTGAGTTGTAGAGGGCCGCACTAAGTAGCTGAGGCTGTCTGAGAACCGCGATCCCCGGCCTCAGCTTCCCAAATGCGGGATTACAAGCGTGCGCCACCACGCCCGGCTAGTCCATTTTCTTTTTAGAAACAAATTTTTTAGAATTTGTTTACAGTTTCTATAGTCATAATATCTGAAAAAAAGAAGTGTAGTCCTATGGAAAAACTAAATGACCATTACCTCATTACTAACCTCCTCATTAATTTAGTGTGTGCTTTTGGATATTATTTTAATTTTCTGGACCCTGGTTTTTATAAGCATATACATAGGAAATAACAAGCTCCTCTTTAATTTTTTTTTTTTTTCAGTACTGGGGATGGAACCCAGGGGCATTCTACCTCTGAGCTACATCCCCAGCCCTAATTTTTATTCTTTATTTTGATACAGGTTCTCACTGAGTTGCAAAGGGCCTCACTAAGTAGCTGAGGCTGTCCAAGAACAGCAATCCTCCTGTCTCAGCCTCTCAAATGCTAGGATTACAAGCATGCACCACCACACCCAGCTTCTTTTTAACTTTAAAAAATCTTTGAGCTATGATATATAATAAAAATATAAAAGTTTTTACTAATTTATTTATTTATTTTATTTAAAAAAAATTTTTAGTACTGGGAATTGAACCCAGGGGCTACCTCTGAGCTCTATCCCCAGCCAATATATATATATATATATATATATATATATATATATATATATATATATATATTTTTTTTTTATGGTACTGAGGGTGGAACCCAGGGGCTTTTCTACCTCTAGGCTATACTCCCAGACCTATTTTATACTTTATTTGGAAACAGGGTCACACTAAGTTGCTGAGAGCCTCACTAAGTAACTGAGGCTGGCTTCAAACCTGTGTGATCCTCCTGTCTCAGCCTCCCAAGCGCTGGGATTACAAGCGTGCACCACCATGCCTGGCTCTTATTCTTTTTTATTTTTTTATTTTTTGGTGGTACTGGGATTCCTGGAAACCCTTCTACCTCAGGGCTACCCTCCCAGACCTAATATATATATATATATATATATATATATATATATATATATATATATATACACACACACACACACACACACACACACATATATATACATATACATATATATGTATATATATATAATATATATATATATATATATATATATATTTTTTTTTTTTTTTTTTTGAAACAGGGTCTCTTAAACCAGAGAGGCTGGCTTCGAACCTGTGAGATCCTCCTGTCTCCGCCTCCCAACTGCGCGATCAAGTGGGGGGATTACAAGCGTGAGCCACCACGCCCGGCGTTTCTTTTGGTTTTCAAGCACTGGGGTTTGAACCCAGGTTCATTCTGTCACTTAGCTGCACCTCAACCCGTTTTTGTTTTGAAACAGAGTCACTAAGTTGCTGAGAGTCGCTATATTGCTGAGGCTAGTCTCAAATCTTTTATCCTCCTGTCTCAGCCTTTCAAGTACTGAAATTACAGGACTGTGCCACCATAACTGGCTTTCCCTTCCTTCCTCCCTTCCTCCCTTCCTTCCTTCCTTCCTTCCTCCCTCCCTCCCTCCCTCCTCCTTTCTTTCTTTCTTTCTTTCTTTCTTTCTTTCTTTCTTTCTTTCTTTCTTTTCTTTTCTTTTCTTTTCTTTCTTTCCTCTCTTTTTTTTGGGGGATACTGGCACTTGGACCCAGGGGCATTCTACCTATACTCCCAGCCCTTTTATTCTTTATTTTGAAACAGGGTCTTGCTAAGTTGCTGAGGCTGTCCTTAAGTCTTTAATTCTCCTGTTCTGATCAGCCTTTCAAGTATTAAGATTACAAGCCTGCATCACCATGTCCATCTTATTTTTTATTTTGAAACAAGGTCTTGTTAAGTGTTGAAGGTCTTGCTAAGTCTGTCTTCAAATCTGCAATCCCTCTGTCTCAGCTTCCCAAATACTGGGATAATAGTTATGTCCCGACACACCTGGCTTAATGGTGAAATATCTAAAAATAAATTAAATGCCAAGCCTGGTGGTACACACCTGTAATCCCAATATTTGAGAGGTGGAGATAGAGGATTGCAGATTTGACGACAGCCTCAGCAAATAGTAAAACCCTCATCAATCTAGCGAGACAGTTTCAAAATAAAAATTAAACCAGATATAGTGGTGCAGACTTGTAATCCCAATAGTTGGAAGGCTGAAACTTAGTGACACCCTGTTTAAAAATTAAAAAGTAAATAAATAAAACTAGGGCTGGGGTATAGCACAGAGGTAGAATGCCCCTGGGTTTAATCCCCAGTACTGCAAAAATAAATTAATTAAATTAAAATTGACATTAACAAGGGGTGAGAGTGTAGCTCAGAGGTAGGATGCCTCTGAGTTCAATCCCCAGTACCACAAAATAAATAAATAATAAATAAATGTGAAATAAAGCCGGCCTTGGTAGCACACTCTTGTAATCTCAGTACTTGAGAAGCTGAAATAGGAGGACCACAGGTTCATGGCCAGCCTCAGCAATTTAGTGAGATCCTCTGAAATTTAGTGAGACACTGTTTCAAAATAAAAACTAAAGACAGGCACGGTGACACATGCTTGTAATCCCAGCATTTGGGAGGCCGAGACAGGAGGATCGTGATTTGCTGCCATCCTCAGCTACTTAGTGAGGCCCTTTGCAACTCAGTGAGATCCTGTTCCAAAATAAAGAATAAAAAATAGGGCTGGTGGGTGTAGCTCGGAGGTAGAATGCCCCTGGGTTCCATTCCCAGTACAGCAAAATAAAAAATAATAATAATAAAAATTAAAGTAGCTGGGCATGATGTCGCATACCTGTAATCCCAGTACTTGGGAGGCTGAAACAGGAGGATTATAAATTCAAGGCCAGCCTCTGCTAATTAGTGAGGCCCTCCAAAACTTAGTGAGACATATTTCTAAATAAAAGAATAAAATAGGTCAGAGAGAATGTTCCAGTATTCTTTACTACCTCCAAAAAAATAAGTAAATAAAAAACAAAAAAATAGGGCTGGGAGTTTTGCTTAAAGGTAGAATGTCCAGTACCACACATACACATGCAAAAAAAAAGTGAATTAGAGCATATTATTCCACTGCTAAATGCTTCAGTATACATCTCTAAGAAAAATATTTCCTGTATACCAAAATAACAATTACATAATAAAATTTATAATTCTTTAGTATAAAAACTATCCTATACATGAATTTTTCCAATCACCACCCAAATGCTTTTTTTTACTGGATCATTCTTTGCACCTGGTTGCTGTGTCTCCCTGTGTCTTTACTTTAGCCAGAATGCAGAGCTCAGCCTAAGGCTTATATGCTGCTGCTTTAGAGAGAGTTCAACCCTAGGGCAGCAGGAGTGAGGGAAGAGACTACGGGGAAACTGGGAGGGCGCGTCGGCCTGATCACTGCTTTTACCCAGGGTGACTGATTGCTTGTTCCTATGGGGCCATCTTCTGGGAAGTTGGACAAATTTCTTTCAGGAAAGTCCATGGTGGAATGAGGATTGTATCTGCTACTTCTCATTTCCTGTTGGCAAAGATCTGTCCTGGGAGGCACTACCGCCCTTTATGTCTGGGTTAAAAGCATGGGTGCCCAGCAGACCAATTCATACCTCATCATCACAGAAGAGCTGCAGGGCACAGGACGAACCGTCATGGTGGGACCTCGTGGGATGGTCCTGAAGGAGTGACTGCCACAGGCGCTCGGTGGGGCGGGAGCCGACTCTCACAGCTCACTGGGGCTGCTTGCTTGTCCTCCGTCAGGAGAGGTTGCAGCCCACTTGAGATCATGCAGACTGGTGTTTGATAAAAATCTTTGAATCTGGAATTGTTTCCTTCCTTTATCCATGACCCTGACCTGCTGAAGAGATCAACTGTCCTATAATATGTGCCGTAATTTAGAATTGCAGCTAGTCTTCTATCCATGTATTACAGGTAAACTGGAAGCCCGATAAAGAAGGCTAAATATGCCAGGTGTGGTGTGGTGGCCCACAATTGTAATCCCAGCACGTGGGAGGCTGAGACAGGAGGATCGGAGGTTCTCGGCCAGCCTTAGCTACTTAGTGAGGCCCTCAGCAACTTAGTGAGACCCTGTTTCAAAATAAAGAATAAAAAAAATAGGGCTAGGAGTGTAGCTCAGAGGTAGAATGCCCCTGGGTTAAACCCCAGCACCAGATAAATAAATAAATAAATAAATAAATAAATAAATAAAAGGCTGGGGGTGTAGTTTAGTGGTATAACACCCATAGGTTCTGTAAAGTCTTCGGGGTGTGTGTGTGTGTGTGTGTGTGTGTGTGTGTGAGTGTGTAAAGACACGAGGAGTCCAGTATGCATAGTATCAGCTTTTAATGGTGCAGTTCTCCCTCCCGGGGATGGGGGGCCACTGGGCAGTCTGAAGACCAGGGAGCCCATCTGAGGCTAGAAGGGGAAAGCCTCTCTTTTTAAGGTAAGCATCTCAGGGGTGGGATTTATGCGTGGGAATGCCGCTCCTCTTGCAATATTGATATTGTCTCCTGCCTGTCTAGCAGTCTCCTCCTCCTTCTCCAGGGTTCTGCCTCTTGCGGGGAAGTCGGGAGAGACCCAACTTGTCAGGTTCAATCCCCAGTACTAAATAAATAAAGAAATAAATATATTTTTGATGGGACTGGGGATGGAACTCAGGGGCCTTCTACCTCCGGGCTATAGCCTCGACCTATTTTATATTTTATTTGGAAACAGGGTCTCACTAAGTTACTGAGAGCCTCACTAACTAGCTGAGGCTGGCTTTGAACCTGCGCCATGCTCCTGTCTCAGCCTCCCAAGTATGGGGATTACAAGCATGCGCCACCACACCTGGCTATAAATAAATAAATTTTAAACATTTAAAAAGAAAATAAAATACATGTGTGCATTTATGTCTACACAAGTTTTTTTTACCCCATTATGATGTATAAATACAATGCACCAATAAAAATTTTTAATAAAATAAAATAAAAGCCGGGTGTGGTGGCACATGCTTGTAATCCCAGCATTTGGGAGGCTGAGACAGGAGGATTGCAGTTCACGGATAGCCTTAGCTACTTATGCGCTTTGCAACCCAGTGAGACCGTGTTTCAAATTAAAGAATAAATAGGGCTGGGGGTGTAGCTTGGAGGTAGAATGTCCCTGGGTTTAATTCCCAGTACTGCATACATACATACATACATACATACATACATACATACATACATACATAAATAAAAAGCTGGGCATGATGGTGCATGCTTGTAATACCAGTATTTGGAAGGCTGACACAGGAGGATCGCAGGTTTGCTCTCTGCCAGTCTCAGCTACTTAGTAAGGCTGTCTGCAACTTAGTGAGACCCTGTTTCAAAAATAAAGAATAAAATGTAGGGCTGAGGGTGTAGCTTAGAAGTAGAATGCCCCTAGGTTCAGGCCGGGCGTGGTGGCACACGCTTGTAATCCCCGCGCTTGGGAGGCAGAGACAGGAGGATCGCGCAGGTTCGAAGACAGCAGCGCGCGCTGGCTTATGAGACCCTGTTTCCAAATAAAAAAGTATAAAAAATAGGTCTGGGAGTGTAGCCCGGAGGTAGAAGGGCTTCCAGGAACCCCAGTACCACCAAAAAAAAAAAAAAAAAAAAAAAAGAATGCCCCTAGGTTCAATCCCTAGTACCGCAAAATAAGTACTAAATAAATAAATAAAATAAAAAGAGCTAAGGGTATAGCTCAGTGGAGAGTACCCCTGAGTTAATCTCTAGCACTAAAAAAAAAAAAAAAAAATCAGGGAGGAATCCCTAGAAACAGTATTCTGAACAAATTCCAGGTCCTTTTTATGCAGTCAGCCAAGACACTGGGAAGCTCTGGTTCACTTGCCTGAGTATCGTTTTCCTCTCCCCACTCTGAGTGCGTTTCTTTTGCTAGTAGTTCCAGGGTCCCCAGAGTCAGGATGCGGTCTATCTGATACGTCAGTAACACTCCGATGTGACTTAGTTTAATGGGCTATTTCTTCAGAAATGCTAATGCTAGGATGTGGGGCTCTCTGGTAGCTTGGGGTGGGGGTAGTGGAGAGAGGAAAAGCTTTGCTTCCTGGACCCACCAATGACCACTTAGGAACAGCTTTCTTTCTCCTGTCCATAAAGCCTGCCCTATGCATAAATTATGCATCACTTATAGGGATGAATGGTGCAAATGAAGCCAATGGAAAATGTAGATTGCACCTATAATCTTTTTTTGCAAGTTCTTATTTGGAGTTTTTGGAGACCAAAACTCTGTTTTCTTTCTTCTTCTAATCAGAGCAATGTGAGATACTTTTCTTAGGGAACACAGGATTACTCTTACCAGAATTACTCATCATAGTCTAGACCTCCATTTGGCAGGGATATTATCAATGGATTAAATTGTTTTAGAATCTTTCAATAGTCTTTAAAGTTTTTCTGTTCCAAAGGCTTCTGATCCTTTGACATAGTAAAAAATTATTCTTTTCCATCAGGTATTTCCCCAGATTATGACAAGTAGGATTAAAGCCTTTACTTGTTTTTGTTAGTACTGGGGATTAAATTTAGGGGCATTCTACCACTGAGCTACACCTCCAGCCTTTTTTATTTTTTTTTATTTTGAAACAGGGTTTCATTCACTTGCTGACGCTGGTCTCAAATCTGCAATCCTCCTGTTTTAGCCTCCCAAGTACTGGGATTACAAGTGTGCACTACCACACCCGGCTAAAACTTAATTCCATCCTCTCTCCCGGTGATATTGGGGACTGAACCCAGAGGCATTCTACATCCCAGCTACATTCCCAGCCCTAATTTTTTTTTTTTTTTACCGTTTTTATTTTGAAACAGGATCTCACTAGTTTGATGAGAGTCTTAACACTTTCTGAGGCTGTTCTCAAACCTGGGATCCTCCTGTCTCAGCCTCCCGTGTCCTGGGATTACAGGTGTGCATCACCAACACCTGGCAAACATTTACTTTTGACACGCCTGGTACCTGTTTCATCCTGATCTCTACCTTGGATCTCTAGCCCAGGATACCATATAGAGAGCATTCTCAGGATGGCAGAATTTCCGTGGGCAGGCCAAAGAGCTCTTAGAATTGCTCTACTGGCTCAAGCTCTGCCTTTTTCTTCTATGAATTATTTTAACAGTCCCCTAACTACCTCTGGTCTCTTGTCTCTCTACAATCCTTCCTTCAAACTGTGCGTGCGCGTGTGTACGTACAGAACTGGGGATTAAAGCCAGGGGCATTCTATCTCTAACCTACATCTCAAGCCCTTTTTATTTTGAAATAGGTCTCACTAAATTACTGAGGGTCTCCTTAAATTGCTGAGGCTGTTATCAAACCTGCAATCCTCCTGTCTCAGCCACTCAAGCACTGAGATTACAGGCTGTGCCTCCACTCCTGGCTCCCTTCTGCAAACTATTACCAGAGTTGAATTTCTAAATGTATACCATTTTTCTATTGCGTGGGAAAAAGTTCAAAAGCCCTTGCTGAGCGAGGCGGTGCCTATAATACCAGAACATGGAAGACTGAGACAGGAGGATTGCAGGTACTAGCCTAACCTCAGCAACTTAGAACCTGCTTCAACATTAAAATAAATAAATAAATAAAATAAAAATAAAACCAAGCCAGGCGTGGTGGTGCACACTTGTAATCCCCGTGCTTGGGAGGTGGAGACAGGAGGATTGCGCAGGTTCAAAGCCAGCACAGCTGGCTTAAGAGAACCTATTTCCAAATAAAAAGTATAAAATAGGTCTGGGAGTGTAGCCTAGAGGTAGAAGGGTTTCCAGAAACCCCAGTACCACCAAAAAAACAAAACAAAACCAACCAACCAAACAAACAAAAACAACCAGGTATGGTGGTACATACCCATAAACCTAGTATTTGGAAGACTGAGACAGAAGGATCACAGGTTTGCAGCCAGTCTCAGTTATTTAGTGAGGTCCTCTGCCAACTTAGTGAGACCCTGTTTCAAAATAAAAAATAAAAGAGGGCTTGGGGTATATATCAGAGGTAGAATGCCCCTGAGTTCAATTTCCAGTAACACACACACACACACACACATAAATAAATAAATATTAAAATTTTCTTTAAAAAGGGCTTAAGTGAAGCCAGGTCTGGTGGCGCACACTTGCAATCCCAGCATAGCATTTTGGGAAGCCGAGACAGGAGGATCACGGTTCGAGGACAGCCGCAGCTACTTAATGAGGCCCTTCCCAAATTAGTGAGACTCTGTTTCAAAATAAAGAATAAAAAATAAGGCTGGAGGTATAGCTTGAAGGTAGAATGCCCCTGGGTCCCATTCCCAGTATTGAAGAAAAAAAAAGGGGGGGGGGCCTTGGGTGTAGCTCAGAGATAGAATGCTCCTGGGTTAAGTTCTCAGTATTAAGGAAACAAAAACAGAAACCAAAAAGAATTTAAATGCCTTTAAATGCATGCATAAGGCTTTTTCTGATCTGACATCTATTAGCCTTTTAAAAATTCCTATTATGGCCGGGTGTGGTGGCGCACGCTTGTAATCCCAGTGCTTGGGAGGCTGAGACAGGAATTTCACACAAGTTCGAAGCCAGCCTCAGCTACTTAGTGAGGCTCTCAGCAACTTAGTGAGAACTTGTTTCCAAATAAAATATAAAATAGGTCTGGGAGTATACCCTGGAGGTAGTAAAGCCCCTGGGTTCCACCCCCAGTACCACATACACACACAAAAAAAATTCTATTGTGCTTGTATTTCTGTTATAAAACATTTGTAATTTCTCAAATTCTCCAGACTTTCTTATACATCTGGGGTTCTGCAAAAACTATTTCCTCTATTAGGGATAGCAGTCCCTCCTTCATTATGCTCATTTTCATTTATTTATTTTTTTTTTAAGGGGTTGGGGTTGGAACCCAGGGGCATTCTACCTCTGAGAGACACCCCCAGCTCTTTGTTATTTTTATTCTTTCTAATTTCAAAGCAGGGTCTCACTCAGTTGCAAATGGCCACGCTTACTAGCTGAGGCTGTCCATGAACTGCAATCCTCAGGTCTCAGCCTCATTTTTATTTATTGAAGATCTATTGTTGCCCGGGCGTGGTGGCACATGCTTGTAATCCCAGCATTCAGGAAGCTGAGACAGGAGGATCGTGGTTCAAGGATAGCCTCAGCTACTTAGTGAGGCCCTTGCAATTTAGTGAGACTGTGTTTCAAAATAAAGAATAAAAAAATAAGGCTAGGGATGTAGCTCGCAGGTAGAATGCCCCTGGGTTTCATTCCCAGTACCGCAAAAAAAAAAAAAAAAAAAAAAAGATCCAACTTTGAAGTCAATTTTTTGTCATCTCTCATTTCCTAAGAATGTGAAGTATTTCTCTTCACACTGAGCATGCAGTAATTTAAATGTGATGCAATGGCTGGGCGTGGTGGCGCACGCTTGTAATCCCCGCGCTTGGGAGGCAGAGACAGGAGGATCGCGCAGGTTCGAAGCCAGCCGCGCTGGCTTAGGAGACCCTGTTTCCAAAAATAAAATAGGTCTGGGAGTGTAGCCCGGAGATAGACGGGCTTCCCGGAACCCCAGTACCACCACCAAAAAAAAAAAAAAAAAAAAAAGTGCTGCGATTAATTTTTTCTTTTATTTGTTTATTGGAGAATGAACCCAGGGGCATTCTACCTCAGATCTACACCCTAGTCCTATTTCATTTTATTTTTCAAATTTTGAAACAGGGTCTCATTAAGTTGTAGAGGACCTTGCTAAGTTGCTGAGACTGGCCTCAAACCTATGACCATCCTGTCTTAGCCTTCTCAGTCCTGGAATTACAGGGGCACACCACCACAACCAGTGCACCAACTGATTTTTTTTTTTATAGTACTGGGCATTGAGCCCAGGGGCATTCTATCTCTGAGCTATACCCCCAGCCCTATTTTTTATTCTTTATTTTGAAACAGGGTCTTGCTGAGTTGCAAAGGGCCTCACTAAGTAGCTGAGGCTGTCCACAAACCATGACGGTGGAGGATGCAATCATTTTCTTGAAAATTTCTAGGAATAGTTTTTGTAATAGCATAAAACACTGCCACACTTTTACAACAAGAAGAGCCAGGCACAGTGACACATGCCTGTAATCCCAGTAGTTGGGATTCTGAGACAGGAAGATTGAAGGTTCCAGAATAGACTGATCAATTTGGTGAAAGTCAGCAGCCTAACATGACCTTGTTTCAAAAAAATAGTTAAAAAAAAGGTCTGGGGGTGAAGCTCAGAGGCAGAACGTTCTTGGGTTCAATCCCCAGTACTATCCCCCTACACGTGTGTGCACACATGTGCGCTTGAGCACACACACACACACACACACACACACACACACACACAGAAGAAGAAAACACTGGAATGCAGACCCATGCATTACAGTTAAACCTTTCCTCTTTTGCAGTCTTGAGGATTAATTTGTGATTACAGCAGGAGGTAGAGCATCTGGTGATGGCTCACTTGCTTATTATGCTGAAGGCCCTGGGTTTGATCTCCAGCACCAAGAGAAAAAAGTAGATACAATAGTTAGTTAATGTATAAATAGAGTATAATAAATGATCATAGGGAAATTATATACTATTTGAATTACTTCCAATGCTATTCTAGAAATCTTAATGGCTGATAATGGTGTCCTACTTGCTTAATTGACCTTAATAGAAGTTTGGCGTGGTAGCACACGCTTGTCATCCCAGCGTTTAGGAGGCTGAGACAGGAGGATCACAGTTCAAGTACAGGTTCAGCTACTTAGTGAGGCCCTTTGCAACCCTGTTTCAAAATAAAAAATTAAGAAAGGGGCTGGGGGTATAGCTCGAAGGTAGAATGCCCCTGGGTTCCATCCCCAGTACTGCAAAAAAAAAAAAAAAAAAAGGCCTTAATATAAATTGGAAATTGGATGTGCACTTCTAATAGCCTTGAGTGTTTGTTGTAAATAAAACTTACAAATCTATCAATTAAAAGCTGGGCATTAGGTTCTAGGACAGTCTCAGTAAGTAGTGAGACTCTCATCAACTTAATAATATCCTGTTTCAAAACAAAAATAAACTTGGGCTGGGGGTGTACCTTGGAGTTAATATGCTCCTGGGTTGCCTCCAAAAAACATATATGTGAAAATATAGCTTTCTATTTCAATAGAAACGTGTAATTTACCAGCCCCTTGCCCTCCCTTTTTAAATTACTTTTTGGCCTCATAGATATAAACCAGAATTTTTTTTTGTGTGTGTGTGGTACTGGAAATTAAACCCAGGGACATTCTACCTTCAAGCTACACCCCCTAGCCCTATTTTTTATTTTTTATTTTGAAACAGGGTCTAAGTTGCAGTTGCTGGCCAAGTCGCTAAGGCTTGGTGTCTTGCTAACTTGCTGGGGCTGGCTTTGAATCCTGGATCCTCCTGTTTCAGCCTCCCAAGTACTAGAATTACAGGCATGCATGCACCACCACATCTGGCTATCAGCATTTCTTTGAATACCTTCAATCCTGTAGGGCATATTATTGTCCTAGATCCTATGTGCTTAAATAAGCCTCTTAAAACTTAAGCTTGATGTTTTCTTTTTCCTTAGTTGCTTCCAAGAAAAAAATATTTTCCTCTGGGAGGAAACTGTTTTAAATCCTTTTAGAACCGAGATAGATTATAGACAAATAAATATTGAAGTGGAATTGGAAGGAAGAAACAGATATAAATCTAACAATTATCATTTTCCTTAAACAATAGCTAAGAAAATAGTAATAGTCACCACTTACTACTCTTTCCTGTGTGCCAGGTAATTTATAGCCATGTGTGGTAGCTAACATTATCTCCCATTTTTACAATTTAGGAAAATAACGATCAGAGAGATAAATCGCTTGGCCACGTTACATAACTATAGAGTGACATAGACAGGATTTTATGAAATCTTAGTTTGTCTTTGTATCTGTTTCTTTCCTCCAATTCCACCTCAGTGTTTGTCTACAATTTATCTTGGCCCTGCAAGGCTCTGGTGTGGATTTCTCCCCAAGGAAAATGAATTCCTTGGAAGCAAATCCTATGGAAAAAGAAATCAAGCTTAAACTCTAGTATAGCTGCGTTGTTAAAGAGGAGGACACTTCTTCCTACCATCTTAGCAGATTCACTTTTACTTCTGTCTTTTCCCCACTGTCCTTTGCTTTCTGTGCCACATGATCTCATTTGTCAATTTTGCTTCTCGAGATTTCCTTTTGCTCTCAATTTAGGAACACAGTGGCCGGTGGAAAACTTGTCAAAATCCTACACGCAGAGGAAGTACACTTTTATATTTTATTTTTGTGGGTCTGCGGATGGAACCCAGGGGTATTCGACCCCTGAACTACACCCCCTGCCCTGTTCTTTCTTTTTTTTCTTCTTTTTGGTGGTACTGGGGTTCCTGGAAGCCCTTCTATCTCCGGCCTACACTCCCAGACCTATTATATACTTTTATTTGGAAACAGGGTCTCTTAAGCCAGCGAGGCTGCCTCTGAACCTGCATGATCCTCCTGTCTCCATCTCCCAAGCGCGGGGATTACAAGCGTGCACCACCACACCCGGTCTATTCTATATGTTTTTGAAACAGGGCCTCACTAAGTAGCTGAGGCTGTCCGAGAACCTTGATCCTCCAGTCTCAGCCTCCCGAATGCTGGAATTACAAGTGTGCACCACCACGCCCGGCTTTATTTTTTATTTTTCAAAACAGGGTCTCAGCTGGACTTGATAGCACACACTTCTAATCCCAGTACTTGGCAGGCTGAGACAGGAGGATTGCAGAGGCCAGCCTCACCAGTTTAGTAAGGCCCTCCATAATTTAGCGAGACCCTGCTTCAAAATAAAAAGTAATACAGGGCTGGGGTACAGGCTGGAGATAAAAGACTCCTGGATTCCATCCTTAGTGTCACAAACACAGGGTCTTGCTAAATTGCTGAGGTTGTACTCAAACTTGTGAACCTCCTATTTCAGCCTCCCAAATACTGGATTATAGGCATGCACCACTATGCCTAGCTGCAAATATAAGTGATAAAATAGTTCACAGACCATCTCTGAAAGTATGCACAAGAAAATGGTAACAGTATCTTTGAGGAAAACTGGATAAATAGTGGTTAAAGGCAAACAGTATTGTGTGCATGCTCACCCACTAGTGTGTGTGTGTGTACACTTATGTGTGTATATGTTTATATATAATCTTGTATGGTTTTTTTGTGTGTGTGGTACTGGGGACTGAACCAGAGGCATCCTACCTCTGAATGACAATCCCAGCCTTATTTTAGTTTTTATTTGGAAACAGGGTCTCACTAAATTATAGAGGACCCAATGGTCTCACTAATTCTAGAGGGCTGAGGCTGGCTATGAACCTACCATCCTCCTGTCTCAAGAACTGGGATTATAAACATGTGCCACTGAACCTGGCCAATTTAATAGATTTTGACTTTTCTTTTTTTTTTTTTACACCATGTGTATATAATTTTATTTATTTATTTTTTTGATACTGGAGATTGAACCCAGGAGCATTCTACCTCCAAGCTACACTCCCAGCCCTATTTTATTATTTTGAAACAGGGTCTTACTAAGTTGCTCAGAATGTTCTAGAACCTGTGATCTTCCTGTCTCAGCCTTCCAAGTATCGAGATTACAGGCCTGTGCCACCCAGGTTTATATATTACTTATTACAAAGAGATGACTTTTGTTGTGTATGCCTATAATCCCAGTGCTTGGAAGGCTGAGACAGGTTCAAGGTCAGCTTTAGCAATTTGGGAGACTTTGTTTTAAAATAAAGTGGAAAATGATAGTGCACACCTGTAATCTCAGCGCTTGGGAGGCTGAGATAGGAGGATCACAGTTTCCAAGCCAGCCTCAGCAACTAAACGAGGCACTTAAGCAACTTAGTAAAACCCTGTTTCCAAATAAAAAATGAAAAAGGGTGCAGAGTGTCATTTAGAGGTAGAATACCACTGGGTTCAATCCCCAGTACAAAAAGAATAAGAGGAAGAGGAGGAGGAAGAGGACTACGAGGACATCAACAAGAGGGGCCTAGTGGCACATGTCTGTAATTCAGTACTTAGTGGAGTGCTGAGAAAGGAGGATCACAGGTTCAAGACCAGCCGCAGCATCTTAGCAAGACTCTTAGCAACGTAATAAGATACAGTTTCAAAAGCAAAAAAAATTTTAAAAGGGGCTAGTGTAGCTCAGAGGTAGAATGCCCCTGGATTCAATCCTCAGTACCACAAAAAATAAAAAGAAAGAGAAAGAAAGACCAGCTTCAGCATTTAAGCAAGACTTTCAGCAAACTAGGAAGACTCTATTTCAAAAGAAAAAATAAAACTGGGTATGGTGGTACATGCTGTAATCCCAGTATTTGGGAGGCTAAGACAGGAGAACTGCAGGCTGGAGACAGCCTCAGCAAGCAATGAGACTCTCATCAACCTAGTGAGAACCTGTTTCAAAAATAAAAAAATAGGGCTGGGTTGTGTAGCTCAGAGGTAGAGTGCCCCTGGATTCAGTCCTCAATAACACACACACACACACACACACACACACACACACACACACACACACACACAATTTTTTAGTCTTTTTATTTGTGAAAAAGGGTCTCAATGAGTTAAGTAGCTGAGGCTGTCCACGGACTGCAATCCCCCCAGTTCTCAGCCTCCGGAATGCTGGAATTACAAGCGTGTGCCACCACGCCCGGCCCCAGAGAACTATTTTAACACACGAAGTTGCAGGTTTTGAAGGTGTATTGGTCTTTAATGTGTGGGTCATAAATAGTTACATTTTTTTTTTCCTGCGAAGAAGGAATGTACGAGAGACACAAAAACTGTTTAGCATGGAGTTGTTAATAGTGGATAGAGACCAACTGACAAAGCTAACCTAAAAAGCACATCACTGCGGCAGAGACAAATCTTTGAGTTTGTGGAACCGCTTTTCTTGTCAGATAAAAGAATGAGGCAAGTGACAGTGGTGGTAAAATACGTCTCTTTGTCTTTCCTTGGAAATAACTAGTCACCTCCATTCCCGAAGCTCTCCTGCATCCACTCAACCCAATAAACTCTTTCCTTTAATCTTGGGTGATGAATAGCACCTTAATCACAGGTTACACAAATGGGCACCGTTTCTTTATGGTACTTGACTTCAGTCCCTTTTCCTTTTGCCACCCTAGGTCTGTTGACATCTATGGTTCTTGATATTGAGTTTCTTTCAAATGCAAAGGAGGCAAATGCTGGGATCCTTTGAGATTAACCCAGCTTCATTGCATATCAGAAGAAAAGTATACATTCACCTCTGAGAATTGAAGGGCACAGACAATAAAATGAGTGCTTTCATTTATTTATTAGTAACAAGAACAGCATCCCCTTCCAGATCCTCTCTCCCAGCTCATAATAAAGTGCTCTTTAGAGCTGCGAGGATCTTTTGAACATTCTTCCCTAGGGATGGGAGGCAATTGTTTTTCTTCCTTTTCTTTACATTCCCCTAAATCTCTCTTCCCACCAATTTAGACTAGCCCTATCTCAAAGCCCGTCAAAGAAGTAGGTTGACAACCTGCCGGTGCTATGCTATGCTGTATACACTGCAACAGTACACGTTAAGTGACAATACCAGAACAATTTTTTTGGTGATCAATTTAAAGATAAAGCTGACCTCTGAACCAGGTGTGGTGGTGCATTCCTATAATCCCAGTGACTCGGGAGGTCGAGTCAGGAAGAAAAGAAGTTCAGAGGGATGTAGCTCAGAGGTAGAGCATCCTGGGTTCAATCTTCTATAAAACAAACTAAAACCAAAAAACTTATCTCTGCACGTGAGCCTTAATGCCTATCTTCTTTCACCTTTTCTTCTTTTTATACTGGAGATTGAGCCCAGCATAATTCTACCTCCAAGCTACACCCCGAGTCCTTTCTATTTTTTGTTTTGAAACAGGGTCACCCTTATTCAGAGCCTCTCTGAGTTGCTGAGGCTGACCTCGAACCTGCTATCCTTCTGGCTCAGCCTCCCAAGTACTAGAATTACAGGTATGTACCACCACATATGGCAACACAACAATTTTTAAATCTTGTTTGTTAAACCGGGTGTGGTGGCACACTCTTGTAATTCCATACTTGGGAGGCTGAGACAGGAGGATCACAGACTCAAGGACAGCCTCAGCAAGCGACAGATTCTCATCAACCTAGTGAGACCATTTCAAAATAAAAATAAAAAAACAGGACATGTAGCTTGGAGGTAGAATGCCCTGGATTCAATCCCCAGTACAATAAATAAATAAACAGCCAGGCATGGTGGCGCATGCTTGTAATCCCAGAGCTTGGGAGGCTGAGACAGGAGGATCACACAGGTTCTAAGCCAGCCTCCACTACTTAGTGAGGCCCTGTTTCTAAATAAAGTATAAAAAATAGGTCTGGGAGTATAGCCCGGAGATAGAAAAGCCCCTGGGTTCCACCTCCAGTACCACACACAAAATAAATAAATATATATCTTGGCTATCATTAGCTGGGAGCTGTGGCACACACCTGTAACCAAGTACTTGGGGAAGCTGTAGACAGGAAGATCATGGGTTTAAAGACAGCCTCAGTAACACAGTTAGAATTTTAGCAACCTAGCTAGGCTCTGTTTAAACACAAAAATTAAAAATGTCTTGAGGGGCGGCTCAGAGGTAGAATGCCCTGGGTTCAGTACCCAGTACCTGCCCCCTACACAACTGTGATCCTATTGTCTCAGCTCTCTCAAAGAAGTATTGGGTGTACATCCATGAGCCACTATGTCTGGCTTTTGTTTTATATTTAATCTACTTTAGTTTTATATTTAATGTAAGCTCTATTACAATTCTGAATGTACAGGAGATAGGACAGTACTTGGGACAAAATACATATTTTGTAGATGAATATTTGTTCAAAGTTTCTTGTCTCTCTTTCACTTTCTCCAACTTCCTCTAAGTAAAGATTAAAATTTCCATGTCAATGGTTAGGGGTTATTATGCCTGATTATAAACTCCAGTGTTTCCTTCTATCTATTTAGGTTTCTAATCCATTCAAATTTACCTTATGAATTATGGCTGCTGCTATTAAGAAAACAAAGGCAAGAGTAAATGCAAGGTAGAATCTCTGACTTATCTGCAACTTGTGCTTTATAATGATAATCTGCTCAGGAGGGCTAATACATTGTTCTTCTTGAGAGAGAAGTTTATTAAAATAAGTAAAAACCTCTACAATTTCTAAATATTGCCAATGAAGAAGTCTTGTCTTCTATGATGCTCCAGGTTCAAAGGGCCAAGCCAATCATTTTATTTTTTCTTGTTCTTTAATTTTTGGGCATGGAAAGTTTCCTGAGAAATACTGAACTTTCATGGCAGGTTAATCTGGGCATGATGGTGCATGCCTCTAACCCCAGTACTTGGAGGCTGAGACAGAAGAATCACAGGTTCCAGATAGCCTCTGCAAAGTATGGAGACTCTCGGCAACCCAATATAGCGAGACTGTCTCAAAACAAACATCTAAGTTCTGTAAATTCAATATACTCTGTGACTTTTTTCTTTTTGCGTTACTGGGATTGAATCCAGGGCCTCCCGAATCCTAAGGCAAGGGCTCTCTACCACTGACCTATGAATCCATTCCTAAAAGTTAAAAAAAAAAAAAAAAGCTTTGTTCTAATTTTTAGCCTCAGAATTTCCAATTATCTTTGATTTTGGCAGGTCCTGGCCACAGGAGAAAAAGTATATAACCAACCATTATTTGTTTGAAAATCTTTGTATGGTTGTGACTACACTTTTATTTATTTTTTAACCTCCAAGATACATCCTCAACCTTTTTTATTTTGAAACAGGGCCTAAGTTTCTGAGAACCTCGCTATGTCTGAGGCTTGGCTATGAACCTACCATCCTGGGGTCTCAGCCTCCCAAGTGGTGGGATTACATGTGTGCACCTGGCTTGACTACATTTTTTTTTTTTTTTTTTTTTTTTGTTGCGGGTCTGGGGATGGAACCCAGGGGCATTCTACCTCGAGCCACACCCCCAGCCCTATTTTTTATTCTTTATTTTGAAACGGGGTCCAACTGAGTTGCAACGGGCCTTAGGAGCTGAGGCCGCCCGTGAACTGCCATCTTCCTGTGTCAGCCTCCCGAATGCTGGGATTACAAGCCTGCGCCACCACTCCCGGCTTGACCACATTCTTTTTTTTTGTGGTACTGAGGGTGGAACCCAGAGGCTTTCTATCTCCGGGCAATACTCCCAGCCCTATTTTATATTTTATTTGGAAACAGGGTCTAAGTTGCTGAGAGCCTCACTCAGTAGCTGAGGCTGGCTTTGAACCTGTGCGACCCTCCTGTGTCAGCCTCCCCAGCGCGGGGATGACAAGCCTGCGCCCCCACGCCCGGCATTCTTAAGGGAGACTTTATGTTCGCCGCCCGCAACACGGAGTCAGTATTTTGCTTTTTCGGCACAGGTGGCTTCCGGGGCCTATCTCCAGCTCGGCGGAACCCCCGGCCTGCGCCATCGCCCAGGCCCCTGGAGTAACCGCGGCGCCGCAGGTCCCTCCCGCGACGGCTCCGGGGCGCGCGGGCCTCAGTTTCCCCGGCCCCTCCCGGCCGCGGCGGCCCCGCCCCGGGGGCGGGGAGCGGGCGGGGCGGCGGCGCTCGCGGCCCGGGCTCGGCCGGCGCATGTGCTCGGCGCCCCCGGCCCGCCCTGGAGTCCGCGTCCGCGCCGCTCGCGCCGCCCGCGGGCCCCGCGGAGCCCATGGCCGGGACGCGCTGGGTGCTCGGGGCGCTGCTCCGCGGCTGCGGCTGCAACTGCAGCAGCTGCCGGCGCACCGGCGCCGCCTGCCTGCCCGCGTACTCGGCCGCCGGCGCCTTCCCCGCGGGCGTCTCGGGCCGCCGCCGCCTGCTGCTGCTGCTCGGGGCCGCCGCGGCCCAGGCGCGGGGCCTGCAGGCCGGGCCGGCGCCCCCCGCGAGGCTGGCGGGCCCTCCCGCCTCGGCCGCGGCCGCGGCCGCCGCCGCCTACCCGGCCCTGCGCGCCCCGCTGCTGCCGCGGGCGCTGGCCTCGGCCGCCGGCCCCGCGCGGGGCTACAGCCAGGTACGTGGGCGCGCGGGACCCCTGCCGGCCGCGCGCGCGCGCCCCCGCCCGCCGGCCCGCCTCGGGAGCGCGCGCGCCCCTCCCGCCCCGGCTCCTATTGGGCGCGGGAACAAGGGACGCTCTCCGGGCCCCGGGGTTCTCCTTGTTTTGTTCTCCCCTCGAGCGTCCGGCCGGTCGGGCAGTGTAAGTGTGGCGGGGGTGGATGTTGAGGCCTTGTGTCCCGCCGGGCCCATGGTAGGTTCTGGGCTGGCGCAGGTGCGGGCGGGCGGCCCCTCCTGAAGGTCACCCCCGCCGCCTCCTGCACCGGGGTCGCCGGGCTGGGAGGACGCGCGGGGTGGGTGGGGGCGCCCGCGCTGCGACTCGGGGTCCCGGGTGTGAATCGGCGGAGTTTTTCTTTCCATTTTTTTTTAAAGTGTGCATTTTAAAAATCCAGATTGCAAATATTTTGTGTCCTGTATATGAAGCTCCCCCCCACCTCTCCGATTATTACGTGGCGTCCGGGAAGTGCCTGCTCACTTTTTGACTATCTGCCCCCCTGAGGCTTTGGGTCATGTTTACCTTAATTCATTTTTTTGTTTTGTTTTGTTTCTCCTTGAATTTCTGGAATCTGGGAGGCTAATCGGCATGGCCGCTGTCGGCCAGTGGCTGAGCTAATTGATTTGAATGCTGGCCCAATACTTTCTCCTGCCCTTTTCTGTGAAAGCTTGTGATGCTTATGGAATTCTGGGAAAATAGGAAAAGTTGCCTTATTAAAAAAAAAAAAAAAAACATCTGTTTGTGAGCTGTTTTTTTTTTCCTCTCTGAAATTACTACAGTGATAAAATCTATTGATTTTATTGTATTAGACACTGCTTACATTTATTAACTCCTTAAAATTGGACATAAGCCCTCATGAAAAAGATGACTAGAAAACACAGATATTTCTGTCCTTAGCACAGCAGATTCCAAGTCTTAAAGCCTGAGCTGTCTTCCCAGTTTATGGTTATAGTGCTTGTTGGGTTTTTTCTCCATTGTAGCTTTGGCTTAGTCTTATACAATGGAGCACTTTATGTATATCTCAGGGTCCTGTTACCTCACACTCTGTTCTCTTTTTATGATCTTTCCTTTATTCAGTTGGTCTGACAGATTAACCTTTCCAAGGCTTCCTGCTGTCTCGGTGCTTTACCCACTCCTCAGTGTCTTTTATTAACTTCCCTTTGCCTTCCAACGCTCAAGGCCTTCTTCTGTACACTACCGAGTTCCTTTTGCCAGCTCATCCTCTTTGGCTCCTATATTTGCCCTGCAATTTAGACAAATGGGATTAATTGCTATTTTTTTCTTAATGTGTCTTTGGACCGCTGCTTCTCTTCACCTCTCAAATTGGAATGCCCTATCTTTTTTATTTCCAGCAAGGCCTATCTCCTTTCATGTCCTAATTCTTTCTCTGTTGGTGCTCTGTTTTGAATTCTTGCTGTATTTTTGTATCTTAATTATAACACTTAAAGCATCTTGTTTTATATGTTCGTCTTATTTTAGATTGTAAGCTTTTTGAGATGAGTCGAATATGGTGTGTGCAATCAAAAGTCTGCTAAATTGAAGGGACCCTTCTACTACCTTAACTAAGCCACTAATATTAGGTACAATTTGGGGCTAGGGGGTTTTAAAATAAGTTCTGAATAAAATTTGTGTCCTGCTAAACCACTAGGATATATTTGCTTATTGCTTTTGGATGTGCAATTTAAGCCAAAATAAGTTGAGTTAGATTTTGTGAAGTTTACTTCTCAGCTCTGAAATAATCTAACATCTAGAAAGTATTTTCTAAGTCGGTTGTCAAATATTTTTATATTTCTTCATTTCTCTTAAAAGGAGTCCAAAACTACCTACCTGGAAGACCTTCCACCACTCCCTGAGTATGAATTAGCACCATCCAAGCTAGGAGAGGAAGTGGATGATGTTTATCTCATTCGAGCTCAAGGATTGCCCTGGTCTTGCACTGTGGAAGATGTACTTAACTTTTTCTCAGGTATTTCTTATGTATGGTTAAAATATGTCGTTTCATCTGAGAAAAAGTCCTACAAAATCCAAGTCCGGTTATACAGGAGACATGCTTTTGATGACTGATTACATATTCTTACCAAATGATACCTATTTGTGGTATATACCAAATTTATAAACTTTGCAGCAGCCAGGTGTGGCCGTGCATGTCTATAATTCCAGTACTTGGGAGACTGAGGTTGGAGGATAGCATGTTTGAGGCCAACCTCAGCAACTTACTGAGACCCTGTTTCAAAATAAAAAATAAAATAGGGCTGGAGTTGTAGTTCAGAGGTATACACCCGGGGGTTCAATCCCATTAATGCACACCACACAAAAGACTTTGCAACAAAAGTAATGTTAAAACTACATGATATGAAGCCACTTTTTCTGAAATTTTAATGTATATATAACAAACAGCTAAACCCACTTGTGTCAATACAAGATTCAGAGTAGCTGTTGATACAGTACAAACGTTTAGAATATGAGATCACTTGTATAAAATTCCTGTAATGTGTGTGTTTGGAAGGTTTGCCAATCTTTGGCTTATTTTGTGTGTGTGTGTGTGTGTGTGTGTGTGTGTGTGTGTGTTGTTGGAGATGAAACAACTCAGGGGCATTCTACCTACATTTCACTCCCCCAGCCTATTTTTTTTTTTTATTTTGAAACAGGAAGTCAATAAGTTACTGACATTGGCCTCGAACCTGTAATCCTTCTGCCTCAGCCGCCCAGACAATGAGATTATGTTTGCTACCATGCCTGCTTCTGTTTGTTTGTTTGTTTGTTGTTTTTAGTACTGGGAATGGAACCTAGGAGTATTCTACCTCTGAGCTACCCCCAGCCCTATTTTTATTATTTATTTTAAAGCAAGGTCTCACTATGTTGTGGAGGGCCTCACTAAGTAGCTGAGGCTATCCATGAACTTGTGATCCTCCTCTGCCTGCCAAGTACTGGGATGACAAGCATGCACCGCCACACCTGTCTCTGATTTTTAATCCCCCCCACCCCCCGGTACTGGGGATGAAACCCAGGGGCATTCTACCTCCAAGCTACACCCCCAGCCCTCATTTTTATTCTTTTATTTTTGAAGCAGGGTCTCACTGAGTTGCAAAGGGCCTCACTAAGTTGTAGCTGAGGCTGGCCATGAACTGAGATCTTCCTGTCTCAGGCTCTCAGATGCTGGGATTACAAGCATGTGGCACCATACCTGGCTCTTTAATTTTCTTAAGAGGCTTTTGCATGTGTGTGTGTGCGTGCATGCATGCATCTGATATATATATATATCCCCAGCATTATGCTGGGGTTTGGCCCAGGAGTATTATATCTTCAAGTTATACCCCTGGCCCTTTTTATTTTTTGTTTTGAAACAGGGTCTTAATAGCTAGGTTGCTGAGTCTCACTATATTGCTGAGGGTGTCCTTAAACCTTCAATCCTCATATCTCAGCCTCTTAAGTAGTGGATTATAGGCTTACTCCATCACACCCAGTTTAAGAGACTTAAAAGATGCCACCTTAAAATATTGTAAAAGGACATATTTGAATATATTAATTACCTTAATGTGCACAGCATTGTGTGAGTCAATCATTTTATAAAGCTACTTGCTACTTTTATCTTTGACTTGCATTTTAAAAAATATGCAGTGTAAGAATATCCTTCCTTAGTCATGTAAAAGGGGAAACTTAAATCATTGTAGCAAAATTATTTTATAGGAGATGTTTTATGGACATGATTTTAAACCTAACCGTATTATTTAAATGATTTAGAACTGATTGTATAAGCATTTTAATAGACGTAATGCATTTTGTGGTGAGCCTAACCTGACTGCCATTTAAAAGTTGGGAGATCGTAAGCTGTGCTAGGGTTTGCTTATCTTTTAATCTTTGGAACATTTTAGATACTATAATCTCATTAGCATTTGGATGACTTCAATGATGGGGATTTGGTGTAAAGAATATGACATTTTGGTTTCTTTGTTGTTGAAAATTGCATCCCAATGATTTGTATAGTTGAGCGAAAAGTTTGATTTCTGTTTTTAATTGATTTTACTCATCTACTTCTAGACTGCAGAATCCGCAATAATGAGAATGGAATACATTTCCTCTTAAATAGAGATGGGAAACGAAGGGGTGATGCCTTAATTGAAATGGAGTCAGAGCAAGATGTGCAGAAAGCCTTAGAAAAGCACCGCATGTACATGGGTCAGCGGTACGTGGAAGGTACGTGAAGTCAGCTTCTGGTGTTTTAGGATCTTGCATTGGATTTTATACTTTTCAATGGTGTGTGTGTGTGTGTGTGTGTGTGTGTGTGTGTGTGTCTGGTACTAGGAATGGAACCCAGGGGCATTCTACCTCTGAGCTACATCCCCAGTCCTATTTTATTTTTTATTTGGAAACAGGATCTCACAAAGTTGCCTGGAGTCTCACTAAGTTGCTGAGGCTAGTTTTGAACTTGCGATCCTCCTATCTTCGCCTCCCAAGTACTGGTATTACAGATGTGCGCCACCACACCTGGCTGGCAGTTTGCATTTGATTTTTTTTTTTTTTTGGTGGTACTGGGGGTGGAACCCTTCTACCTCCCGGCTATACTCCCAGACCTATTTTATATTTTTTATTTGGAAACAGGGTCTCTTAAGCCAGCGAGGCTGGTTTCAAACCTGCGCAATCCTCCTGTCTCCGCCTCCCAAGCACAGGGATTACAAGCTTGCGCCACCACACCCGGCTCCTTTGATCTTTAATAATAGTGAAGTGGTTAAATATTGTAGCTGCATTATTTTATACCCTTGAAAATGAAACAGATCATCATAGTTTCTTGTTTATAAAACGAGGATTTTGACCAAGTTTAATTTTAAAATTGCAAGGATTACATGGGTTATGCCTGGCATGGCACATAACAAGTAATAAATGTTATTTTATTGTGAGAAGTGCATAAAATTTAAATTATTAGTATTTGAATTCTTAGATGACCCACAAAGCGGTAATGTATTTGATTTAAAAGAACTGGCTTTCTTATGTAAATTTTGTGCTGTTTTTGTAGTCTATGAGATTAATAATGAAGATGTGGATGCCTTAATGAAGAGCCTACAGGTCAAGTCTTCACCTGTGGTGAATGATGGCGTGGTTCGTTTGAGAGGACTTCCGTATAGTTGCAATGAAAAAGACATTGTAGACTTCTTCGCAGGTGATTTGCAGTTAAATCATGTTTGGACCTTCATATCGTTTCTCTCCTTTAGCCATCTCCTTCCATTAATTTCTCCTCCTATATATAAGAAGTGTTTTGGTCTATCAGGCAGATATTTCAGAATTGTCAAATTTCAAAATAAATTCATGAGAGTTTGTTTTACCATTGAAGAAAATAACAGAAGAGCAACCATATTTAAGACAATTTATATGATTTAAAAGTGTTACCTAACCTGGGCGTGGTATTATGCACCTGTAGCCCCAGTACTTGGAAGGCTGAGACAAGAGGATCACAGGTTTGAGGAAAGCCTCAGCAATTTAGAGAGACCATATTTCAAAATAAAAAAACAGAGGGCTGGGATTGTAGCTAAGAGGCAGAACACCCCTGGGTTCAATCCCGAGTACCAAAAAAAAGTTATCTAATTCCTAGCTGTAAAATATACATCATTAGTAGCAATGTTAATATAAATTTATTTTCTAAAATATAATAAATGGCAAAAAAGAAATATTGAGAGGTGTATTTTTTTTTCTTGGTTCTGAGGATTAAACCCAGGTACCCCCCTACCCCATTCTATTTTTATTTGGAAACAGTCGCACTAAGTTGCTGTGAGAGCCTCACAAAGTTGCTAAGGCTGACTTCAAACCTATAACCCTCCAGTCTCAGCCTCCCAAGTACTGTGATTACAGGCATGTGCCACCATGTATAGCTGTGTTTAAAATAGGTCATTTAAGCTGGGTGTGGTGGCACACTCTTATAATCCCAGCATTCGCTTGTAACGGGAGGCTGAGACCTGAGGATGGGGGTTCGCGGACAGCTTCAGCTACTTAGTGAGGCCCTCTGCACCTCCGAAACCCGGTTTCAAAATAAAAAGAATAAAATATAGGGCAGGGGGTGTAGCTCGGAGGTTGAATGCCCCTGGGTTTCATCTCTAGACCCGCAAAAAACAAAAACAAAAAAAGGCCACTTGAGCTGGGTTTGGTGCTCTTAGCAACTTAGTTACACCCTTTTTCCAAATTAAAATAAAATAGAGTTGGAGGGTATAGCTTGGAGATACCAGGTTTGGGATTGGGATTGGCAAAACAGTATACAAATATTTGGGCAGGAGTGAGGTTTTTTTTTTGTCTTTTGGTGGTACTGGGGTTCCTGGAAACCCTTCTACCTCCAGGCTATACTCCCAGACCTATTTTATATTTTTATTTGGAAACGGAGTCTCTGAAGCCAGCAAGGCTGGCTTCGAATCTGCGTGGTTCTCCTGTCTCCGCCTCCCATGCACGGGGATTACAAGCGTGCGCAACCACGCCTGACCCTGGAGTGAGTTTTTATAGTACTATATTTGGTACTAGGGATTGAACGCAGGGGAGCTCTACCACTGAGCTACACTTCCAGCCCATTTATTTATTTACTTACTTACTTACTTATTTATTTATTGGTGCTGGGGATGGAACCCAGGCGCTTTCTACCTCTGGGCTACACTGATAGAGCTATTTTATATTTTATTTGGAAATAGGGGCTCAGTAGGTTGCTGAGAGCCTCACTAAGTAGCTGAGGCTGGCTTTGAGCTTGTGCGATCCTCCTGTCTCAGCCTCCCAAGTGCTGGGATTACAAGCATGCGCCACCACGCCTGGAACTTTTTAATTTTGAAACAGGGTCCTATTAAATTGTTAAAGTTGACTTTGAACTTGTGAGCCTCCTGTTTCACCTTCCCAAGTACTGGAATTACAGACATCTGTCACCATGCACATCTGAATTTGTTAATTCTAAAGATTAAAAGAAAGCTCCCAATTAGTAGCATTAGTTTATACTAATTTTTCTGTTATTTTAGGCCTGAATATAGTAGACATTACTTTTGTGATGGACTATAGAGGGAGAAGAAAAACAGGGGAAGCCTATGTGCAGTTTGAAGAACCAGAAATGGCCAACCAAGCCCTGTTGAAACACAGGGAAGAAATCGGTAACCGGTGAGTGAAGCAGACACCAGTGGTGTAGAAGTGTCACACATCAAGTCATTTTGGTGAATGTACTGTAATATAACTGTAAAATTATCCAAACACAGAGAAGTAGAATAGTGTGATGTGCCATTAGACATCCATCACTTAAGATAGGTGTGGCGACACACACCTGTAATCCCAGTAATTGAGAGGCTGAGAAAGGAGTATTGCAGGTTCACAACCAGCCTCGGCAACTCAGGCCCTGTTTCAAAATAAAAATTAAAATAGGAGCCAAGTGTAGTGGCACACACCTATAATCTCAGAATTTATGATGCTGAAACAGGAGGATTGCAGATTGAAAGCCAGCCTCAGCAATTTAGCAAGACCCCGTTTCCAAAATAAAAAATAAAATCAGGCTGGGGGTGTAGTTCAAAGGTAGAATGCCTCTGGGTTCAATCTCCTAGATCACAAAAAAAAAAAAAAAAAAAAAAAAAAGCTGGGGTATAGCTTGGAGGTGGAATGCCACTGAGCTCAATCTCTATTAATCACTTGGATTAGCAAGTTATTAATATTTGTTATATTTGCTTCATTTTTTTCATTATGTTATCTTTTACAGATATTTTCTTTTCTTTTTTTTTTTTTTTCAGCACTAGGGATTGAACTTGATGGCATTCTACCTCCAAGCTCCACCCCATCCCTATTTTTTAATTCTTTATTTTGAAACAGGGTCTCATTAAGTTGCAAAGGGCCTCACTAAGTACCTGAGGCTGGTCGCAAACCAAGGATCCTCCTGTCTCAGCCTCCCAAGTGTGTGCCACCACCGCTGACTTTGTACAGACATTTTTTCTTTACATAAGAGTACCTAACAAAATTAGCAGTAATAGCTCATAATTATATTTTCCCAATTATACCAAAAATGTCTTTTTGTAGTTGGTTTGTCGAACCAGATTCTAGACAAGTCTATGCAGTGTTTTTGATATGTCTCTAATTTCAGAATCCACTTAAACAATTGGTTCAAAGGTCTTTTTTTTTTGGTGGTACTGGGGTTCCTGGAAGCCCTTCTACCCTCTACCTCTGGGCCACACTCCCAGACTTATTTTATACTTTTTATTTGGAAACAGGGTCTCTTAAGGCAGCACGGCTGGCTTCAAACCTGTGCAATCCTCCTGTCTCCACCTTCCAAGTGCTGGGATTACAAGCCTGTGTCACCACGCCCGGCGATCAGAGGTCATCTTTAAGAAGTAATTCTTGCCAAGCATGATGGCAGCTTGTAATCCCAGTTCTTGAGAGGCTAAGACCGGAGGATCGGAGTTCACAACCAGCCTCATCTACTTAGTGAGGCCCTCTGCAACTTAGTGAGACCCTGTTTCAAAATAAAGAATAAAAAATAGGGCAGGGGTATAGCTCGGAGGTCAAATGCTCCTGGGTTCCATCCCCAGATCCACAAAAAAATAGAGTTTCATTTAGCTCACAGTGTTTATTTATTTAATTTATTTATTCTGGCACTGGGGGTTGAGCCCAGAGCCATTCTCCTGTGTGCTACACACCCAAGCCCTATTTTATGTTTTTGGTAATGGAGATTGAACCCAGGGGCATTCTACATCTGAGCTACACCCCAACCTTTTTTATTTGGAAACAGGATCTTTCTAAGTTGCTGAGGGCCTCACTAAGTTGCTGAGGCTGGCCACAAACCTGTGGTCCTCCTGTCTCAGCCTCCCAACTACTGGGATTATAAGTGTGTACCAACACGGTTGGCTCCTATTTTATTTTGCTTTTGAAATAGGAACTTACCAGGTTGATGTGAGAATCTATTTGCTGAGGCTGTCCTCAAACCTGTGATCCTCCTGTCTCAGCCTCCTAAGTACTTGGATTTTTAGATGTGTGCCACCTTGCTCAACTTAGATCACAATTTTAGATGATGAATATCCCCCTGGTATGGTACATTTGGTAAGGTCCCCCTCCCCTGATGGTGTGAGCACTTGGGTGTGGGAAGAAGGAATCACATTTTGGAAGAGGTAGTCAGAGAACTACTCAATAGTTAGGCTCAGGCTTTTATAACAACTCCCTCTCTTGAAAACTGACTCTAAAGACCAGCCACCCCCCCCCTTTTTTTTTTTTTGTACTACTGGGGATGGAACCCAGGAGCATTCTGCCTCCGAGCGATACCCCAGCCCTATTGTGATTCTTTAGTTTGAAACAAGGTCTTACTTAGTTGCAGAGGGCCTCACTAAGCAGCTGAGACTGTTCACAAACGGGGATCCTCCTGGCTCAGCCTCCCAAATGCTGGGATTACAAGCATGTACCACCAAGCCTGGCTCCAGCCTTCCCTTCTTAGAGCAGTGCCCCAGGTGACCAAAGGACCTCCCACTCGGCCCCATCTTTTAAAGATTCCGCAGCATTTCCCAATACTGTCACCCAAGGGACCAATCTCCCAACAGAAAAACACTGGGCACTAAATATCTAAACCATAGCAACTTTCTCACTAGGTTCTTTTCTCTAGTCATAGTTAATTTTAGAATACTTCTCATGAAGCAAAACAGTAAATATTTATCAAATATATTTAGAACAAAGCTGTTATATCAGGGCAGAAATCTTTACTTATTTATTTTTTGTGGTACTGAGGATTGAATCCAGGGGCATTCTACCTCTGAACTATACCCCCAGCCCTATTTTTTATTCTTTATTTTGAAACAAGGTCTCACTAAGTTGGGGAGGGCCTCACTAAGTAGCTGAGGTTGGCCACAAACCTGCAATCCTGTTTCAGCCTCCCAAGTATTGGGATTGAAGCGTGCGCCACCACGCCCACTGGGGCCGAAATCTTGAGGCAAAAATCATTGACCTATTCTGTTGAAAGTATGTTACATGGATTAATACCTCTATGCATTGTTAATTTTCCCCCTACCTATTGTCTGTTTCATAAGCTGCTGAAAATATATAATCCTGTTTATTTTGAATGAGTTGAGTATAAATTCCTTTGTACCATTTGTGCCTGTTTAATTTTGCTTAGATATATAGAGATATTTCCAAGCAGAAGAAATGAAGTCCGAACACATGTTGGCTCTCATAAGGGAAAGAAAATGGTATCTTCTCCTCCTGCTAAGTATATTAATGAGCCAGAAGTGGTCTTTGAAGAACATGAAGTCAATGAGGATGTTCGACCCATGACAGCATTTGAAAGTGAGAAGGAGATAGGTAAGATCCTTTTCTTGAGACTCAGTGGGTCTATCTTGTATCTTTGGTTTTTGTTAAACATATTTTTTTTCTTGTACTGGGAATGGAACCCAGAGCATTCTACCTTTGAGCTATAGCCTTAGCCCTGTTTTATATTTAAATTTGAAACATGGTCTCACTAAGTTGCTGAGGTTGGCGCTGAACTTGCAGTCCTCCTGTCTTGGCCTTCCACAAAGTGGGATTACTGGCCTGTGCACAGTGCCTGGCTAAACTTTTTTTTATGTGTGTGTATGTTATGTGATATTGGCGATTGGACCTAGGGACATTCTACCTCTGAGCTACACCTCCAATGCTATTTATTTTTTTATTTTTTGGCAGGTCTGGGGATGGAACTCAGGGGCATTCGACCTCCAAGCTACACCCCATGTCCTATTTTTTATTCTTTATTTTGAAAAGTTACAGAGGGCTTCACTAAGTAGCTGAGGCTGTCCAGGAATGGCAACCCTCCAGTCTCAGCCTCCTGATTGCTGGGATTACAAGCGTGCGCTGCCACACCTGGCTTTTTTTTTTTTTTTTTTTTTTTTTTTTTTATTTTTATTTTGAGACAGGGTCTTGATGCGAGTCTGAGACAGGTTGATGCGAGTCTTACTACTTACTGATACTATCCTTGAACCTTACTGTCTCAGCTTCCCAAGTACTAGGATTATAAGTATGTGCACCATGCCTGGCAAAACATTTTTTTAAAATAACTGTGTTGTATGAAATTATGAGACTTTAGGATAGGAAATTGAGTTTAAGATCTAATGTTTGAATGTAGTATGTACTGTATTTTTTTTTTTTGGTGGTGGTGGTGGGAATTGAACCCAGGAATTGAACCTGGGAATTGAACCCAGGGCTTTGTGCTATAACCCCAGCCCTTTTTGCTTTTTTATTTTATTTTATTTTATTTTATTTATTTTTTTTTTTATTTATTTATTTTTTTGGTGGTACTGGGGTTCCTGGAAGCCCTTCTACCTCCGGGCTACACTCCCAGACCTATTTTTACATTTTCATTTGGAAACAGGGTCTCCTAAGCTAGCGCGCGGCTGGCTTCGAACCTGCGCGATCCTCTTGTCTCTGCCTCCCAAGCGCAGGGATTACAAGCGTGCGCCACCACGCCCGGCTGCTTTTTTATTTTGAAATAAGGTCTTGCTAGGTTGCTCAGGCTCTCACGAAGTTGTTGAGGCTGTCCTTGAGCTTGTGATCCTCCTGTCTCAGCCTCCCAAGTATTGAGATTAGGACTTAATTTTACTGTGTTTTTACTTTCATCATTTCATGGCTTTTGTACTGAAAGCTAGCTAGGAAAAATGTAGTAAAAGGAAGTAAAATGTTAATATTTAAACTCCGGTGAGGAAAGATTAAGGTGGAAAGCAGAAATATTGAATAAATATTTTGGTTGTCTCTTCATTTAACTATTTGATTTCTAACCCCAAGGGAACATTTGAAATCTTTGAAATTTAGTAAATACGTGTGTGTGTGTGTGTGTGTGTGTGTGTGTGTGTGTGTGTGTGTGTTACTGAGGATTGAACCTCAGGCATTCTACCTCTAAGTTACACTCCCAGCCCTATTTTATTTTTATTTTGAAATTTTGAAACAGGATCTCGCTAGGTTGATGAGAGTCTTACTCCTTACTGAGGTTGTCCTCGAACCTGTGATCCTCTTGTCTCAGTCTCCCAAGTATAAGAATAACAGGCAGGTACCACCATGCCTGGATAGTTATTTGTTCTTCTCTCTCTCTCTTTTTTAAAAATTATTTATAGCCCAGAAAGTTTCTCTTACTTTACATTTTAATTCATGATCATTTTACTTTCTCTCTGATACAAAAAGATAAGTTCTTAATCTGGTAATGGTTTGAGTCATTAAGTGCTCATGGGTGTTCAGGTGGTATTTGTTAGGCAAAAGAAATTTCAGATGGGTTTGGCTTTTAGAGCCCTTTCTTACTGATTCAAGATGAATTGGGGATTTTGACATAAAGGTTATATCTAATTATAATCTGTTAATAGCTCATGAAGCTTTGTGTCCTTGACAGTGTTTTTTGTTCCACCTTCAGAATTGCCTAAGGAGATGTCAGAAAAGCTTCCAGAGGCTGTTGATTTTGGAACTACACCTTCACTGCATTTTGTCCACATGCGAGGATTGCCTTTTCAAGCTAATGCCCAAGACATTATAAATGTATGTGGCAGTAAGATAACCAGTCTCAATAGGTTTGCGCAAAAATTCAACTTGAATTAGTTTGGGGAGGGTAGGGAAGAAAACGCAGTGTTTCTGGAGTCTTTGGGCAGTAATCAAGGATCTCCCTTGTTGCTGAGGTTTGTTTCATTTTTTTTAGCTGAAATGTGTACAAAAGCTAGGAATGTTGGTACCCACATGTGGTCCCAAGTATTGAAAGATGAAGGAGGAGGATCCATTGATCCAGGAGTTCAAGGCCAGCTTGGGCAACATAGGGAACCCAGTCGGAATCCAATCTCTTAAAAAAAAAAAAAAAAAAGGAAGAAGAAGAAAGAAAAGGTCTTTTCTTTTTTTATTTCCTGGTGGTGATCCTGGGTATTGAACCCAGAGGCGTATTCTACCTTCAAGTTTTACCTCCAGCCTGATTTTTTTTTTTTTTTTTTTTAAATTGAAACAGGGTCTTGCTAGGTTGATGAGAGTCTTAGTACTTGCTGAAGCTGTACTCAAACCTGCAGTTCTCCTGTCTCAGCCTCCCAAGTACTAGCCATGTCTGGCTAATTTTTTAATTTGAAGCAGGGTCTTGCTAAGTTGCTGAGGCTGTCCTTGAAGCTGTGATCCTCCTGTCTTAGCCTCCCAACTCATGTTTTACTTTAGGAAATTGAGACTGAGGCATTTGGTCACAGAGCAGTTGTAGACAGATGTTACTTTATTTGTGATGGGTTTATGTCCTGATGAATCCATCATAAATAAATACCATAAGCTGCTGCCAGGTGTGGTGGTGCACGCTTGTAATCCCAGCATTTGGGAGGCTGAGACAGGAGGATTGCGGTTCGTGGCCAAACTCAGCTACTTAGTGAGACCATTTGCAACTCAGTGAGACCCTGTTTCAAAATAAAGAATAAAAAATAGGGCTGGGAGCCAGGTATGGTGGCGCATGCTTGTAATCCCAGTGCTTGGGAGGCTGAGACAGAAAGATTCCACAGGTTCAAAGCTAGCCTCAGCTACTTAGTGAAGCTCTCATCAACTTAGTGAGACCCTGTTTCTAAATAAAATAAGTCTGGAAGCATAGCCCAGAGGTAGAATGCCCCTGGGTTCCACCCCCAGTACCACCAAAAAAAAAAAAAAAAAGGTTGGAGATGTAGTTCGAAGGCAAAACGCACCTAGGTTCCATCCCCAGTAGGGCAAAAAAAAAAAAAGGAAAAAAAGAAATACCATAAGCTGAAAATGCATTTGTTAATCCTAATCTACTGAATGCCACAGCAGCACAGTGCACTGTAACTAGAGTATTTGTTGTTCTCGTGATCTCGTGGTTGACTAGAAGCTGTTGCTGCTGCTGCTAAGCATCTCAGCGAATCTCACGCATATTGCTAGTGGGGAAACGATAAAGATTCAAAGTATGGTTTCTACTGAATTTGGATTGCTTGTGCAACGTTACACTTAAAAATTGTAACTGGAACCATCATAAAGTCAGGGAAACTGTATTCAAATACAAAAGTAAAATACTATTATTATTTTTTGTTTTTTGCGGGTCTGGGGGTGGAATCCAGAGGCATTTGACCTACAAGCTACACCCCTTGCCCAATTTTTTATTCTTTATTTTGAAACGGTCTGAGTTGCGAAGGGCTTTATTAAGTAGCTGAGGCTGTCCACAAACCGCAATCCTCCGGTCTCAGCCTCCCAAATGCTGGGATTACAAGCATGTGCCACCACGCCTGGCTAAATACTGTTACTTTTGTGTGTGCTACTGAGGATTGAATCCAGGGGCATTCTCCCTCTGAGGTACACCCCCAGCACTATTTTATGTTTATTTTGAAACAGGGTCTCACTAGGTTCATGAGAGTCTCACTACATGATAAGGGTGACCTCAAATCTGCCATCCTGTTTTAGCCTTCTAAGTACTGTCATGACAGGCATACACCTGGCTAAAATACTATATTAAAATGAAAAGTGTTTATTTACCTGCTGATTATCCTGCATGTTTTTATCTAGAATTCGGATTTTTCTTTATTTAACCTGTTTTTTTGTGTGTGTGGTACTGGGGATTGCACCCCCATGGGGCATTCTACCTCTGAGCTATATCTCATTCCTATTTTAATTATTTTGAAACAGAGTCTTACTAAGTTGCAGAGGGCCTCACTGAGTTCAAGGTTGTCCTTGAACCTATAATCTTCCTTTCTCAGCCTCCCAAGTATTGGGATTACAACCACGGGCAATCATACCCAGCGTGTGTGTGTGTGTGTGTGTGTGTGTGTGTGTGTGTGTGTGTGTGTTTTAACTTTTCTGAAATGGATACCTTGCTGTGTATGTATGTATGTATGTATATATTATGTATGTATGTATGTGTATATAAATTTTTTTTTTCCTCCAGTGGTGCTGGGGATTGAATGCCAGGGGCATTGTACCTCTGAGCCACGGTGGTATTGCTCTATTTCCTGGGCTAGTCTCAGACTTAAGGGGCCCATCTGTGCAACATATGAATCTAGGAATTTGAAATACCTACCGTTTTCATTAGATATCATGTAGCTTTATTGCAATAGGATTCCCTAAATTCTGAAAAAATAAATTTAAAATGCATTTTTGTCTTATGGTAGATACAATATGTAATAAAAACACAAAAAAATAATGCCCTGGACTTTATGAACTTGAGACCTTATACAAAAGATCTAAACACAGAGTCATCAGTTATTAGTGAAACCTGAGAGTTGTCATTATTTCTAAAAGCCTGATGGAAGAATTATATATTGTCCTAAATGAAGGTTGCATGTGTTCATTAAAGCATTATATTCTGTTGCTTTGGTTTGGAGGAGTGATAAGAACTTAGTGTGGTAGTTCCGATGATAAGAATCTGATGATAAGGGTACATGTATGATTAAAAAAAGTATTATTAAGAAATGAAGTCTAGCTGGGCATGGTGGTATGTGCCTTGTAGTTCCAGCATTTGGGAGGCTGAGACAGGTGGATTGCAGGTTTGAGGAGGGCCTCAGTAACTAAGCAACACCCCAGCCTTATTTTCTAATTTATTTAATTTTAGTGTGTGTGTGTGTGTGTGTGTGTGTGTGTGTGTGTGTGTGCGCGCGCGCGAGTGCGCGTGTGTGTGTTTCCGGGACTGGAACCCAGGGGCATTCTATCTCTGAGCTTCACTTTCAGCCCTACTTTATAGTCTTTGTTTTTTGAAATGGTCTCACTGAGTTGCAAAGGGCCTAAGTAGCTGAGGCTGTCTGCAAACTGTCTTCTTTATTTTTGAAACAGGGTCTCATCTCACTGAGTAGTTCAGGCTAGCCATGAAGCCAAATCTTCCTGTCTTAGCCTCCCAAGTACTGGGATTACAAGGGTGTGCCACCAAATCTGGCTCCTGATCCTATTTGTTATATATTTTGAAACAGGAACAGGGTCTCACTAAGTAGCTGAGATTGGCCATGAACCTATGATTCTCCTGTGTCAGTCTCCCAAATACTGAGATCACAAATGTGCACCACCATGCCCAGTTTAGATTCTGTTTCAAAATAATTTTTCTTTTTTTTTGTGGTACTGGGATTCCTGGAAGCCCTTCTACCTCCAGGCTACACTCCCAGACCTATTTTTACATTTTTATTTGGAAACAGGGTCTCCTAAGCCAGTGTGCGCGGCTGGCTTCGAACCTGCGTGATCCTCCGGTCTCTGCCTCCCAAGTGCGGGGATTACAAGCATGCGCCACCATGCCTGGCAAAATAATAATTTTTTTTAAAAGGACTAGTAGATAAGCTTGAGTGGTGGTGCACGCTTGTGATCCCAGTCCTTGCGGGGCTGAGACAGGAGGCTCACGGGTTCGCGGGCAGGCCCTCTGCAACTCAGTGTTTCAAAATAAAGAATTAAGAAATAGGGCCGAGAGAGCTGGGTGTGGTGGTGCACACTTGTAATCCCAGCATTTGGGAGGCTGAGACAGAGGATCTGGGTTCACAGACAGCCTCAGCTACTTACTGGGGCCCTTTGCAACTCATTGAGACCCTGTTTCAAAGTAAAGAGTAGAAAATAGGGATAGGGGTGTAGCTCAGAGGTAGAATGCCCCTGATTTCAATCCCAGTTCTGGGGGAAAAAAATAAGAAAAGGTTTCCTGAAGACAAATGTGTCAGGTGAGTGATTCAGAGTATGAAAGAAAAATGCAGAGCCATCAGACGTGTAAAATTGGGCCTAGTTCAGTTGAACACACTCCTTTGGGTTGCCTTTGTTTAGTTCTTCGCTCCGCTGAAGCCTGTGAGAATCACCATGGAATACAGCTCAAGCGGAAAGGCCACTGGGGAAGCTGATGTGCACTTCGATACCCATGAGGACGCCGTTGCAGCTATGCTCAAGGATCGGTCCCATGTTCGTAAGTACTGTGCTTGCCCTTGTTATTTTGATGCTTGTCTCTTATTTATGTCTTTCTCTGGGGATTGGCCTAGAATTTTTCCTTGGGAATATTGAACTGGAATGTAAAGGGTAAAATACTATATTAAAATGAAAAACATTTATTTACTGATTATTCTGCTTGTTTCTACCCAGAGTTACTTTTCTTTGCTTACCTGGATTTTTATTTTTTTTATTTTTATTTTTATTTTTTTGAGGGGTGGAGGTGATGGAACTGTTGATGGAACCCAGAGACATTCTCCCTCTAAGCTCTATCTACAGTCCATTTATTTATTTATTTGTTTGTTTGTTTATTTATTTATTTATTTATTTATTTATTTATTTTCAGTACGGGGGATTGAACCTAGGGGCATTCTTATCCCATGCTATACCCCAGCCTTATTTTTTATTCTTATTTTGAAATAGGGACTCACTAAATTGCAGAGTGCCTCACTAAGTAGCTGAGGCTGCCCTCCAGCCTGCCATCCTCCTGTCTCAGCCTCCCACCTGGGATTACAATAGTGTGCCCGGCTCCCACAGCCCTTTTTATTCTTTATTTTAAAACAGTCTCGCTAAATTGCTGAGTCTGAAGTACTGGGATTACAGGTCTGTGCCACCACTCTAGCTTTTTTTTTTCTTTTTTCTTTTTAAGATGGGGCCTTGTTGTATTGCTTGGGCCGGTCTCAAACTGAAGGGTTTCAAGTGATCCTCCTGTCTCAGGCTCCAAGTAGCTGGGATTATGGCTGTGTGTCACCGCACCTGCCTTTGTTTGTTTTTCTTTTTCGTATTTTGAAACAGGGTCTCACTAAGGAACTGTGTCAGCCTCTAACCGGTGGTCCTCCTGTCTCAACTTCCCAAATACTGGGATTACAGGCATGTGCTTCCATATTTGGCTTGCATTCATTTATTTACTTATTTATTTATTATTTATTGTGGTACTCGGGATTGAACCCAAAGGCATTCTACTTCCAAGCTACATCCCCAGCCC
Source organism: Muscardinus avellanarius (assembly GCF_963383645.1). Lineage (NCBI taxonomy): Eukaryota > Metazoa > Chordata > Mammalia > Rodentia > Gliridae > Muscardinus > Muscardinus avellanarius. The sequence continues at coordinate 82,033,093 of NC_137791.1, forward strand.
GATTTTTAAATTTCTAATTTGGAACAAGGTCTCACCAGGTTGCAGAGAACCTCACTAAATTGCTGAGTCTGGCCTCAAACCTTTGATCTTCCTAGTCTCAGCCTCCTAAATACTAGGATTCCAGGTATGCACTACCACAACTGGCTTTTTTTTTTTTTTAATTAGGGGAAGAGCAAAGGCTATAGTTGCTGTTTGAGTTATGAGAAAATGGCTCTGAGCCGGGCATGATGGCGCACGCTTGTAATCCCAGTGCTTGGGAGGTTGAGACAGGAGGATTGCACAGGTTCAAAGCCAGCCTCAGCTACTTAGTGAGGCTCTCAGCAACTTAGTGAGACCCTGTTTCCAAATAAAATAGAAAATAGATCTGGGATTATAGCCCAGAGGTAGAAAAGCCCCAGGGTCCCCCCCCCCCGTACCATTAAAAAAAAAAAGGCTCTGGCATTTTTTTATGCATTTTCCCTTCAAAGCTAATCTTTGTTCTTTGAATTATTATTTTCAGAACATAGGTATATTGAGCTGTTCCTGAATTCCTGTCCAAAAGGAAAATAAGATTTCCAGGGATTCCAGATAATAAGGTAAATTTAAGAGGTAAATTTTAGAAGTTATTATCAAGATAAATTGATAATTAGCAGCTTACTAATTTATAATGTGGAAAGTATTCTCCTTTATCTCCTTCATTTTGTTTTTAGTATGTTTTCTTAATTTGCGTAATTTATAGCAATAAAAAATAAGCTAGGTCTTGTTTTGATCCAAGTATTGATCAAATTAAAGATTGTACATAATATTTGTTAAAAAGAACACACGTAGCCAGGTGTGATGGTGCATGCTTGTAATCCCAATACTTGGGAGGCTGAAAAAGGAGGATCTCAGGTTTGTGGCCAGCCTCAGTAGCTTGTGAGGCCTTGCATAACTTAGACCCTTTTGCTTTTTTTGTGTGTGTGGTACTGGGGATGGAACTCAGGGGCATTCTACCTCCAAGTGATACCCCTGGCCCTAATTTTTATTCTTTATTTTGAAACAGCCTCACTAAGTAGCTGAGGCTGGCTTTGAACCTACGCAGTCCTTCTGTCTCAGCCTCCCAAATGCTAGGATTACAAGCGTGCGCCACCACTCCCGGATCCTCTTTTTCAAAATAAAGAATAAAATTGGGCTGGGAGTATAGCTCAGAGATAGCCCTCTGTTCAATCTCCATTACTTAATAAATAATAAAAATATGAAAAAATATTCTAGAGCTTAAGAAAGAAAATACAAAGCTTAGCCCCACAACTTTCCTCTTTGCTAAATAGATAAAGATCAAAGTAATGATAATTGAAGCATCAATATAAGGAATGAAAATTTATTATTATATAGTGGTCTAGCATTGTCCCTGTGTAGAATCGCATGCATGCGTGCTGGTGTGTGTGTGTGTGTGTGTGTAGCAAGAGAGATGGGGGGTCAAGGTTGGAACCAAGGACATTCCTCCTCTACGTTATACCCCTAACCCTTTGTTTAATTTATTTTTGAAACAGACTTGCTAGGAGTTAGTTGCTAAGTTGCTGAGGCTGTCCTTGAGTCTGTGATCCTCCTGTCTCAGCCTCCCAAGTACTCGAATTACAAGCCAAGCATGCACCACCATGCCTGGGTTTTCCCGTGTGCAATCTTTTTGCATAAAAAGATTCATCATGTTATGTGCCTCTCAAAATTGTACCAGCTACCTATAAACCATAATACATGGAAAATGTACCTTGTTTTAGTTTCTGTCCCCACTAAAATGCAGACACATTTCCTCAGTTGTAAGAATTTTTTAAAGATGTTTAAAAGTTGTTGCATATATTTTTTCTTTATTTGTGTGATATTGAAGATGGACCCCAGGGGCCTTTTACCTCCAGGTTACACTACCTGACCTATTTTATTTTTTATTTGGAAATAGGATCTTGTTAAGTTGCCGAGAGCCTCACTGAGTTGCTGAGGCTGTCTTTGAACTTTTGATCCTCCTGTGTCAGCCTCCCAAGTACTGGGATTACAATTCTGTGCCAGCATGCTTGGCTTAAAAGAACTTATATATTAGCTGGGAGTGGTGATAAGCATCTGTAATCCCAGTACTTGAGAGGTTGAGTTGGGAGGATTGCAGGTTTTAGGTCAGACTCAGAAACCTAGGGAGACTCTCGGCAACCTAACGAGACCATGTTTTAAAAACAAGACATAAAAAAGGCTAGGAGTTTACATTGGAGGTAGAATACCCCTGATTTCAATTCCCAGTGACCATAAAAAAGATATATATGAAATCTGGGTATATTGTTAATATACACAGTTAATACCATCTCCTTTTCTTTATTTTTAAATTCTATTTATTTTTTGGTGCTTTGGATTGAACCCCGGGTCATACTATCTCCAAGCCACACAATTTTTTATTCTTTATTTTGAAACGGTCTCACTGAGTTGCGGAGGGCCTTACTAAGTAGCTCAGGCTGTCCGCAAACCGTGGTCCTCAGGTCTCAGCCTCCCAAATGCTGGGATTACAAGTGTGTGCCACCACGCCTGGCTTATTTTTATTTTGAAACAGTTTCGCTTGTTGCTACAGCTGGTCTTGAACCTGCGATCCTCCTTTCTCAGTCTCCCAAGTACTGAGATTGCAGGCATGGATTACTGCACCTAGGTCTTTTTTTTTTTTTTTTTGGCACTGGGGATGGAACCCAGGGGCATTTAATTTCTGAGCTATACTTCTTGCCCTATTTTTTTTTTTTTTTTACTCTTTATTTTGAAACAAGGTCTCACTAAGTAGTTGCAGAGGGCCTCACTAAGTAGCTGAGGCTGGCTGCGAACTGTGATCCTACTGTCTCAGCCTCCCAAATGTTGGGATTACAAGTGTGCGCCACCACACCCAGCTTCTTTTTTTCCTTTTGAAAATGATTTTTATTTTTATCTTAGGAAAACATGATTTTATATTGTTAATTGGTTACCTATGACATATTGCTAGAGAGACTCCCCCTCCTCACACCTAGGAGTTGAATTCTACTGTAATGGGGATTGCTCTGCCACTGAGGTATATTCCCAGCTCTCCTCCCTTTTTTGTGTGATGCTGGAATTGAACCCAGGCATTCTACTTCCAAGGTATATCTCCAGTCTGTTTTATTTTTTTGTTTTGAAACAATCTCACTAGGTTGCTGAGAATCTCCCTACTTGTTGAGGCTGTTCTGGAACCTGTGATCCTCTTGTCTCAGTCTCCCAAGTACTGGGATTACAGGCATGCACCATCATGCCTGGCTTCTTCTGAGACAATTTTTTTTTTTTTTTTTTTTTGGTGGTACTGGGGTTCCTGGAAGCCCTTCTACCTCCGGGCTACACTCCCAGACCTATTTTTACATTTTTATTTGGAAACAGGGTCTCCTAAGCCAGCGCACACAGCTGGCTTCTAACCTGCGCGATCCTCCTCTCTGCCTCCCAAGCGTGGGGATGACAAGCGTGCGCCACCACGCCCGGCTGAGACAAATATTTAACTAATGATTTTTCAAAAACACATGGGAATTTTATTACTATAGATATCTAATAAACTATTTTTGGATTTAAAGTTCTAGAATCTCATGATGTTAAATAATTATATAGCTCAGTTTTAAGTAAAATATATTTTGTGCTCAGTTCCAGAAATCTATCCTACCAGGTTGCATACGTTAGTGCCTAATTTTTCTTACTAGTGCCTAATTTCCCTTAAATTTTGTCAGATAACTTAGAGTAAGTCAGAAAGAAAAAAAATGCTGGATTTGTAGTTTAAATAATACAGGAACACATATTCCTTTTTCATTTTAAGTAAATGCAACCTTTTTTGTTCTGTTTTTATTTTCAGGATGAAGCAAAAAGCATTTCATTTGCACATCTTTCTTGGACATGGGCTATAAAGTTCCAGTTTATTGGCAGCAGCTGCTAGAGAAAAGATTTTGGGTCTATTGCTCCTAAGAAAATTTATAATGGACTGTTTAGAAAGAGAAAGATTTAATTGGGATTATGAAGTAGATCAAAGATTTAAATTTTCATTTAATCTGTGCCAGGATCTGGTTAAGAAAATCTGGTCTTTATTTTATATAATTAAGTAGTTTGTTTTTATAGCGAATATGTTACCCATTGTAAAGACAACATATTTTTATTCAGTGCTATTCTTTAAAATCTTTTTCCCACTTAAAAAATAACCTGCTCAAGGTTTTGTTTTTTGCCTTTGAATTGAGAGCTCTGATATAAAGTTTTCCGTGGAATAAAGTAATGCTTTATTTTAACCACTCACCAAAGCAAGGAAGGTTTCAACCTTTTAAATAGTATGGTTTGGCAAAATAGTTTTAATTTTAGCTGTATTTGATTAGAGAAGGGATAGCAATTAAAATACCACAGGTTAGTGAGTGTAACGACAATTTGGCAGTTTTATGTTTTTAGAAATATTTTACCTTTCTATGCCTTGTGACTAAAGGCGTTTGACATTGGTGCCTGTCTGTCTAAGGGGGATGACTAGTTTTAACTTAAAGTTGTCTGAAACCCCCCCACCCCACTTTTTTTGGTTTTGATTAAGTCTTAAGGGTATTTGTCGGAATCAAAACTGAAAAGTGATATGTCAGAGTAGTCCAGGCTGGTAAGGACATTAATGGCTTCACTTGAATTTAAACCAGCTCTAGTTAGGGAAAAAAATCCAAGTCTCATTCGCTTTTTCAGTGGGGTAGCACATCCCATATTTTAGAACAAGTAGGGGTGCCTTGCTTTAAATAAAAAATAGCATTTAATGTATAATTGTGTGAAGGGTTTATGAGTAAAGCTGTACTCTTGTCACATTATGGCAGTACTTTCTGCTTTAATATTAAACAGCTTGTTATTTAAATATTGGACAAATGGCTGGCTTCAAAATGTAGTCATTAATAAACTAACTTTACATGAACCTGTGTAGGAGAATCAAAGTCCTGTATGCTTTACTTGCCTTGTTCCTGCTCTCAGGGTGACAGCTGCCACCAGGAGAATTAATTCTAGTTCTTAAAATTGAATTTCCCCAGATTTCAGAGAGGTGATATCTAGAAGAGAGATTATATCTTCTCTCACTTAATATATAATTGTCTTTGATTACCAGCTAAGATATGAAATCATTGTACTGTAGTCAATAAATGAAGGCTTATTTCAGGCTGAATATTACCTAAGAGTATTTATTATTGGAGTGTGTGTCAACTGCATATATTTTGTGATACATTAAGCCCTGGTATATTAACATAAGAAAAATGGTTAGTTTTCCATTGTATTTTTTAAAAAAAGTCATTCTATAAGAACATAAAACAGCTTGAGTAGTTGTACTAATATGGAAATGTGTTTTTCATATATGGTTGAATGTACCAACTTGTGAGAACTGGTGTCCATAGTTCTATTAATCTGTTCTGGTGTGATTTTTTTTTCTCTCCTTTATAGTCAGTGTCTAATTTTCTCTGGAAAAGATCTATAGGTTCTCTTGGGATTGGGATTGGTAAGGGGTTAATTCATTGATACTTTATTTTCAGCTAATGAGTCATTGCAAATCTCTAGGAAAGGATTATGAGAGCAAAGCTTTGAAGTACTCTATAATCTTCTTGCCTCACTAAGAGGCCGAGTTCCCACATAAAACGGGCCCATAACTGGGAAGTCAACCATATGAATTCACAAATTCTACTCAGTTTAATTTTTGTTCATAATTTCAACTAGTGAATGATGGCTGATAAGGCAAATGTTTTGGGAGAAGAAAAGAACTGCATAACAGAATAAAAGCAATCTTATTCAACCAAAAGACATTTTTTCTCCCAAAATTTGTTAAAACTTGGTTGTGCGTCATGATTTGCTATGGAAGGAAGCGGTGATAGTGAATTTCCCTTGTGTGTTTGTGCTCCTTATATGTTTGTAATCTTTGTTGTAAAGCTACCAAAAAGAATGGTGGGGTTGGGGTATAGGTCAGGGTGCTCATATCATATCTGCTTTGACCTACCTACTTCTCAAGGAATTGTTAGGAAGGGAAAACTGTAATGAGAAGTGTGTTAATACCAAGAACATTCCTGAAGACCACGCCAATGCAATACACTCACTGATTCCAGAGGAGCAGGCAGAGCCGAGCGTCTGTCCCTTTGTGGGAAGGCAGACTGAGCGGCTGTGGTTGGAAGGCTCTATCCTCACTCCTGCCTTGTGGGGATGAAGAAGCATGAGAAAGTCACTTCCATGGGGGCAGTGTGGTGTGTGGTGTGCAGGAGCAAATGCTTATTAGCCAACATGCTTTGTTATAATCTTCTGCCCTAAACAGTTCTTACTAGATTTTTATTTGGAGATTTTTTTTCCCCTCTGGGTTACATCCAGTTCATTTATCATTTAAAACACTTCACTGTTCTGAGGATTTCTCATAGATTATTGAAAGGATTCATATTCGGTTGGTAGGACCAAAGTAGAATAGTATACCTCAGCCGTAGAGGCAGGTTCAGGGACTTTGATAAAATAAGACTGCTCTAATGCAGTACTCCCCTCCTCAGCCTCCCCTCCCCATCCCCTAGTTTTAACACATTAGAAACTACTCGAGCTGGGCGTGGTGGTGCTGGGCGTGGTGGTGCGCACCTGTAATCCCAGTACTTGGGAGATTGAGAGGAGGATTGCTTGTTCAAGCCAGTAATTTAGTGAGGCTCTTGGCAACCTAGCAAGACCGTTTCCAAATAAAAACTAAAATATGCTTTCTAGCTCAAGGGTAGAAAACCTCTGAGTTCAATCCCCAGTACCACAAAGAAAAAAAATTCCCTAAGTTTCTAGGAAGGGAATAAATCTGTAAACCTTAGCTTGTAGGTTTTTGTGTGGATGTTTTCAACACTTTGGTAAAAAGAACAGTTTAGTTGTTACCAACTGCTGAACTGTCTTCCAAAGTGCCATATAATTTTTCAGTCCCACCAGCAATGAATGAGAGTTCCTGTAGCTGTCCCTCCTCACCGGCATGTGGTAATGTAAGTCAATTTGAATTCTAGCTACTCTTTTAGGGGGTAGTGTTGTCTTACTGTTTTAATTTCTCTTTCCATAGTGATGGGTTAAGCATTGTTTTCTTATACTTAATTGCTGTTTGTATGTGATCTTTGGTTGAAGAGTCCATATAGATCTTTGGCCCAGTATTTTAGTTGAGTAGTTTTCTTACTGAGTTTTAGGGGATATGGGAAGAGATCAGATCTGTCTTAATCCTTGATGAAGTGGAAATAAGAGTGGGCTAATTTAAAAATTATTCTATTTTTGAAGACAATTAAGAGATACAGTGGACATCCTCCTCCTCATCTACATTTAGTTCTTCAGCAACCTTGTACTCAGTAGTTTCCAATGTAAACGTAAGAGTGATTTTTACTGTGTTATATAGGAAAATATTGGACATTTCTAATTCTTTTTAAAATATAAATTATAGTACACTATGCCTACTGGTCTGCATTTTTTCCCCACTTGAACAAACTAAAGATTATTTTGTATCAGTATATAAAATCTTTCCTATATTATGATTGTATATAGTGTGGGTGTATGTATGTAACCTCTCCCTTACTGGTGAACATGTAAATTCCTTCTAATCTTTTGTTATTACAATACTGACTTGAATTACCTTGTGTTGACTTATGTCATGATATATATAAGTTTCTCTGTGGGGTTAAATGGTGAGATTTTGTGCACTTTTAAATTATATCTAAAATTTATATCTAAAGTTATTCCATAGTTTGTACCAGCAATACAAGTGCCCATTTCCCCACATCATCACCAATAGTGTATAAACAATTCCGTCTTTGCCAATGTGACAAGAAAAAAACACCAAAACACTTTTTTTTTATAATGTAGCATTTCTTTAAGAACATTTGGAGCCGGGCGTGGTGGCGCACACTTGTAATCCCCGCGCTTGGGAGGCAGAGACAGGAGGATCGCGCAGGTTCGAAGCCAGCCACGCGCGCTGGTTTAGGAGACCCTGTTTCCAAGTAAAAATGTAAAAATAGGTATGGGAGTGTAGCCCGGAGGTAGAAGGGCTTCCAGGAACCCCAGTACCACACACACACACACAAAAGAACATTTGGATTTCTTTTCTATGAACTGTCTTCATGTCTTCTTCCCATTTAAAAATAAAAAAAAAACCCTACATTTGTAGGTTTGAAAATGGGCATTTTCAAACCTACAAAACTATAATAGTGTAATTAAACTCCCATGTAGTCATCAATTATAAGTTTATGATTAGCCCTGTTTCATCCATAATCCCCATCTACTTACTCTAATTTTCTTTTTCAAGAGATAAGGTCTCACTTTGTTGCCCAGACTGGCTCCGAACTTTGGAATCAAGTAATTCTGCTTCCGTTTTCTGAGTGGCTGGGACTGTGGGCTCAGGCCACTATACTCCCCCCACACACACACACACACACTAACTTTAAAGCAAACCCTAGACAGCATCACCTCATCTGTAAATGTTTCAGTACGCAACTCTTTTCTTGTGTGTGGTTGGTACTGGGGATTGAATTCAGGGGCATTCTACCTCTGAACCACACCCTCAGCTCTATTTTTATTTTGAAACGAGGTCTTGCTAGGTTGGTAAGTCTCATTACTTGCTGAGGCTGTCCTTGAACCCGTGATCTCCCTAACAGCTATGTGCCACCATGCCCAGGTATGTACCTCTTTTTTTGTGTTTGTGTGGCACTGGGGATTGAACTCAGAGGCATCCTACCTTCAACCTACACCCCCAGCCTGATTTTATTTCTTATTTGGAAACAGGGTCTTGCTAGGTTGATGAGTCTCACTACTCGTTGAGGCTGTCCTTGAACCTGTGATTCTTACCTGGCAACCTCCCAAGTACAGGGATTACAGGCGTGGGCTGCCACACCCAGCTTTATGCACCTCTTTTTAATAAAGCACCTAAAATAATTTCCTAAAACCAAAACCAAAATTTCATGTAACCAAGTATATATCTGAAATATTTCTTTGAATCAGGATGCAAATAGCCTGTATGTTGCAATTGGGTGCTATGCTTATTTTTACTTGTAACTTTTTTTTTTAGTAAAAAAATTTTTTTTTCTGGTGCTGGGGATGGAACCCAGGGGCATCCTACCTCAGAGCTACACCCCTAGCCTGTTTTTTGGGGGTTTTTTTTTTGTTTGTTTGTTTTTGGTGGTACTGGGGTTCCTGGAAACCCTTCTACCTCCAGGCTACACTCCCAGACACCTATTTTTTATATTTTTATTTGGAAACGGTCTCAAGCCAGCGAGGCTGGCTTCCATACTGCGCGAACCTCCTGTCTCCGCCTCCCAAGTGCGGGGATTACAAGCGTGCGCCACCATGCCCAGCTTTTATTCTTTATTTTGAAACAAGATCTCACTGAGTTGCAGAGGGCCTCACTAAGTAGCCGAGGCTGGCTGTGAACCATGATCTTCCGGCCTCAGCCTCCCAAATGCTGGGATTACAAGTTTGTACCTCTATACCATATTTTTTTTAGTAAAGTATTTTAAGCATACATTAAACTTTGGATTATCAACATGTATTTACCCATCAGATTAGTTACATTTTGCCATACTTTATCATGTACCTATCACTTGATGTATCCTTATATCAAAGTTAGTTATATACATCTATACTTGAATCTTAAGATTTTCAGCGCACTTGTCATTAACTCGTTTTTGTTTTTTTGTTTTTTTTTTTGGTCTCCCTCCCCTTTGGTACTGGGGATTGAACCCTAGGGCATTCTACCTGAGCTCTACCCCTCAGCCCTCTTTATTTTTTATTTTGAAACAGTCTTGGTAGGTTGCTGAGAGTCTAGCTAAGTTGCTGGGTCTGGTCTTGAACCTATGATCTTCCTGCTTCAACCTCCCGAGTGCTGGTATTACATGCTTGCACCACCATGTCTAGCTGAGGTTTGTTTTCTTGAATGAAAGTTTACAAGATGAACAGATGTGTGCCATTTTATGAGCTTTGATGTGCTGTGGTCCAGCCCTTAACAAGCCATGGAATAATTCTATTAGAAACTTTTTTTTTTTATCTAGTTAATTCCTATACCTTTTCTGTTCCTTCTCCTTCCCCTTATAAAGGCAAACATTATTAGGATTTGTTAGTTTTGCTTATTCTAGAACAATATAAATGGAATCATATTGTGTATGCGTGTGTTTCTTTTACCTGCATTTGAGATTCGATTGAGTTTCAGGTCATTGTTCCTTTTCATCACTGAGTAGTATTTCTTTGTATAAATATGCCACAGTTTAACCTTTCGTCTGTTAGGTGAACAACTAATGGGCAGTGGGCTTTTCTAGGTTTTGGCTGTTATGAATAAAGTTGCTATGAACATCTTCTCCAAGTTTTTTTGTGACTGTGTGTGTGTGTGTGTGTGTGTGTGTGTGTGTGTGTGTGTGTGTTACTGGGGACTGAACTCGGGCTTTCTACCACTGAACTACATCCCAATAAAATGTTGAGGGTCTTATTTAGTTGCCCAAGCTGGCTTCAAACTTGGAATTCTCCACCCTCGGTGTCATAAGTACCCTGGGATTATAAGCATGTGCCACTGCACCTGGCTTATATGCATCTACATTTTAGTTTCTTGGGGGTAAGTGCTTAGAAATAAAATATTCCGGATCATAGTGTTGTGTGTGTGTGTGTGTGTGTGTGTGTGTGTGTGTGTGTTACTGGGGTTTGCACTCAAGGGCATTCTGCCTCTGAGCTATACCCCCATATTCCGGATCATAGTGTTGTGTGTGTGTGTGTGTGTGTGTGTGTGTGTGTGTGTGTGTGTTACTGGGGTTTGCACTCAAGGGCATTCTGCCTCTGAGCTATACCCCCATTTATTTTTTATTTTGAAACACGGTCTCAGTGTGGAGGGCCTTACAATTTGCTGAGGCTGTGATCCTCCTGTCTCAGCCTCCCAAGTATTGGGATTATAAGTGTGTGCCGCCGGGCGTGGTGGCACACACTTGTTATCCCAGCATTTGGGAGGCTGAGACAGGAAGATTGTGGTTCAAAGACAGCCTCAAGCTACTTAGACCCTCTGCAACTCAGTGTGACCGTTTCAAAATAAAGAATAAAAACTAGGGCTGGGGGGTGTAGCTCGGAGGTAGAATGTGTCTGGGTTCCATCCCCAGTACCGGGGTGGGGGGTGTGCCACCAAACGCAGCTTGAAATATTTTAAATTTTACTAGATGATACACCTTTTCCTAAAGTGGTCATTCTATTTCATGCTCCCACAGAGTTCCACATCCTAACCATTGGGTGTTGTCTATAATTTTAGCCACTGTGTATAGTGGTATTTTGTTTTAATTTGCTTTCATTGACAATTGATAGTGTTTTCATTTGCTTTCTCTGACAATTGATAGCCCTTTTCCATAACACTGGCCATTCGGGTATCTTTGAACTTGAAATACCTGTCCTTATGTCTCTTAATATGGCTTGCACATATCAGAGAAAACATGACCCGTCACTGTGTGTTCGGATAATCTCACTTAATGTTCTCTGATGTTCTCACTTAACAATGTTCCATCTTCCTGCAGATGATGTAATTTTGTTCTTTATTGCTGGGTAGAATTCCATTGTGTGTATTTCCCAGAATTTTTTAATCCATTCATCTGTTGATGGACACCTAGGTTGGGAGGTTAAGACAGGAGGATTGCAGGTTCATGGCCAGCCTCAGCTACTTAGGCCCTCTGCAACTTAGCAAGACCTTGTTTCTTTTTTTTCTTCTTGTGGTACTGAGGGTGGAACCCAGGGGCTTTTCTACCTATTTTATATTTTATTTGGAAACAGGGTCTCACTAAGTTGCTGAGAGCCTCATTAAGTAGCTGAGGCTGGCTTCGAACCTGTGAGATCCTCCTGTCTCAGCCTCCCAAGCGCGGGGATTACAAGCGTGTGCTACCACGCCCGGCTGAGACCTTGTTTCAAAATAGAATAAAAAATAAAAAATAAAAAGGGACTGGGAGTATAGCTCGAGGAAGAATGATCCCGAGTTCAATCTCCAGTACAGAAATAAAAAAATAAAAATAAAAAAAACAAGCCAGTGTTGGTAAATTACTATTAAATTCCACACTTCAAATTTACTTAAGCATATTTCCCAATTCTTTTCATTTTAGGAAACCCCACATTACATTTAGTCATCATTGTCTCCTTAGCCTACTCAGATTTTTCTTTTGACGACCTCAGGTTCTCAGACTTGTTTTTTGATGGCCTTGACAGTTTTAAGGAGTACTGGTCAGTTATTTTGTAGACTGTCCCTTGAGTAGGTTTTTTTTTTTTTTTAATCTCCTTGTGCTAGGCTTGAAGTTAGAAGTTTCTGGGAAGACCACAAGGGGGCATTCTCACCACATCAGCGTACATGTTATCAAAACCCCTTATCACTGATAAGAAATTTTGATTGCTTAATGAAGATGGTGTTACTATAAAGTTGCTTTTCTCTCACATTTTAAAATTAGAAGCAACTTAGTGATCACAGCCCACATGTAAGAGGTGGGGAATTTAACTCAGTCTCCTTGAAGGGAGGAGTATAAATTGTTTGACAGGGTACCTCTATTCATTTAGTCACATGTTGATGTGGACCCAGGATGCTCCACTTTGGGCCATGCTCCTGTAACACATTCACGTGGCTCAAACTTCTTCATCTTTGGGCACTGGAAGTTCTTTCAGTTGACTCCTTTGTCACTTTTGTTTTTGTGGTACTGAGGATGGAATTCAGACTTTTACCTCCAGGCTACACTCCTAGACCTATTTTATATTTTATTTGGAAACAAGGTCTCACTAAGTTGCACAGACTGGCTTTGAACCTGTGAGCATCCTTTCTCAGCCTCCCAAGTACTGGGGTTACAAGTGTTGCCATGCCTGGCTTTTGTGTGTCCTTTCTTACTTTTAGGCACTACAAGATGTGCCAGAACTGGAATCAGCCATTTCTGCAGGGAACCCTGAGGTTCCTTGTATTGGAAAATGGAATTAGAAGACAAGATGTGGGTGCTGGGTGTGCCTATTGCTACTGGGGTGTCTGCTGTTAGGCTGTCTCAGTATAGAGCTGTATGCATGTATAATGACCCCAAAATACATTTCTGTATTTTCTGAATCTAAATGGCATGTGCAATTGAAAAAACTGGTAAAATAGAAAATGCAAAACTTACTATTTTAACCACTAAATAGTCGTGCAATTCTAAGTAAAATCTCAGGTTGTTAATTATTTCCCTACCATTAAATTCTATGTCATGGAACTGCCTCTTTTCAATTTAATTAAAAACTCAAAATGACATTTGCTATTTTAGGATAGTTTCCATTTGTCTATTTTTATTCCCCTCATTATATGTAAACCAGTGTTGGCTCAGCTAGGCGGCCAAAAAATAAGGAAACAAAGGCTCAAAAGATATATAAATGGGAAAAAAGACAACATATAGACTAGAATTATTTATTTTTATTTTCCCCTTACTCTTAAACTCATCTTCAAAAAGTAACAGGCCAGACTTCCAGAATAACAATTCTTTCCCAGGTTGTAAGCCTTTTTAGGATATAGAACTTATCAAATAACATGGTCCTGGGATGTTTCTGTCCCAGAATTCTAAAGCAGTCATAGAATTATATCCTCTTAGGTCTTAACTGGAATCACACAATCTAGGCACACATAACATCATCACAACAGTATTATCAGTTCCTTCCTCCCCTTGCTGAGTGCATTCCCCTCTTCTCCCACAAAGAGCGTGTTTGTAAGAGATGTTTGAGTATTGTCTTTTTAAAAACAAATAAGCAAGCAAGCAAACAACCTGTCTAGCAGCTCTGATTCTTGGTTCAGAATAAGGATTTTCTTATTCAAGAATATTATTTATTTATTTGTTTTTGCAGTATTGGAGATTGAACCCAGGGACATTCTACTCTAATCTACACTCTCAAGTACTGGGTTTATAAGCATGCGCCACTACGCCCAGTTCAAAAATAATTTAATAAATATAGAGCTAACTATTCTCAGTTATCAACAAATTAAACTTGCTTTATACCTGACTTAGCTTTGTTTTAATCAATACTTCCTATTTGTAAAATACTAACCCAACCTTTAATACTCATTATGAGTTGAAGAGGGCTGGGAAAGAGAGATGGCTTGTTTTGTGGTAGGGGATTCTGAAAAGGGCTGATATTTATTTCTGAAGTTACTAAGTAGAAAAACAACAAATGTTCTTGTTCTGATAATGAAAGTACTTGTAGACGAAGATCAGAAAACTCTAGTCCTGAAATCCTAATATATTACAACATTGTTTTCAATACATTCAGAATTTATATTACTCTCTAATTTCTTTTCCCTGAGTTTGCGTTCACAGTTTGGTAGAGTAAAGAGAGGTAGTTTGTGGGAGTGAAAAGGAAACAATTTTTGTGTCTAGTAGCACCTGGGAAACTAGATAGAGCCTGTTGTTTTGATCTCAGTTAACATTTTCCCCCTTCAAGCTGCAAGTATAATAAGATGACTGGTTCTTTTTATTCTATTTTCAGCACTGGGAATCAAACCCAGGGCCTCACGCATGCTAGACAAGTGCTCTACCTCTGAGCTACAACTCCAGTCCCTTTCTTTTTATTCTCAGATGCTTGGACTCTCCTATTACATCAACCCCAATATTATTATCAATATTCACAAAAATAGCCTTTCCAAAGATATACTATAAAATAAACCCTTCAACTTGGGGTTGCTTAGATTTAAAAAAGAAAGGCTCAACCGAGTAACTTTTATTTATACAATCATTAAAAAAAAAAACGAGCAAAACTTCCAGCAATTCCCAACTACTGCCTTTTCTCCCTAGACTGGTTTACTTGAATCATTCCTATTAATTCTTTGGTTGACTCTAAGAATGAGGCTGTCGAGGATCTTGACGCTAACACGGGTAGACAAGGGCCCTGCCTGAAATCTGTGGTCCAGGCTTCCCCTCCGGTCTAGGAGGGGCTGGTGGAGTACTGCTTCATCAGCTGCTTGTGACAGGGATTGCAGACTCGCTCAGGCTGGATGCTTGAAGGAAGAGGCAGTTCATTTGTTGAACAGGCATTACAGAAGGTTCCTTTGCAGTTCTTACACACATTCTGCAAGGAGAAGAGGAAGTCAGGTGGGGCACAGAGAAAAGGCAATTGTAAACATGGATGAGATAGAAAAGGAAAATAATGGTGAATGCTCAAAGCCTCATCAGTTATTGACTGAGTTCTGCTATGTGCCAGACGGTCGCTGACCAAACCATCCTGGTCCACAAAGGAGCTCATTAGTCTAGATCTGAACGAGGAGAAGCAGCAGTGCACAAAATTCTCAAAAGAACAGATAGCCAAGTCATTCAAGTCTTTGGAATGCACTTTATACTTCTGATCCCTACATTCACTTGGGTGGGCTAATTTAGTTTGCACGTATCTAAGCACAGTCCAATATGGCAGTGACCTAGCAATGGCTTGGGTGAACAGCCTAGAAAAAGCCCGCTGAGTTTAAGCTTAAAATAGAATTCCAAAACACTGATGTGCTTAGTGCTTTCTTGTGATGCCCGAGGAGCTCGTTGTTTGAGCTATCAGTGCAGCGGGAGCACAGCTTTCTCCACCATGCTCACAGGGAAGCTCTGCAAGCCTTGTGGCCAAGTGCTGGGAGAGCGTGCGCAGTCGCGGTGGCAGGGTCGCTGCTAAAGCTGCTGCACGCAGTACAGAGCTCCCATGATGGGGGAGCTTCACCCCAAGCAATTCATCTTCCTTAGTATGCAGTACAGTGGCTGGAGAGAAGGGCCACTTTAATAGAGCCCAAGGGCATTCAACCTCCAAGCTACACCTCCAGCCTATTTTGTTTATAATTTTATTTTGAAACAGGGTTTCACTGAGCTGCAAATGACCTCATTAAGTAGCTGAGGCTGTCTGCGAACCAAGATCCTCCTGTCTCAGCCTCCCAAATGCTGGGATTACAAGCGTGCACCACCACGCCCAGCTGCTGATTTGTTTTAAATTATATAGTTGTTTATATTCATTTGAGTGAGATGTGCTACCATGAATTACTATTGCGGAAAAAGATTAGCACCTGAGAAGTGCATTCTACTCACTCTGCATGCTGTGAGAATGCACTCTGTACTCCCTTGCAAAGGCCCTGCAATGCCAGGAAAGAAGCTCATGGCACAGTGGACGTTCCTGGGAAGAACCCATTCATTTCTCAACAGTTACCTTTGTTAGGCTGCCGTCTTCCTGGCATAGCTGACACACCTGTGGCTTTGTGGAGAGCAGCAGTCGATCCTGAACACAGAACAAGCCAGTCAGATTCTCAGCACCAGGAACATGAGTGCTTTTAGAACATGCCTATCTAGCTACATAATTTTCAGCTTACTAAAGCCACTCTATCTGGAAACTAAAGAATCAAATTTCACATAGTCTTACCACCTTAATAAAACTCTTATTATCTTTACAGTTCTTTTAACTTTTTAATAAAGTAATATGATATTCTCTCTCTCTTTTTGGTACTGGGGATTGAACCCAGAGGCTTTCTACCTCCAAGCTACACCCCCAGTTGGATTTCATTCCTTAGTTAGAAACAGGGTCTCACTAGGTTGCTGAGAGCCTAAGTTGCCAAGGCTGCTTTGAACCTGTGATCCTCCTGTCTCAGCCTCCCAAGCACTGGGATTAGAGGTGTATACCACCACACCCAGCATGATTTTATTTATAAAATTATAATTCAAGTATACAGAAGTATAAAGTTTTAAAAACTGCCTCATTTCCCTTGTTTCATGCCACCATTAAGAAAGAAAATCAGAGGATTTATTTATAACTTAATAGATACTTCACAGAGTGACTAAGATATATTAGCATCCATTATTTTTCTCACAAGGTTGTCATACTATATATTCACAAAATTGTGTGTGTGTGTGTGTGTGTGTGTGTGTGTGTTACTGGGGATTGAACCCAGAAGAATTCTGTCTTCAAGCTATACTCTCAGCTCTCTTTTTTTTTTTTTGGTGGGTCTGGGGATGGAACCCAGGGACATTTGATCTCCGAGCTATACCCCCTGCCCTATTTTTATTCTTTATTTTGAAACAGGGTCTCACTGAGTTGCAGAGGGCCTCACTAGGTAGCTGAGGCTGTCCGCGAACGGCGATCCTTCAGTCTCAGCCTCCCTAATGCTGGGATTACAAGCGTGTGCCACCACGCCCGGCTTTATCTTTTATTTTGAAACAGAGTCTCACTAAATTGTGGAGGGCCTCACTAAGTTGCTGTGGCTGGCCGTGATCCCACTATTTTGTCTCAGCCTCCCAAATAATAGAATTAAAGGCATGTGCTACCATGCTGGGCTCACAAAGTGTTTTACAACCATTTATGTTAGCTTATTTCTAAGTGATGAAAAAGTTTTTATTTCCTCTCCATTTGTGTGTGTGTGTGTGTGTGTGTGTGTGTGTGTGTGTGTGTGTTACTGAGGGTGGAACCCAGAGGCTTTTCTACCTCTGGTCTATACTCCCAGAACTAACTTATACTTTATTTGGAAGGAGGGTCTCACTAAGTTGCCAAGAGCCTCACTCAGTAGCTGAGGCTGGCTTCGAACCTGCGCGATGCTCCTGTCTCTGCCTCCCCAGCGCTGGGATGACAGGCGTGACCATCGTGCCCGGCCCCTCTCCACTTTATGTAAGGGAAAACTAAAGGAACGAGGTGGACTGACGTCTCCTAGCACTCACAGTACATCAGAAGTAATTTCAAATAAGTGAGAACTTTTAGCAAATTGTTCAAAACTGCTATTTTCTGGCCCTTTATCCACATTGTGTTTCAAATGTACAAATAGACTGGACTTGCAAGAAATGGTTAGCATTTATATTTCCAACATGCGAGTGCTTCAGGCCATACACATGTTCAGGACACTGTTAAAAGGATGGCACACAGAGGACTGCACCATTTATCTTCTTCCCATGCTGCCTTCTTTACTGTCTAGGCATGGTACACCAGCTTCATAAGTCATGCAGGCACTTTAAAACAGGAGGCTTGATTACCTGTTCATCTGTGGGGTGATCTGTGGGGTGAGACTGCAGGCTATAAGAGAAATAAAATAGTAACAAATAACGAATTAATATATTTCCATTTATCTAACCTCAATAAATGATCAGAAGACGCCGGGCGTGGTGGCGCACGCTTGTAATCCCTGTGCTTGGGAGGCTGAGACAGGAGGATCGCACGGGTTCGAAGCCAGCCTCGGCAACTTAGTGAGGCTCTCAGCAACTTAGTGAGACCCTGTTTCCAAATAAAATATAAAATAGGGCTGGGAGTATAGCCCGGAGGCAGAAAGCCTCTGGGTTCCACCCCCAGTACCACCAAAAAAAAAAAAAAAATCAGAAGACAAATACTCTGCCAAACAAGCAATGCTGCCACTCTTTTATATTTATATTTTTATATTGCTAGGACCAACAGAATTATTAATTTTGACCTCTAAGGTTTTGGAAATTTTGGTTGTTAAGACTATTACTGGAATCTGATCCTTGTTAAACATTATGATTCTCATTTACAAATAGATTTAGAGTCATAGTTTATGCTTTTGTGTGTGTGTGCGCAGTACTGGGGATTGAACCCAGCGCATTCTACCTCTGAGACACATCCCTAGCCAGCCAGCCTGCCTATCTTTCTTTCTTTCCTTTCTTTTTGTGGTACTGGGGATGGAACTCAGGGGCATTCTACCTCCAGGCTACACCCCCAGCCTTATTTTTGTTCTATATTTTGAAACAAGGCCTCACTGAGTTGCAAAGGATTTCACTATAAGTAGCTGAGGCTGTCCGTGAACCGCGATCCTCCTGTCTCCCAAATGCTGGGATTATAAAATTGTGAGCCATCACGCCCGGCTCATTCTATATATTTTTTATTTTTATTTTTTGGCAGGTCTGGGGATGGAACCCAGGGGCATTTGACCTCTGAGCTACACCCCATGCCTATTTTTTATTCTTTATTTTTTATTATTATTCTTTATTTTTTAGTGGTACTGGGGGTAGAACCCAGAGGCTTTCTACCTCCGTGCTACACTCCCAGACCTATTTTCTATTTTATTTGGAAACAGGGTCTCACTAAGTTGCTGAGAGCCTCACTAAGTAGCTGAGGCTGGCTTTGAACCTGTGTGATCCTCCTGTCTCAGCCTCCCAAGCACTGGGATTACAAGTGTGTGCCACCACACCCGGCTTTTATTCTTTATTTTGAAACAGGGTCTCACTAAGTTGCGGAGGGCCTCACTAAGTAGCTGAGGCTGTTCATGAACCTGCGATCCTCCCGTCTCAGCCTCCCAAGTACTGGGATTACAAGTGTGCACCACCAGGCCCAGCTAGGTGGTGTTATTTACTCATGTGACTAGGCTGAGCTAACTGACGTTTCCAACTTGGAGTAGAACTTAGAAGCTAAGCCTACTTTTTTTTTTTTGGTAATCCTATTTTATACTACATTTGGAAACAAGGTCTCACTAAGTTGCTGAGAGCCTCAGTAAGTAGCTGAGGCTGGCTTTGAACCTGTGCAATCCTCTTGTCGCAGCTTCCCAACCAATGGAATACAAGTGTGTGTCACCAAGCCCGGCTCAGAGCCTACTTTTGGTTCTGCGGAAAATGTGCCACATGTTATGCAGTTCCAATCTACATTTCTTTTTCTTTTTTTTTTTTGTGGGTCTGGGGATGGAACTCAGGGACATTCTATCTCTGAGCTACACCCCCTGTCCTATTTTTTTATTCTTTATTTTGGTGGTACTAGGGGTGGAACCCAGAGGCATTCTACCTCCGGGCCATACTCCCAGGTGTGTGTGTGTGTGTGTGTGTGTGTGTGTGTGTGTATGTGTGTGTGTGTGTGTGTGTGTGTGTGTGTGTATATTATTTGGAAACAGGGTCTCGCTAAGTTGCTGAAAGCCTCACTAAGTAGCTGAGGCTGGCTTCAAATCCGTGCGATCCTCCTGTCTCAGCCTCCCAAGCGCGGGGATTACAAGCGTGCACCACCACGCCTGGCTTTTTTATTCTTTATTTTGAAACAGGGTCTCACTAAGTTGCAAAGGGCCTCACTAAGTAGCTGAGGCTGTCCATGAACCACCATCCTCTGGTCTTAGCCTCCTGAATACTGGGATTACAAGTGTGCACCACCACGCCTGGCCCAATCTACATTTCTATATGTATGAATTCATAGTGTGTGTGTGTGTGTGTGTGTGTGTGTGTGTGTGTGTGTGTGAGAGAGAGAGAGAGAGAGAGAGAGAGAGAGAGAGAGAGATAGGAGAAGAGAGATTGAGGATTGAACCCAGAGCATTCAGCCTACAAGCTACACCCCCATCCTATTATATTTTGTTAATTTTTTTTGCGGCTCTGGAGATGGAACCCAGGGGCATTCCACCTCCAAGCTACACCCCCTGCCCTATTTTTTTATTCTTTATTTATTATTATTATTATTATTATTATTATTATTATTATTATTTTTAGTCGTACTGGGGTTCCTGGAAGCCCTTCTACCTGTGGGCTACACTCCTAGACCTATTTTATATTTTTATTTGGAAACAGGGTATCTGAAGCCAGCGTGGCTGTCTTCAAACTGCGTGATCCTCCTGTCTCCGCCTCCCAAGCGCAGGTATTACAAGCGTGTGCCGCCATGCCGGCACCTTCTTCATTTTTTCACGCAGTGGCACTATGTAACATTTTAGGTTAGGTATTCCTAACCTGCTAGGGTTACTGTTAAAACTCATCTTCCTTGAAATGATCCTATGCTCTGCATAGTGAGATCAGATAAAAAGTTCAGAAAAAGGAATGAGGTTAAGCTGTTGAGATCCTTAAGAAAAAGGAAAAATAAGTGATGTCAGAGTAGTGTTTGAAATCTGCCACGTAGGTAGAAACAAATCACACTCAAGTAGAGTTAAGAACCTAAGGAATGACACGGCTTGTGCTACATCTTCTTGGGATAGCAATTCAGGAAAGACGAGAACCTATTTTTTATTTTATTTTATTTATTTATTTATTGTTTTTGGTACTGGGGTTCCTGGAAGCCCTTCTACCTCCGGGCTCCACTCCCAGACCTATTTTATATTTTTGAAACAGGGTCTCTTACGCCAGCACGGCTGGCTTCGAACCTGCGCGATCCTCCTGTCTCCACCTCCCAAGCGCGGGGATTACAAGCCTGCGCCACCACGCCCGGCTTGAGAACCTATTTTTTAAAGTGATAGTTTGAGCTTGAGGATTAGTCAAGAAAGAGCAGAGGGCACCTTGATCACCCTCAGGTTTGGTGTAATATACATTACCTGGTTTATTATTTGTTCCCTTTCCCTTCAACATGCTTTTCTGGAATTGTAATGTTAGCAGTCAGTGTCTGATCTGTGTCAATCCCAATGTATATCAAAAGTTCCCTCTTTCCCGCCACCCCAGAACTT
The DNA here is from genome assembly GCF_963383645.1 of Muscardinus avellanarius. Classification (NCBI taxonomy): domain Eukaryota; kingdom Metazoa; phylum Chordata; class Mammalia; order Rodentia; family Gliridae; genus Muscardinus; species Muscardinus avellanarius. The sequence goes on from NC_137791.1 coordinate 82,054,379, forward strand.
TATATTTTAATTAATACTTAATTAACAAACACCTGCGGCTTTCTTCCAGGGGCTTTTCTAGTTTAACATTTTCCTCTTGAAATTTGTGCTTCCCCTCCTGCCAAAAGAAAACAGCCCAATTTGTTAATTATTCAGGATGGCACGTATGATGCTATTGCAGTTTCTTCTGCAATGCCTTAGCAATGCCTTAGCTTGGGCAGAAGGCGGAGCAGCTGTTAGAGAAGAGACCCAGGTTTCAAGCAGACGGTATCTCACACTCTGCGCAAGTAGTTTCTTAACCATTTCGGTAAGAGCTCGCAACAGATGATTTTCAGAGTAGGTATTTTCTTCAGTTCCTGAAATTCAAATAAAACTGAGAACGTATCCCATTTACTTATAAAGTAGGATCAAGATATCAAGCTCTGAAAAACTGGTACAACCAAGCCGCACCATATCCAGCAGTAAGCCTCTGGACGCAGAGTCGAGTGTGGATGCACCGGCGTCACAGCAGCGTTTACAGCCTGGACAGCTCAGGGCTTTCTGCTTGAGGACTGATGCAGTTCTAACCTGCGTCTCCACCAGGGCTCTCCAGACCCGGCTTGGCAGTTTTTGAGACAAATTCCTGCACGTTCACGTGTATGCACTGCTCCCTGCTTGGTGTCCATCTACCTCCCAAAGTGGACAGGAGTCCTCAGAGCATTCAAGTATCAAGTAAGAGACCAATGCAATATTTAACCTTCTAGAAACCCTATTACGGAGCAATTCGAGGTTGAGAAACTTAAAGCCTCATTGAATATTGAATAAAATGAGGCAAGATAGGCTAAGATTTTAAACAGACCTCTGTAAACCCTTCAGATTCACTAAAATAATAAAGATGGCATTCTTATATATAGCTCTTTGCATATTTTAACTAATTAGTTATGACTATTATATAACAAATTTACATTTACCATTTTTTACTCTAGCAAATTAGCTTTCTAGAAATTTTAAATAAGGTTATAAATATGCTCTGTTTTACATAATAATATACATACAGGAGGCAATTTCCTTTCTATCTTTGCTAGAAAATGTAAAAAGTATCTCCTGCTTTTCAGCCTTCATTATTTGAAGAGCTTGGCTCCTGACTCCTGACTCCAGAGAGGATCCTGCCCAGTTTTAGCTCCCTTGCCACCACAGGTGCCAGAGGTCTTTCCTTTTATTTTTTTCTGGTACTGGAGATTGAGCCCAGGGGCACCGTACCACTGAGCTGTACTCTCAGTTGTACATGATTTTTAATTTGGAGTGGGTACTGGGGGTCGAATCTAGAAGCATTTTACCTCCAAGCTATACCCCAGACTGATTTTATTTCTTATTTGGAAACAGAGTCTCACTAGGTTGCCGAGAGCCTCACAAAGGTGCTGAGGCCAGCTCTGAACCTGCAATCCTCCCGTATCTCTCTGCCTCCCAAATTCTGGGATTACAAGCATGTGCCACCACACCTGGCTGAGGTCTCTCCTTTTAAGAGTGTTATGAAGAAATTTCTACTTCTGCTCTTTATATCATTACCTTTTAAAACATTACTTTCCCTTCCTCAAGCCTAGTTTTCTGTTTCTTTTTCTTTTTTTTGGGTGGTACTGGGGGTGGAACCCAGAAGCTTTCTACCTCCGGGCTATACTCCCAGACCTTTTTTTTAATATATTTTATTTGGAAACAGGGTCTCACTAAGTAGCTGAGGCTGGCTTTGAACCTGTGCGATCCTCCTGTCTCAGCCTCCCAAGCGCTGGGATTACAAGCGTGTGCCACCACGCCCGGCTTAGTTTTCTCTAATTGTTTCCAAAATAAATTCCTTAAGTATATTCAAACTGAAATTCTCATGACTTGGATAGAAGCAAGGTGTAAAGAGGAAATTCACACTAGAGAACATTCTATAAAAGGGAATTCTGGATTGAAAAGGGATTATTATAAATGTTATTAAAACAGAAATCCAAAACACATTTTTTTATAAGATACCACAACAATTACTTTAAAAATCAGAAGAAGCTGGGCATGGTAAAGCAGCCTGTAATCCCAGCGCTTGGGAGGCTGACACGGGAGGATCACAGGTTGAAGGGAGGCATCAGCAAGTAGTAAGACTGTCAGCAACGGAGATATACTGTTTACAATACAATAGAAGTAAAATAGGGCTGGGGGTGTAACTCGAAGGTAGAATGCCCCTGGGTTCAATCCCTGGTACCACCACAACCACAAAAAAGTCAGGGCCGGGTGTGGTGGCGCACGCTTGTAATCCCAGCACTTGTGAGTCTGAGCCAGGAGGATCGCAGGTTCAGCTACTTAGTGAGGTCCTTTGCAACTTAGACCCTCTTTCAAAGTAAAGACTAAAATAGGGCTGGGGGTGTGGCTCCAAGGTAGAAGGCCCCTGAGTTCAGTCTCTAGTACTGAAAAAAAAAAAATTAGAAGGAAAAAGAGAGCCCCTGGAAATTGTTATTAAAAATCCTCCTATCCAGATGAAATCAAGTTAAAAGGCCTGTCCTAGAGGAAGAGAATCAAGTTAACTTTCCTTTCCTTATTTCTTTTCTTTTCATGGTACTGGGGGATTGAACCCAGGGGCATTCTATATCCAAGCTACACTACACGCCAGCCCTTTTATTTTTTATTTTTAAACAAGATTTCACTAAATTGCTCTCGCTAAATTGCTGAGGCTGGCCTCGAACCTGTTTCAGCCTCCCAAATACCGAGATTTCAGGTGTGTGTGACTGCACCCAACTCAGGTTTCATTGATTCACTCCATCTTCTGTTCGGTATTTATATAGTTGAGGCCACAGAAATTAAGTATGTGATCCATGGAAGGAAGCTGATGGGCCCATCAAGTAACCTATAAAAATTAATTTAGAATAAAAGAAATGACCTAGAGAATGACCAACATTACTACCTTGGCTTCTGGCTTCTGGGCGCCCTTTCCCGGGGTGCTCCTGTTGCTGTGTAACCTTCTTTCTTTTTCCTGTTTTAGTTCTAATTCAAGTTGGTTCCTGGGATAGATGGGAAGGAAAAGGATGAAAAATTGGATATCTGTATTCACATTTTCTAAAGAATGCGAAAACCTTTTCTTAAAGTCTAGTAATTAAGTTTAAAAACTTGATGAATAAAAAGCTGTCAGGCACATATGAACAACCAAGCTTTGAAGCACTAAAATACAATAAAACTAATAATGCTAAGAAACATAAATATTTACTCTTCTTGGATGATTAGGAAAATGCACTTTAGGATCACCCAGTGCCTGAAGGTCAACTCTTTTTTTTTTTTTTTTTTTGGTGGTACTAGGGATTGAACCCAGGGGCATTCGACCTCTGAGCTACATCCCCAGCCCTATTTTTATTATTTATTTTGAAACAGGGTCTCACTAAGTTGCAGAGGGCCTCACTAAGTAGCTCCGAGGCTGGTCACAAACCTGTGATCCTCCTGTCTCTGCCTCCCAAGTACTGGGATTACAGGTGTGCACCACCACGCTCCTCCTGGTTTTCTCTCATGCCCAGCGGAGGGTAAACTCTTTGAAAATCAGTATTTTATATTAACTCTTTTTTTTTTTTTTTTTGCGGTACTGAGGATTGAACCCAGAGGCATGCTACCTCCGAGCTACAACCCCAGCCCTATTTTTTATTCTTTATTTTGAAACAGGGTCTCACTGAGTTGCAAAGGGCCTAAGTAGTAGCTGAGGCTGTCCGCGAACCAAGATCCTCCTGTCTCAGCCTCCCAAATACTGGGATTACGAGCGTGTGCCACCGCACCCAGTTTATATTAACTCTTAATGAAGAGCTGTGATGACCTGAATGACAAGTAGCAATATCTGCTATAATTGAGAAACAGTATTTATAAATTTTCAGCAAGACATAAGATGAAGTATGGGCACTGTAGCTCCATTTCATTTTAACTAGATGGCCCCTCACAGTTATGTGAGCATTCCCCAGCTACGGAACCCACTAGTGTTCTCAGTAGCTGTGTGTTATATCTCACACTGTTCTATTTGTCTGAAGTCAGTGGCTTTAGCACAGAAGTGAGTCACATTTGAGGCATAATACAGAAGAGTAGTTAAGGACTGGAGTCAGAGAAACAGATTTCTGAATGACAGTGTCACCACTTATTAGCTCCAGTCTGTGAATGTGGACACATTTAACCCCTTAAAGCTTTAATTACAACCATGGGGGTAACAGTATCACCTACTAAAAGGGTTGGTGTGAAGACACTGGGGGAACTGTATGCCAAGAGCTCTGCGAAGTATATGCAGAGCAAGAGATCAGGAAATAGCAACTATCATTATTAGTGTTACATTGTCTAGCAATTACTTCTTTTTTTTTTTTTTTAGGTACTAGGGATGGAACCCAGGGGCATTCTACCTCTGAGCTACACCCCCAAGATCTATTTTTTTTTTCCCATTTATCTTGAAACAAGGTCTCACTACGTTGCAGAGGCTGTATGCATAATTTGATCTTTCCGTCTCAGCCTCCCAAGTACTGGGATTATAAGCTTGTGACATCACGCCTGGCTTATTTATGTGTTTATTTTTTGGTTCTGGGGATTGAATCCACCAGCATTCTATCTCCGAGCTATGCCCCCAGCCCTACCAATCGTTTATTTGGAAACAGGGTCTCTCTAAGTTGCTGACAGCCTCACTTCATTGCTAAGGCTGGCTTCAAACCTGCCATCTTTTGGTCTCAGCCTCCCAAGTGCTGGGATCACAGGCCTGCACCACCACACCTGGCTACTATTTACTTTGAAGCTTGGGCTCTGATTTCCTGATTCTTTAAGCACAAAGGATGTTGACAGGCTTATGGGAACGTTGATACATGTGAAGCTTTCTGAATTCCAATTCCAGAGAAAGATTTTAGAGACAGAGCCAAAGTGACTGCAATCCTGAGATTTCCTCCTGCTGCCTCGCCTGCCCGAGAGCCAGCCACAGCCACCCTGCCAGCTCAAGCTGCCCTCTCTTCACCGCTGCCTGGTGAGCTCCTCCACTTCCAGCTGCAGGCTGTTGATCTTGTCTCCGAAGTCCTGCTTGAAGAGCCGATTGTCCAACTCGGCAGACTGGCGACTTCGCTCAGCCTGGCGCAATCTGGATGTGAGCCACATGAACTTGTGATAAAAAACAAAAGCCATGGTGGGGAGGAAGACCAAGTTCACAAAACAAAATAAAGTAACCCAAGGAGGAAGGCATGGAGAGACAGGGGAAAATGCTGCAGGACACAGGGCAAGGAAGCATGAGGGAAAGAGATGGAGAATAAGCAAACTCTAAAGAAAAGTAAGATGAAGGTGAACCAGGCAGAGGAAAAGCTGATTTTCCACTTTTTTTTTTTTTTATTCTAGTACTACAGTTTACAGCCATTAGATGATAAACAATAAAACATCACTTTTTAGAAAATCCACATCCAAAGCCAACCTTAAGTACACAGTCATTTACGTTTAGTCCAGTTTCTCATTTATTTTTATTTCCTAATTGACTTGGTTCTTTATATTTCTGTTTTACATACATAACTGGAACTTGCAAATGGCTAACTACCTTCTTATATGTGGAATTATAACATTTTTCTGGTTCTTTCCCCAAACCACATATATTAAACCACAGGACATTCACTATACATCTACCCTTACCCAGGCTTCTGGTTACTACGCAAGGGAAAGCCTTTGTCAGACCACGGCCTGTCCCTTCCCTTCCCTTCTGCCAAGTAGTATGTGACCTAGTGGACGAAGAATTAAGCACCAGGCTTTGTCAGACCCCTGACCACATTCTCTGGACAATTCTGATGGATTCTTCTAGACATCTTATAAATTTGCACCTATACAGAATTGTGTTTTAGAAGGTGAAACAACTGAGTTTTCTATGATAGAATTTAGAGGCATGCTATGTATAGTCTTTAAAGTTTTATTTTGGTGTTTGACCACTCCTTCCAAATGCTCACAGAAAAAGCAGCTCATCACCCACCACCAACAGGTGTATGAAGGTAAGAATGCAGTAAAAGCTTTACTTATATAGGTGCAAAATGTTAAGAATAAGCTCAGCAGCACGGGATCTTCTATGAAGTCGGCTCTAACATGTTCTTTAATTCTGGTTCGAGTCTGAGCAAAGGCCTATGAGAACATATATGAGATCTGTCTTACTCTCCTACTTCTGGGTTTGCCAAGAAGGTGAAGGATTTCGGGGGCTAGAAGCCAATGGGTCGTCTGCGTAATCACCTTAGCAGCGCTCGTGCTGCACAGCATACCAGAACAGGGAAAAACCAACCCAAACCAAAAACCAGCACAAACATTTTGATGGGACCTTTTGAAGGAAGGCTTATTATAAAAGCCTGTTTCCCCAAATCAAGCCTTTAAAAAAAAAAAATCAAGGTATCTATAAGGAGTATTTACAATGTAAAACCTAGAAAGGGTTAGATCTGTGGTCACTTAGAAAAAGAAGCCCTGCTAATATTGCTTGTGGATATCTACTGGGAATCTTTATTTTTATACTAAATAATAATAAAGAATGTAAGTTTATCATTTACCTATTTCCTATTCTGAAATGCTTTTCTCATCAGTAAATTGCCAGTTTCCCAGGACCTTTAGCAAATACCCATCTAAACAAAAAGTAAAATAAAGTCTTAATAACAGAATCTCTTAAGTAAAGGTTTCCAGGTAAGGAATGATGGGCAGGAAATCATCACTCGTGTCTGTGCCTTGTTTTCTACTCCAGGATGAAAAGCAGGGTAGATCTGAAAAATGTATAGTGTTCTATTTTTTATAGGAGAGGAATGTTTTTATTAAAAGTTATTCTCTCTGATCTACCTAAATAGGAAGTGGAATTGCAGAAAAGTGGCAGAGGTAGAAGATGACAGATATTAAGAGGGTTTTCTCAAGCTTCCACAATATGTTATCATAAGTTACCTAATTACTAACTTTATCTCTATGCACTTTAAAGAAATATAGGGATGCTGTTTTTTCTTTTTGTCCAAAGTCACTAAGGCAAAAAAGTTGCAAGCAATTCTGGTTACTGAGAATAGAACTGTAAGGAGATACTAAGTACTCATCCTTGGCTTGGGGATTAAACCTACATAACAAAAGTAAAAAGGGATCATGTGTAAGAGACACATTACTACTTTAGAAGAGTCCAAGTTCACATGGTAGTCACCTCCACTTCATTACATCGCAATGGCAGAACAGGCTTGCCGATGCAGACATGAACAATGCACCAAGAATCTGGTATGATTGAAAACTGAATCGTAAAGGCATCGTTAATATATATACCGGCCTTTAATCTCCTAGCCTTTTAAAAATGGTATTTTTATTTATTGGTCAACCCAGAAATAATTTCTCAAAGTTTATTTGGCATTTAATTAGGAGCTTATACCAAATGTTCTTACTCTGGGGAGAAAATAATTGTAAGAAAAAACCTAACCTATATTACCCAACTGTTTTTTAAAAAGTCCAACAAATTCAAAGTCAACTTTTGATGACATTTTATATGAAATCAGAGCTTAAGTGTAATAGTTTTCAGATTTCTTCCTTTTACAATCAACTTGTGATATCAGACTTGCGAGGTGACCAACTATGAAAGGCCTAATGATGTTTTGGGATTAGTTTATTTGCTGCACTATTTAAGGTCTTTGCCTGTTTCACCAAATCTTTTTCACTAAATAAAATAAAAGTGAAAATGAAGTGAAAGGGGAATGAGAAAATAAATAGGAAACACAAAGATAGCAAGAAAATAAGTCAGCTTAATACTCAGAGATACGTCATATTTTAGTTTTGTTTTAAATGCCAAGTAAAAAACCACTCTAAAAATCATTCAATACATTTAAAAACCACAATTTATAAATGCTAAAATTGATTTGATAAATTATGAAGATATAACTGTTTATGAACAAGAGTTTAGATGACTTTCCTACATAGACTCTTAATTTATAATTCATATCAGAGGTGTCAAACTAATATAAATTTGCAATTAACTTTGTGTGTGTGTGGTACTAGGGATTGATCCCAGGGGCATTCAACCTCCAAGTTCCATCCTCTGACCCTATTTTATATTTATATTTAAACAGGGTATCACTAGGTTGATGAGAGTCTCACTATTTGTTGAGGCTGTCCTCAAACCTGTGATACTCCTGTCCCAGCCTCCCAAGTACTTGGATTACAAGGGTGTGCCACCACACCCAGCTTTAAAGCTAACTTCTGAGTTAATAATAATACACATTGCTATTCAGAACCTTTCCTGGTTAAGAATCATCTGAATAAAAGAAGCCACCCATTTATCCATTCATTCATTCATTTATCTACTGAATTATGTCTTATACATTCAAGGCACTGTGACAGATGCAATGAGGGAACTTGAAAGATCATTTACCCTCTCACCGGAAGCTAAAAAATATATATTAAGGACTATTAGATAAAGCAGACAGTGAGAAGAACCCTAAAGTGGTATGGGCAGAGAGGGATATAAGGCTATGAGAATTCCAAGAAGGACATCACTTCTAGCTGGGAAGAAGTATCAGAGAAAGCTTTTGGGGAATGGGGTGGTATTTGAGCTGAATGCAAAGAATGTTTCTGAGGAACAGGGAAGTAGGAAGGGGATGGTCGTTCACAGTTAATGGAACTATTGGCAAAGGAGTGGGTGGGAAAAATGGAAAGCATGTGCAGGAACTAAGAGTTTGTTTTCACTCGAGAGCAATCACAGTGATTAGTAGGTGCTATAGGTGGAAACATCAAATGATCTTGGGTGCCATGCTGCATTCAATCTTGAAGTCTCAGACATTCCTATTGGCTGCTGAGTTACCAGGAAGAAAATAATGGTTTCAGGCAAAGAGAGAAACAAGAGGGTATCACAGGGCATGATGTGCTTTGGGCAGAGTGAATCATTAGGACTGATGGGAGGCAGCTAGTTAGAGGAGGAGAACTCAGCACCGATCTCCAGATGGGAATCAGAGAGGAGGCTCACACTGTAGGTGCCAGTGGAAGCTACACAACTATTCAGGAGAAGGCACAGAGAAAAGGGAGCCAACAGAGAAGAGTAAAGGGTTAAAGGAGGGATAGATCCAGAAATGACCTCGGGAGGCGCCTGTCTTCAGCACCCCTGAGTCACTAGTGCTAGAGCACTCAAGGACTCAGTGATCAATGGCAACATTATACAATTCTAAGCACATACTTGCAAAGCCACTTCATTCTTGTAAATATACTTCTAGCGCATGACAGTGAAATGGGCTAATTTCCATTTCTGACATTCAAGCAGTCAGGACACATGGATATTTCCCAACAATGTTTTCAAAGCTGTCTTACAAAGCAGATACAGCACTTTTACCTTTGTTCCAGTTGTTTAATAGTAGCAGCCATCTGATTAGTTTTCTCTTCCAAGCGACTGTTTAGTTCACTTTTCTGTTTTACTCCTAAGTCTGAACTCTGTATGGGAAAGAATTACAGAAGATCTATATAATACAAAACTCTCAAATATACTGATACATGAGTTTTGAACCTGAGGGTAAGTGGGAAATTGAGAACTAGAAATGCTTATGTATTTGTATGTTAATTTCTAAGTGGAAAAAATCCAAAAGAAATTTGGGTAAAATTAGTATTATTATATGCAGCCTTATCACACTATCAGATGATTTATCAGTTTATCATATTGTAATAAAAACTAATGAAATATACAACTCAACAGGCATATTAGGCTGGAGAGTAGAAATTATAGGATAAAAAATACTAACCCTATTTACAATGTAAAAAGTTGACTTGATTTTCTAGGATGGTACTAGAGGATGCTATGATAGTCTAATTTTTTTTTTCTTTTTGTGGCACTAGGGATTGATCCCAGAGCTTCACATAGGCAAGGCAAGCACTCTATATTCTCACATTCTCAGTCCTTTCAAAAATTCTACTTTGAGACAGAGTCTTCCTAAGTTGCTAAGGCTGGCTTCAAACTTGCTATCTTCCTGCTTTCGCTTGTCTAGCAGCTGGGATTACAGGTGTGCGCCACTGTACCCAGCGATTGATAGCCTGATTCTTAAAGTGATTTATTGGCAGCTGGTTTCAAAATGAAATGTGCCTCTTCCTTCATATATGCAGTGTGATTCTGCTGGGCATGGTGGCTCATGTTTGTAATCCCAGCATTTGGGAGGCTGAGACAAGGAGGATTGAGGTTTGAAGACAGCCTCAGCTACTTAGTGAGGCCCTTTGCAACTTAGTGAGATCCTGTTTCAAAATAAAGAATAAAAAATAGGGCTGGAGGTATAGCCTGGAGGTAGAATGTCTCTGGGTTCCAGCCCCAGTACTGCAAAAATAAAAAATAAAACAATACAAAAAAGTGTGATTCTAGCTGGGTGTGGTGGTGCATGCTTGTAATCCTAGTACTTGGGAAGCTGAGACAGGAAGATCATAAGTTCAAGGACAGTCTCAGCAAGTAATAAGACTCTCATCAACCTAATGAGACCTTTGTTTCAAAATAAAAATAAAAAATAGGGCTGAGGCACATAGCTTGAAATTAGAATATTCCTGGATTCAATAGCCAGTAAAACTAAGACACACACACACACACACACACACACACACACACACACACCTTTCTCTCTTTCTGTCTCTCTCTCATGTGTACTGGAGGGAAGCCCCAGGATTTTAGAAAGCCAGTGAGTCTATTCCTTGGATTTCCCCTACCTGAAGTTTAAAGGCAAGCTCATGCTTGAGAGCCCTGAGATCATCCAGCTGCTGCCGCAGAGACACCAGAGCATCCTGCTTTTCACAGACATCCTTCTCCAGCATCTTCATAGCCAGTTCCATCTCCTGTCTCATGCTGATCTGCATCTCCAATTCCTTTTCAACATCCTGTCCCCAAAGGTAAATGAAATGCTTATACTCTTTTTTCAACTAAGAACAAACCATACAATTTCATAACAATAGGTAGATTGACACCCTCCGGCAAAACAGCCAAAAGCTGTCACTCATTTTCAGAGATATTAAAAATAAGAATAATAATTAGGAGAAGTACAGTGACATTTGCTCAATAGTGTACAAACACTAAAAACTTGCTAGGTCAAAAACAATGCTAGTTAATGACTAAAATATGCATATATTTAAGGTACTTTGATAAGACATGAAGCTAACTGGTATGTCCTATTACAGAAATATGAAGTGCTATATCAGTAGAAAATGAAGCAGCTGCAGTTCTCTCACATTGGGATATTTTTGATATATTCAAGTCCCAAGGAACCCAGAAGACACTCTAGGTGTCAAGAGTAATATCTCAGTTAACAGGAATGGTCAATAATGGCTACTTGAAGTTTTAGCTTCATGAAACTCCTGTTTGTTTTAACTATTATTACTTAAACATTATTCAGATGAACACAGACACAAACACCCGAGGTTCCTTGAAAATAGAGGAGATAGCCAGGCTTGGTGGCGCACATTTGTAATCTCAGCATTTGGGAGGCTGAGACAGTAGGATCGAAGTTCTCCAACAGCCTCGGCTACTTAGTGAAGCCCTTTGTAACTCAGTGAGACCCTGTTTCAAAATAAAGAATAAAAAATAAATAGGGCTGGGTGTGGTGGCGCACGCTTGTAATCCCAGAGCTTGGCAGGGTGAGACAGGAGGATCACACAGGTTCGAAACCAGCCTCAGCTACTGAGTGAGGCTCTCAACAATTTAGTGAGAACCTGTTCCCAAATAAAATATAAAATAGGTAGAAAAGCCCCTGGGTTCGAGGAGTTAGGCTGGTGCTGGGGCCAGCGAGGCTGGCATCGGAGCCTGCCTTGAGGCAAGGCCGGTACTGGGGCCTCCGAGGCCAGGATAAGAGCCTGCCGAGGGGTTAGGCCGGTGCTGGGGCCAGAGAGGCCGGCATCGGAGCCTGCCATGAGGCAAGGCCGATACTGGGGCTACCGAGGCCAGGATAAGAGCCTGCCGAGGGGTTAGGCCGGTGCTGGGGCCAGCGAGGCCGGCATTGGAGCCTGCCGTAACGCAAGGCTGGTACTGGAGCCTCTGAGGCCAGGATAAGAGCCTGCCGAGGAATTAGGCCGGTGCTGGGGCCAGCAAGGCCGGCACAGGAGCCTACCGAGAGGCATGGCTGGTGCTGGGGCCTCCGAGGCCAGGATCGGATACTGCTGAGGGGTTAGGCCGGTGCTGGGGCTAGCGAGGCCGGCACCGGAGCCTGCCATGATGCAAGGCCAGTACTGGGGCCTCCGAGGCCGGGATTGGAGCCTGTCGAGGGGTTAGGCCGGAGCTGGGGCCAGCGAGGCCGGCATCGGAGCCTGCCTTGAGGCAAGGCCAGTGCTGAGGCCTCCGAGGCCGGGATCGGAGCCTTCCTTGAGGCAAGGCTGGTACTGGGGCCTCTGAGGCCAGGATAACAGCCTGCCGAAGGGTTAGACCAGTGCTGGGGCCAGCGAGGCCGATATCGGAGCCTGCCGTGAGGTGAGGCCAGCATCGGAGCCTGCCGTGAGGCATGGCCAGTGCTGGGGCCTCCTAGGCCGGGAACGGAACCTGCAGCGGGGTAAGGCTGGTGCTGGGGCCAACAAGGCCGGCATTGGAGCCTGCCGTGAGGCTAGGCCGGTGCTGGGGCCTCCGAGGCCAAGATTGGAATCCTGCCAAGGGGTTAGGGCGGTGCAGGGGCCAATGGCCAGCATCGGAGCCTGCCGTGAGGCAAGGCCACTCCTGCGGCCTCCAAGGCCGGGACTGAAGCCAGCTTAGGGGTTAGACCGGTGCAGGGGCCAGCAAGACCAGAACTGGGGCCTCCCATGAGGCAAGGCCGCTGCTTGAGCCAGCGAGGTCTGGATCAGTCCACTGAGTAGCCAGGCCACTACTGGGGCCATCAAGAGTGGGATCGGTACTTGCAATGCAGCATGCACAGAGAAATATCGCAGAAAATATAAATCAGATGCTTCTCTTAATCAGCAATAACTAGGAGGAAAGGGGCAACAGGAAGAGGTTGAGCTATAGAAAGGGCCCTATAGTGAAGCAACTAATGTGACCAATCAGAGGGTATGTAATACTGGAGGACGGAGCCTCTTTAAAACGCAGGAGGTACATAAACAAATGTATCAAAGTAAATCACCAAAGAAGCATGGGATGGAGGGAGGGGGAGGGAATGGGATGGGGGCTGGAGGAAGGCTAACTGGATGCTGTGTGCTTGTATATCCTCTCATGTCTTGTACTCCAATGTGATTGATATATGACTACAATGCACCAATTTAAAAAATAAATTAATTAATTAAAAAAAAAAGAAAGGCCCCTGGGTTCAAAGATTTGTCACATGCTGCTTAGCATAGACTTCTCTTTATACATGATTACCATGATAGAAAATGAATCATATTACTTCTGACCATGCTGACATATTATTTCTAGGACCCTCCTTATGAAAAGTATTTTGAGATCTAATTTACAAACATAGAAAGCAAATGCTAATTATTTTAAGGATGTTAAAATAACATTGCGGTGTTATCAGAAAATGTGAACTTATACGTTGTTTTTGCAATAACTTTTTAATACAAATTAAATCACCCCATATTTTCAGGCTTTTCCCTATTTTTTTTTTTTTTTTTTTTTGCGGTATAGGGATAGAACCCAGGGGCATTCTACTTCCGCTACATCCCCAGCCCTATTTTTTATTCTTTATTTTGAACAGGATCTTATTGAGTTGCAAAGGGCCTCACTAAGTAGTTGAGGCTGTCAGTGAACTGCAATCTTCCTGTCTCAGCCTCCCAAATGCTGGGATTATAAGTGTGTGACACCACACCCAGATTCCCTATTCTCTTATTTTTTAAATTTTTTTGTGGTACTGGGGATGGTTACACTCCCAGACCTATTTTATATTTTATTTGGAAACAAGGTCTCAATAAATTGCTGAGAGCCTCACTAAGTAGCTAAGGCTGATTTCAAACCCACACCATCCTCCTGTCTCAGCCTCCCAAGTACTGGGATTACAAGTGTGAGCCACCACACCAGGCAAGCTTCCCTATTCTTAAAGGCATGATGGGAAGAGGTCTTCCTGTTTGTCATACTATCTGAACTTTAGAAAGCTAAGATGCTGCCGGGCGTGGTGGCGCACGCTTGTAATCCCCGTGCTTGGGAGGCACAGACAGGAGGATCGCGTAGGTTCGAAGCCAGCCGCGCGTGCTGGCTTAGGAGACCCTGTTTCCAAATAAAAATAAATGTAAAAATAGGTATGGGAGTGTAGCCCGGAGGTAGAAGGGCTTCCAGGAATCCCAGTACCACCAAAAAAAAAAAAAAAGAAAAAAAAAAGAAAAAAAAAAAGAAAGCTAAGATGCTAATACCGGGATTACTGATATACTAAGACCTAAATAAAATCTATTACGGGATTAGTATTCCTTCTTATAACTTCTTACACACACATACATTTATATTTTAATTTCTAAAAAATTCTTAAGACTAATACTAGAAGATGATTTTCTTTATATTTAAGATCAAGAATCAACTCAAATAAAAGCTAAAAGTAAGAGTATATATCAATATTTATGGTTATTAGTAAGGGGAAGAGGAGCTGCCTCATCTAAGGAGACAGCTCAGAATCTTTGCAGAAATGAGACCTGAGGTAGGACACATAGTTTAAACAAGTGGTTTTACATACTTAATATTCCAATAATACAAACTGTAAAAGCAGAAAAGGAGTGATTGGCTAAAATCTTGCTGTTTTGAATAATCAGAAAATCGATTGAGAGAGCATTATAGAATCTATACAAAAGTGTAGAAGACTACTGATATTCCTGATACTAGTCTGTGAGACAAGACTTCTCGGCAGACCATCCCCTCTTCATGTTTCTGAACTATCAGAACGTAAGCAGCACTTACCAATCTTAACTGTGTCTCCTCCTTTAAATGTTTTCTTGCTTCACTTAGTGCTTGTCCTTCTGCAGTTCTGTCTTGCTTAGGGGCCTTGAAAATATACATAAAATCATGAGTATTTAAGGATTTAAATATCTAAAAAGCCGGGCATGGTGGCGCACGCTTGTAATCCCCACGCTTGGGAGGTGGAGACAGGAGGATCGCTCAGGTTCGAAGCCAGCCGCGCTGGCTTAAGAGACCCTGTTTCCAAATAAAAAGTAGAAAATAGGTCTGAGAGTGTAGCCCGGAGGTAGAAGGGCTTCCAGGAACCCCAATACCACCAAAAAAAAAATTTTTTTAAATTAAACAATTAAAAAAATAATCTATACAGAATTAGCAAGATACTACATTGCTACTTAATAAAGAAAAATGATGATACCTAAGCAGGCATGACAATAATGAAGACAGTAAAGAAATTGGAAGTCTAGTAAAATTTAAAAGCTTAAGCTATATTGGGAATTTCTTGTCACTTTACTTAAAATCCCCTAATAAGCACGCCTGTAATTCCAGTGCTTAGGAAGCCAAGCTAGAAGGATTGTAGGTTTCAGACTGGACTTAGCAACTTAGTGAGACCCTGTTTTAAAATAAAAAATAAAATAGGACTGGTGGTGTAAAGATATAATCTCCTTGAGTTCAACCCTCAATTGCCCCATATACACTACACACACAAATAAGTAAATAAAATATAAAATAAAAGAAGGGCTGGGGGTGTGGCTTAGAGGTCAAATGCCCCTAGGTTGAATGTCCACTATGAAAATAAGTAAATAAATAATTAAATAAATGATTAATAAAAACTAGTGGGGTATAACTCAGGGATAGAATGTTCTTGGGTTCAAACCCCAGTGTGTGTACCCATACACACACATAAACATTCACACACAGAAAAACAGAAAAATGGTACAAAAATAATAGTATATTTAATATCATAAACATCATTTAAATTTAGTTTAAATCACTAATACATAAAAACAAGAAGCTGACTTAGACTTTCTTGAAGTACCTGAACATTTGTAGGTGGCAGTGATGCCAGGAGCGTGTTGTGGTAAAGCAGCATAGTCCTCCCCTCACCTTTATCATGCACTCAATTATGTATGGAGTCTGATTCAAAGCAGTGTGCTTGTTCCATGCAGATGCTTGCCTCTCCTCTAGACTCCTCCCTATCGCTAACACACCGACATGCTCTCTATAAACACTTCATAGGTCTAAGGCTCACCTTCCGATTGGATTCCAATATGTAGGAACTTTCTTCTTTAACTCGTTCCATTTCTTCTTGCAAGGTAATAATCCTGTTGTTTGCAACTGCAAGCTGTTGGTAAAGTTTTAAGGACAATCTTTTATTCCTTTATTACCAGTATAAAATAGATTTATGATCTTTTAAAACATAATTTCTATGCATGAATACGCTTAGAAATAAAAAAAAAAGCTATCCATAACCTAACACAAATGTTCTTACAAGGAACTTAAGAGAAATATCTTTAATGTAGGCTAAATAAAAATTTTAAAAATCTCCCATTGCTGCTTTTATATGAAAACATTTTCTTTCTCATGCTCATGTTAATTAAAATATAGTTTACTTCAAGGATATTCTTATGGACAGCTTGTAAATACAATTAGTAAAAATCTACTAAGAAAGAGGCATTTAAAAATATAATTAAAATATTTGTCCTGAAGAAAAACTGATTAAATACTATATTCCTGACCAATGCTTTCAATGGATTTTAATTATACTATATTTATCTCACCATATATGATAAGACTATCATAACTAGAAACAGAAAAGATAAACTTGTTTGCAACCTGGATAATTTTACTTAAGAGTTTTCACAGAAACATCTAGTGCTATTAAAGGAAAAAATCTAGGTGGACGTGATGTAAAAATCTAGGTGGGTGCGTATATAATCCTAGTAAGACTCTCATCGATCTAAAAATTGGGCTGGGGGCATAGCTTGGAGCTAGAATGCCCCTGGATTCAATTCCCAGTACCAAAAATAAATGAATAAACAAACAAACATAAAAATAAAAAAATAAAGAAAAAAATCTGTAGTTTAGCTTTGGGCGAGTTAAGAGAAATGTCTTTATTAATCAGAAGTACTACACAAGGCCCTTTTATTTTAGCGCCTTTTCTAAGAGTTTTCATATATATATTCTCATTTGAACACCCTCATATGCCAGGCAGGGAACTGAACCTCACAGAGGTCAAGTGACTGACTCACTCAGGAGCACATGACAAGCAGCTGGACATGGAAGCAGGAGTTAACTCATCTCTGACCAGCGTTCTTTATCTTATCTATCCCACTGTACTCAGGAAAAAATAAGAGCACAGGGGTCAGGAGCTTGCCAGTCTAGAACACATAAATCCATGCCTGGCACATATAGCTATATATTATTTCTCCAGTAAATGATGAATGTCATGCTCTATGCTAAATATTTACTCTAGACTGGCTCAGACAAAACATTCACATAAAGCTGGGTATGGGAGCACACTCCTGGGATCCCAGTACCTGGAAACCTGAAAGAGGAGGAATGCAGGTTTGAGGCCAACCTCAGAAACGCAGCAACTGAGTGAGACCCCGTTTCAAAATAAAAAAATAAAAAAGGCCAGGGTATAGCTTGAAGGTAGAATCTCCAGTACAAAAAAAAAAAAAAAAAAAAAATCCACATTAAAGATACTCAGTTAGCCAGGTAGTATGTCTATGGAGTCCAACTGGGTAAAAGAAAACCAACTGACCAGTCAGAGCAAGGAGTTACGTACTATAGATATCTGAAAAGTTGAATCCTTCATTCCCAAGGTTACATAGAAATTATTAATTCTTTTAGTGAAAATTATGAAGCTTTATAGGTTGAGCAAAAGATTTCCAAAACACTTACCTCCTCTGTCAATTTAGTGTTGGATTTTTCTAATGCATCTACTTTAGTTTGAAGGTTGTTAACAGTAGCACTATCAAGAGAAGAAAAAAAACATAACGGTTTCTTGAAAAACAGAACAATATCCTGTACTTTACTTTTTTTTTTTTTTTTTTTTTTTTTTTGGGTGGTACTGGGGTTCCTGGAAGCCCTTCTACCTCTGGGCTTCACTCCCAGACCTATTTTTATATTTTTATTTAGAAACAGGGTCTCCTGCGCGCGGCTGGCTTCGAACCTGCGCGATCCTCCTGTCTCCACCTCCCAAGCGCGGGGATTACAAGCGTGCGCCACCACGCCCGGCATGTACTTTACTTTTTAAAATTCTTTTTAATTATTTATTTTTTTTGGTGGTACTGGGGGTAGAACCCAGGGGCTTTTGTACCTCCAGGCTATACTCCCAGACCTATTTTATACTTTATTTGGAAACAGGGTCTCACTAAGTTGCTGAGAGCCTCACTAAGTAGCTGAGGCTGGCTTCAAACCTGTGCGGTCCTCCTGTCTCAGCCTCCCAAGCGCGGGGATTACAAGCGTGCGCTGCCACGCCTGGCCTGTACATTCCTTTTTAAACATACATCACACTTATCATTGTCTAATGTCCACAATTTTTTTTTTTTTGCAGTACTGGGGCATTGAATCCAGGGGCATTCTACCTCCAAGCTATACCCTATTTATTTTTATTCTTGATTTTGAAACAGGGTTTCCCTAAATTGTGGAGTGCTTCTCTAAGTAGCTGAGGCTGGCCCCAAATCTGTGATCCTCCTGTCTCAGCCGCCCAAGTACTGAGATTACAAGCATGTGCCACCATACCTGGCTCTAGTTGCACTATTTATTTTTTCAACAGTTCTATGTGTCTGGTATCCCCAAATACAGGTAAAGAAACTAAGGCTGAAAAGAGTAAATAATAGAGTCATAATTTATATTTTATTGTCAGCTGTAATTGTATCTTTGCTTGGCTGATAACATAGTTTATTATAGTCATGATTCCTTCTTGGTTTCCAGAGAAAATAAATTTAAATTGTTCTTAAATTTGTTAGCTGAAGCCAAGACTTTTCAAAATCAATACTGGTATTAGAATAAGCACATTTTAAGTCTTAAATTAAAAATGGCTTTCAAGCTGGGCATGGTGGTGCACGCTTGTAATCCCGGCGCTTGGGAGGCTGAGACAGGAGGATCACACAGGTTCAAAGCCAGCTTCAGCTACTTAGTGAGGCTCTCAGCAACTTAGTGAGACCCTGTTTCCAAATAAAATATAAAATAGGTCTGGGAGTATAGCCTGGAGGTAGAAAGCCTCTGGGTTCCACCCCTAGTACCACACACACACACACACACACACACACACACACACACACAGGCTTTCAAAATAGAACTTATGAAACTTCAATAGGCAAGATAATAATGAATACATTATTTGTTTGAGTTATTCAGCAGTATTTTGCATAACAAGAACGACAAAGTCCTTGAGAATACCAGTAGTTCTTAGATTGGTCTCCTCAAGACAGGAAATTGTTTCATGTTTTAAAAAGTTCTAGCCAGCCGGGCATGGTGGTGCATGCTTGTAATCCCCACACTTGGGAGGCTCGTACAGATTCGAAGCCAGCCTCAGTTACTTAGTGAGGCTCTCAGCAACTTAGTGAGACCCTGTTTCCAAATGAAGTATAAAAAGAAAATAGGTCTGGGAATATATTCTGGAGGTAAAAAAAGCCCCTGGGTTCCACCCCCAGTACCACACACACACACACACACACACACAAGTTCTAGCCAGACTTGGTGGTGCACCCTCGTAATCCCAGCATTAGGGAGGTGGAGACCAAAGGATCGCATAGGTTCCAAGACAGCCTCAACTACTTAGTGAGGTCCTTTGCAACTCAGAGAGACCCTGTTTCAAACTAAAGAATAAAAAATAGGGGTGGGGTTGTTGCACAGAGGTTGAATGCCCCTGGGTTCCATCCCCAGTACCACTAAAAAAAAAAAAAAAAAAAAGTTCTGAAAATCCGTGGTGAGTACTTGGTAAATTAATGGTAGTGTTGGTGAAGAAAGGGTAAATTAATCCTATCAATTTAATGTATATGTGAGAAATGCAAGGGAAAAAGAGAGATAATTAATATAAAGGAATGAATGATTTACCCAACATCAATCCTAAAATATGTAGCTTTATCCACTGTATCTAGAGGGCTGCCAATTTCAACTCTGTCACATGTTTAAAAATTCTTAATTGAGCCGGGCGTGGTGGCGCACGCTTGTAATCCCCGCTCTTGGGAGGCAGAGACAGGAGGATCGCGCAGGTTCGAAGCCAGCTGCGCGCGCTGGTTTAGGAGACCCTGTTTCCAAATAAAAATGTAAAAATAGGTCTGGGAGTGTAGCCCGGAGGTAGAAGGGCTTCCAGGAACCCCAGTACCACCAAAAAAAAAAAAAAAATTCTAATTGAATGTATTTAATAACTAGCATTATAGTTTCATAATAATCTCATATTACTTTTTGCTAAAGGTCGTCGAAACGGTTAAATCTTATTAACCCAGTGCCTAGAAGGCAGAAATTCTACAAATGTTTGTTGAGTATTGTCTGAAATTATCTTAAGTGCTCATCATTTTACAATTCCCTTTTCTCCCAAAGAATCCCCAGTAAAGGAATATTATTTATTAATTCCTTACTTTAGATGTCTGTTGAGTTCTTCTACATAGTTCTTCTGGTCCAGAATTGCAGTAATCTGACCATCTCTGGGGGAAAGAGGCATCAGAAGTAAAATAAATAACTTTAGAAATACCCAAGGTTTTTCTTTTTACCTTATCTTTTCACCAAACATGAAAAGAAAACTGGGACACAGGCACACTGAACCAGATGACAGACTTGATATACAACGTTCAAGACTTGGATGGTTAAAAATGAAAAAAAAAAAAAAAAAAAAACCCACAAAAAACTACATTAATAAAGCCCTTGTTATAGCTTACAAATCTTGTGTGTGTGTGTGTGTGTGTGTGTGTGTGTGTGTGTGCGCGCGCGCGCGCGTGGTGCTGGGGATTGAGCCCAGGGGCATTCTATCATTGAGTTACACCCCCAGCCTGATTTATTTTTATTCTTTATTTTGAAACAGTGTCTCACTAAATTGCAAAGGGCCTCACTAAGTAGCTGAGGCTGTCTCAGCTATTCCCAAGTACTGGGAATAAGTGTGTGCTACCATGTCTGGCTCTATCGCTTACAAATCTCAATAATTTAGGTACTGGGATTATAAGTACCTAAATGCCACCTGTATAATATCAGTGGCACTTAAGGTTAAAAATATTCTTCTTGTAAGTTTACATATTTTTTAGCTTTACTAATATTATTGATAGCAACAAGTTTCCATGTATCATAGGAATTGAATTAAATTCACTCTAGTGTAATGAAATTGTTCCCAAAGGCTATAACATTTTCCTTTAAGTGCTATTTACATTCAAAGTATAAAGGTCAAGTGTTTATTATGACAAGAGAATATTAAAGAGTGGAAAAGGAGTTTCACTTAACCAAGTAATCTATAATAAGTACAAGTTCAATAGACTCTTCAGTTGAAGGATAAAATTAAGTCCACAAACTTATCCAACTATCAAAAGAATAAACGATACACTTTTTTTTTTTGTACTGGGGATTGAAACCAGAGTCATTCTACCTCTGAATGAGCTACACCCCAACCCTATTTAATTATTTTATTTATTTATGTTTACGTGGTATTGGGGATCAAACTCAGGGCTATACCTCCAGCCCTGTTGCTGAGAGGCTCACTATGTTGTAGAGGCTATCCTCAAAACTTTGATCACCTGTCTCATAGTACTGGGATTACAGCATGTGCTACTATGACCGCTATAACTGATGAGTCCTTTTAAAAAAAATTTTTTTTTTATGGTTTTGGAGATTGAATCCAGGGGCATTCTACCTCTAAGCTATATTCCTGGCCCTATTTTATTCTTTATTTTTGAAAAAGGGCCTCACTAAATTGGTGAAGCTGACGGCAAATCTGTGATCCCCCTATCTCAGCCTTTCAAGTACTAGGATTAAAAGCGTGTAGCACCATGATCAGCTAATACTCTTAAATATAATGTCCAAGGTTAAATCCATTGGAATAATTATGCTTTCGACTGCTAAATATATGAAGGTTATAAGGTATACTTCTGATCTCTAATCACAATACCATAATGAACTCTAAAATTTAAAATTTTGAATAATCCTAGACTTACAAAAAGAGGTGTAAAGGTTTTACAAAGTTCCCATGTACGTTTCACCTAGTTCTTGATAATGTTGTTATTATTATTATTACATTAATTTTTGGTGGCATTAGAGATAGAACCCAGAGTTAGAGCATTTTAACTCTGAGCCCTATTTTATTTTTATTTTGAAACAAGGTCTTGCTAGGTTGATGAAAATCTCACTATTTGCTGGGGCTGTTCTCGAATCTGCAATCCCTGTCTCAGCTTCCCAAGTACTGGGGTTAAAAGCATGTACTACCATGCTCAGCTATTAAATGTCACTTTAAGAGATGGAAAATTAAATTTTTTAAATAATTTTTTGCCCCTGAATCACATAGCAGGAAAATCAACTTTCAGTTTTATTAATTTTTTTATTTTTTATTTTGTGGGTCTAGGGATGGAACCCAGCGGCATTTGACCTCTGAGCTACAACTCCTGCCCTATTTTTCATTCTTTATTTTAAAATAATTTGATATATTTCATTCTTTATTTTGAAACCGGGCCTCACTAAGTAGCTGAGGCTGTCCCCGAAACGTGATCCTCTGGTCTCAGCCTCCCAAATGCTGGGATTACAAGCGTGTACCACCACACCCGGCTCAGAGTTTTAAAATAGGTATTTTTGGTAAAGTTTTACTAAAGCTTTATTATCAGAAACTCTTTCAGCAAGTCTGTTGAATCAGTATTGTTACAAAATTTAAATACTACTCTGTGTGTGTGTGTGTGTGTGTGTGTGTGTGTGTATAATTCTATATCAGAGAAAAGAAGAAATGTAATTTTCTTTGTACATACCCTTCACTACCTTTACTACTGCTCCCATCCTTGAGATACATTGAAAAATCTATAACTCCAACCTACAGAGAGAATTTTCAGAATACAAAATTAGATACTTTTTCCAGTGCATAAAACAATATCTTTCTAGGCACTCAAAATATAGTCATGACAACTACCAGAAATTTACAATGAAAATTCAATTTTTTTTTTGGTAGTACTAGGGATTGAGACCAGGGCCTTATGTATGCTGGGAAAGTGGTCTACCACTGAGCTACATTCCAAGGCCTTAATGCTTTACTTCAAATATAATTTTAAAAAATTGATATGAGTTAGAAATAACTAACCAAGATTAAATCAATAGGACTGAAACATTAGATCATAAATTGAGGCAGTCAATAGAATCACTATTATTTACCCCAATATGATGTATGAATATAATGCACCAATAAAAAATTTAAAAAAGAATCAGTATTAAATAAGTTTTAAAGTTTCTTTCTTTTACTTATTTCAGGTATTCTTCTACTGAGTTTCTCTTTACTTTTAGGAGCAACTTTTTAAAAGTTTCAATTATAAAAATAATGCACATTCCCCTGAAGAAGTTTCAGAGCATATAGAAAAACAAAAGTAATATGAACCACCCATAATCTCAATCATCACCCCCAACCCCATGACCATGGCTAGCATTTTGGTGTCTGCTTTTTCCCTCTCCCCACCTTTTGTTTGGTACTAGGAAATTGAACCCAGGGGGCATTCTACCTCTAAGATATACCCCCAGCCCTAGTTTTTATTCTTTATTTTGAAACAGAGTCTCACTAAGTTGCAGAGGACCTTAATAAGTAGCTGAGTTTGGCCTTGAAACTGCAATCCCCCTGTCTCAGCCTCCCAACTACTGGGATTACAAATGTGTGCCATCACACCTGGCATTGGTGTCTGCTTTTTCAAACTTTCATTTATGTACATATCTTTATTTTTCAAGAGTAACATTTCATCCTTTAGCTTTTTTCCAGTTTGAACTCCTTTCAATTTTTCCAGAATAAACACTAACAGCAATGTGTCATGGTATTTCCTACAGAAGGGGTGAGATATACTCAGAGCGAGAGCAACATCTTTATTCATGGGCACTTAGCCTGTATAGGGCTTGCTTGCTTTAAGAGCATTGCCTAGATGGGCGTGGTGGCACACGTTTGTAATCTCCGTGCTTGAGAGGCTGAGACAGGAGGATCGCGCAGGTTCGAAGCCAGCCTCAGCTACTTAGTGGGGCTCTCAGCAACTTAGTGAGACTGTTTCCAAATAAAATATAAAAAATAGGGCTGAGAGTATAGCCCGGAGGTAGAAAGCCTCTGGGTTCCACCCCTAGTACCACTAAAATAAAATAAAATAAAATAAAATAAAATAAAATAAGCATTGCATGCATTAGTTCCTTTAGTCCTCATAACAACCCCCTTAAATACTCTTTTAAAATCCCTATATTATATCAAAGAATCTGAAGCTCCAAGAAACTTAGGAACTACAAAATATACTAGTTAAAAAATGAGAAAGACAGAATTTGAAACTAAGCAGTTTGGCTTCGGCCTTCATTCTTAACTACCATGTTATACTGAATACATACATACATATATATACACACATATGTACGTGTATGTGTATATATATGTATGTATATACATATTTATTTATTTAAAAGGAATTGCAACCAAAACAAGAATGTGAAAAATATTCTAGAAGACAAAATCTAATTTTTTATACACACATCAAAAATTTTAAAAATTCCTTTTTTTTTTTTTTTTGCGGTACTAAGGATGGAACCCAGGGACATTCTACCTTTAGCTACACCTTCAGCCCTAATTTCTTTTTTTTGGGGGGGGGGGTTTGGTGATGAAACCCAGGGGCAATCGACCTCCGAGCTACACCCCCTGCCCTATTTTTTATTTATTTTGAAACAGGGTCTCACTGAGCTGCAAAGGGCCTCACTAAGTAGCTGAGGCTGTCCGTGAACTACGGTCTCAGCCTCCCAAATGCTAGAATTACAAGTGTGTGCCACCATGCCCGACAGGAAATTCCATTTCTAACTCAGAATTTCCTCTAACTTACATATAACTGAGCCAATACAAATCCTGAGATAACAACTCAGAGTTTGGTTAAATGCTCATTTGGTTAAATGAGCTTTTTTTTTTTCCATACCTGAGAGTCCAAATCCTCTCCTTTCATACAGAAATTGGCATCAATGACGTTCAGACCCACCAAAAGACCAGCAATTATAGCTCCTTCTTCTTCCATCATGAGGGCGTTAGGTTCATAAAATTCACTGTAAGAGAAATACAGAATATTATAGTCTAATAAAACCTAAAAAATCCAGTGATTCAATCATGAAGCAAAGAGAAAAACATCTGCCTCATGGTTGAATCTATGATAATAGTAAAAATTTTTTAAAAAGGCTTTGATAACTACTTTCAGCAACAAATGCATGAATAAATTCTTTAGACAACAGGTAGCCTGGCTGAAGAAAAATGTGATCAGAATGATATTGCGGTTGAGGTGGTTATTAGACTTTTCTGATGTATTTATATTTGTAATACATCATGGAATAATTTGTGTGGGGTGTGTATGTGTGTGTGTGTGTTTTACTGAGGATTGAACCCAGTGGTGGTCTATCTCTGAAGACCTTTTTACTTTTATTTCGAAAGAGGATACCTCTAAGTTATTAAGTGTTAGCCTGGAACCTATGATTCTCCTGTCTCAGCCTCCTAAGTACTGGAATTTCAAGAGTGCACTCAGCTTCCATGGGATAATTTTGCAATCTTTTATACAATTTAAAAGTTTGGTTTTAGTCGGGCGTGGTGGCGCACGCTTGTAGTCCCTGCACTTGGGAGGCAGAGACAGGAGGATCGCGCTGGTTTGAAGCCAGATGTGCTGGCTTAAGAGACCCTGTTTCCAAATAAAAAAGTATAAAATAGGTCTGGGAGTGTAGCCTGGAAGTAGAAGGGTTTCCAGGGACCCCAGTACCACCAAAAACAAAACAAAAATAAAAACAAAAACTTTAAGAAATCATTTCCTTTTTTTGTTTAGCAAAATCACTTTTCTCTACAGAAAAAAAAAAACAGAAGCACCCATATGATCTCCAAAGGGGTTGAAACCAGAGAACTACAGTAACATATGTATACCCATGTTCATAGCAGCACAATTTGTAGTAGCCAAAATATGGAACCAACCTAGGTCTCTATCAACAGATGAATAAATTACAAAATTATGGAAAATACACACAATGGAATTCTACTCGTTATAAAGAAGAACAAAATCAGGTCATTCGCAAGAAGATGGAAAGACCAGGAGAACATTATGTTAAGTGAGATCAGCCAAGCACAGAAAGAGAAGGGACTTATGTTCTCTTTAATATGCCCAAACTAGGGAGTATTAGAAATACCAGAGGGACTTCAGATAATGGAGGGGAAACCTCAGCAAAGCTAGAATGGAAGGGTAGGAGAGGAAGGCTGAGGTTGATTAATGGAGGAGCTACATCCGAATAAGTGTAAATGTATGAATGCAGCATGGTCAACCTGGACACTCACTGTTGGGAAGGGGGGAAGGGAAAGGGGGGGAGGGGAGATGGCACCAAGCACAGTCTGAATGTATGCCATTTTTAATATTTTCCACATAAAAATAAAAATAAATAAAAAAGAAACACAGCTGGGCATGGTGGTGCACACTTGTAATCCCCGCGCTTGGGAGGCTGAGACAGGAGGATCGCGCTGGTTCGGAGCCAGCCTCCGTGGCTTAAGAGACCCTGTTTCCACATAAAAAAGTTAAAAAATAGGTCTGGGAGTGTAGCCCGTGGGAGTGTAGCCGGAGGTAGAAGGGCTTCCAGGAACCCCAGTACCACCAAAAAAAAAAAAAAAAAGAAACACTTCAAATAATACTATAAAAAATAGAAGTAAACAAAAGACACACCCAAGAAACTAATTCTATCCACTAATCACCTGTTAAAACTTTGATAAACAACTTTTCAGGTAATTTATGTAGACAAATACTGTGAGACACTAAAAACGGCTTATACCATGACAATTAACTTGAAAATTATTTTTGGCTTAACAGTATCTCTGTTTCAATAAATAATACTCAGCCGGGCGTGGTGGCGCACGCTTGTAATTCCAGCATTAGGGAGGCTGAGACTGGAGGATCACGGTTTGGACAGCCTCAGCTACTTAGTGAGGCCCCCCGCAACTTTGTCAGACTCTGTTTTAAAATAAAGAATAAAAAATAAGGCAGGGGGTGTAGCTCGGAGGTCGAATGCCCCTGGGTTCCGTCCTGAGACCAGCAAGAAAATAAATAAATAATACTCTACAACTTTGTTTATACTGGTTTTATAACATCACACTGTATAGATGTATTATATACTTTCTTGGCCCCAACCATCTTTTCTTTAGCCAACCCCTTCCTGAAACAGGCTGTTTTGAGCTTTTATCACTAAAAATCCCATAGAGTTTGCTTTGTTTTTCCTACTCTATAATCTATTGGGAATTGTTTCTTGTGTTACATTTTAATCTAATGCCACATGACGACTTCTTACTAAGCCTGGGCACAAGATATGGTGTCAAAGGGCTCTCCTGTTTTTTGGAGGTGTTAAATTTTGGCATGGCCTGCAAAGGACCATATATGCCATAGACGGCATAAAACACCTATTGGAACAACATGCGTGTGACCTGTGGCAGAATGTATTAGTGAACTTGTCATGAGTCACAAAATATGAGCTTCTGTCCTATAGAAATGGAAAATGCATATGGTTCACCTTTGTATGATATAGAACATACCAAGGGAAAAAGGTTCACAAAAGAGGTGCTCATACCTGAGAAGTTCCTTCTTATTGATTAAGGCTTTCATATATTCTGAAAGTTTCTTTTGCATTAATGCCAAACGAAGCCAGGCTCTTCCTCTGCCTACTGGTGTCCTACAGGAGCACAACAATACATTGATTAAAAACACAAGTAATAGAGGCAGGGAGCACACTGGAGAAGATTCAGCTGCTCTTGACATTTTAACAAGCACACGGAGGGCTCCTCACTAGCAGGCCCAATACATCCTCATGCAGGGAATTCTGCATGGCACAGTGATGAGACCCAGGGGTGTGTTTGGGACAAATTCTCTTGTAAAGCTTTAATTACTGAATGTAACTGCAGTGTGAAGACAAAACTTCTGCCAAGTCAAACTAAAAATGTTCCATCCGATTAGTATTGATAGATCCTCCTAAATTTAGTGCTGATTATACAAATACTCAAATAGTAATGTGGACACATAATTTAAGCCTCTGATTAAATTTAACCAACTTCATTTCAGAGGGTGATCACTACTCCTTTTCAGGTTTTAAGGCAGGCCGTAGGTCCTGGTTCCTGAGGTTCATTTAAAAACTGTTTTCATCTTGGCTCTTGAATGCCATTGATTTTCTCCCCCTCTATATCAAGCTGGCACAACACTGCCCTAGATCACTCACTGTCACAGCGCTTTGGTTTTTTTTTTTTTTGTGGTACTAGGGATTGGAACCTAGGGCATTCTACTTCTGAACAATACACCCAGATCTTTTTATTTTAAAATAGGGTCTCACTTAGTTGTGGAGGGGCTCATTAAGTTACTAAGGCTATAGCCTTGAACCTGTGATCTTCCTGTTTGAGTTGCACAAGTATTGGGATTATGAGTACGCATCACCACTCCTGGCCACACGGCCTTTAAAAAAGAAGAGAGCCTGGAGTGGTGGTGCATGTTTGTAATCCCAGGATTTGGGAAGCTAAGACAGGAGGATTGCAGCTTCAAGACCAGCCTCAGCAATTCACTGAAGCTCTCCACAACTTAGCAAGACCTTGTTTTAAAATAAAAAATAAGAGCTGGGCGTGGTGGCGTATGCTTGTAATCCCGGCACTTGGGAGGCTGAGACAGGAGGATTGCGAGGTTCGAAGGCAGCCTCAGCTACTTAGTGAGACCTTGTTTCCAAATAAAATAAATAATAGGTCTGAGAGTGTAGTCCTGAGGTAGAAAGTTCCTGGGTTCTATCCCAGTAGCACACACACACACACACACAAAAAAAAAATAAAATAAATAAAAATAAAAATAAAACTGAGCTGGAGGTATAGCTAAAAGGTATAACATGTCCCTGGGTTCAATCCCCATTACCACACAAACACAAAGAAAAAGAAAAAAAGAAAAAAGAAAAGAAAAGAAAGATGTCGATCTGGGGATGTGGCTCAGTAGTAAAGCACTTTGCCTAGTATGTGTGAGTCTCTGAGTTCAATCCCTACTACGAGAGAGAAAGAGAGGAAAGAGACAGAGAAAGAGAGAAGGAGAGAAGAAAAAAAGAGTGTGTGTGTATTTGTGTGTGTGTGTGTGTGTGTGTGTGTGTGTGTGTGTGTGTGTTTTAAGACTGGGATTGGACTCAGGGGCATTCTACCTCAGAGCTACACCCACCTCTGGCCCTATTTTCATTTTTACTGAACTAGGATCTCACTAGGTTGCCGAGGGCTTGGCTAAATTGCTGAGGCTGACCTCAAACCTGTGATCCTCACTCCTGTCTCAGCCTGAGATTACAAGTACGCACCACCATGCTCGACTAAGCTTTGGTATTTTTTAACATGAAGCCAACCACTCTTAAACCACTTTTCTTAAAATTCTATGTATTAGTTCTCTCATGTCAGTGTCTACTCATAACATTACTATGCTCCATGTAT
Source organism: Muscardinus avellanarius (assembly GCF_963383645.1). Classification (NCBI taxonomy): domain Eukaryota; kingdom Metazoa; phylum Chordata; class Mammalia; order Rodentia; family Gliridae; genus Muscardinus; species Muscardinus avellanarius. The sequence continues at coordinate 82,083,769 of NC_137791.1, forward strand.
TGTTATACAAAACAATTATGGACATTATTATCTTCAGTCTATCACTTTTCAAAGAGAAAAGAAAAATGTTGCTCTTGATAAACAGAATTCAAGTTTAGACTTACTTGAGTCCTGGAAGATCTTTAACACTTGCTGTTATCTCTGCAGCTTCTGGAACAAGTTTTTCTACCAGTTCGAGAGGGCCCCAGAAGGATTTATTTTGTCCAAGAAATGTTTTCTTGGCTAAGGCAACAAAAACAAAGCAGTGTTTTACTATTCTTTATAGTATAATATAGTATTACTTCACTACACACACACATACTTCTTCCATCCATTTAATGTCCTTTTCAGGCGGTCCCATCCTAGGTTATTAGACAATTTGAAAATTATTTATGCTTTCAGAACACATAAATTTTATGAAAAAAAAAAAAACTTCTCTACTTCCCAAGGTTCAGTCCTTCCTTTTCCAGAAAGAATATGTGGCTTAGCCATATAATAACACATTTTAATAATTTAGGACTTAAAACCCTGTGGTATTAGTGAAAACAGTCCAGTGGAAAAGATCATGTTTCTCAAACTGAATACTGAAAAGGGAGGAAGAGCAAGTCCAGGTCCTGCCTCAAAAGCTTTTTGTTGCTGGGTACAGAAGTGCATGCTTGTAATCCCAGTACTCAGGAGGCTGAGATGGGAGGATTCCATGTTCAAGGACAGCCTCAGCAACTTATTGAGATTCTCAGTAATGTAGGGAGATCTTGTTTCAAAATAAAAAGGGCTGGGGATACATAGAGCTCAGAGGTAAAATGCCCCTGGGTTCAATTCTCAGGACTAAAAAGAAAAGTAGAAAAAGGTTTTGGTTGAGTGGGAAGAGCAATGAAGCAATAGCCAGGAGACCTGAGTTTCTGCACCTGCTCTGTCCCTCACTGTGTGGCCCTGGGCAAGTTGTGTCTCATTACCAGCAGGCCTATTTTCCCTTTTAATTGCATGGAACTATTAGCTTTAATTGTTTTTCTTTTGTTTGTTTTTGTAGTAGTAGGGATGGAACCCAGGAGTCTTCTACTTTTGGGCTACACCCCAGCCCTACTTTGTATTATATTTGGATACAAAATCTTGCTAATTTGCCGAGGCTGACTTAAATCTGTAATCCTTCTGTCTCAGCCTTCCAAGTGCTGAGATTATAGACATGTACTACCATGCCCTGCATGGCTTTAATTACAAAAATCTGTATTTTTTAAGCCCTGTAAGTCTTTTAAGCCAACCACACCCTGCTCCCATACAGGTTGTATTCCAATGGATCAATATTATTAATTCAAGCCTCTTATTCTGTGGCTCCACAACAAATGCTTTCTTTTTGACTATGTATTACTAAGAAGCAGCTGCATGTACATTTGCATTGTTTGTTTTTTTTTTTTCCTTGTAGTACTGGGGATGGAATCCAGGGGCATTCTACCTCTGAGCTACACCTCCAGCCCTGTTTTTAATTCTTTATTTTAAAACAGGGTTTCACTAAATTGCAGAGGGCCTCACTAAGTAGCTAAGTTTGTATGCATAATTCCATCCTCCTGCCTCAGCCTCCTAAGTACTGGTATTACAACATGGGCCACCACGCCTGGCTCACAGCCCACCTTTCAAGCCATGTTTCAGACAGTGTTCCATCACCACGAAGAATTGCTGCAAGGGTGCATAGTCAGAGTCCAGAGTCCTTCCCAGGTTCAGAGCAGATTCAATCAAACCCTTGATACTCAGCTTGGCCATGTTCATCAGGTTCATACGTTCATTAGCCATGAGATAATTTGGATCTGCAGCCAAAGAAGGAGAGGATGAAGCCTGGTTACTGGCGGAATAGTACATCATAAAATTTCAGCATAATTTCACCATGTTGACATCTGCACTGATTGTAGAAAATCAATGGTAGGTAAGATTGTTGGTCACTTGTAAGGAAACAAGGAAGTGGCACCACACTATACTATTGATTTCTTCTTGGTTATGTACTTGCTGTGAAGAAAAAGATGTCAGTTTCTCTTAAGATCAACCTGAAGTGGTAAAAGTCAATGATATTATCAACTCTTAAGCCTTAAGTATGGCCTGTCCTCTCACGACACCTCCGCCACCACCCACTGGGCACCCATCACAGCTCACTACTGTGCCGCCTGCACACCGCTCTCTGCTCCACTCTTCTCTGCTCCTCATTCTCCACAGCTTATAAAGTGCTCAAAAAAGCCAATGTAGGAAAAAATGATAAAGTGCTAAAAAAAACTGTTCCAAATATATTGCATTATTAGTATGTGGCACTAGCACTTATCCAGGAGCTCACCACTTCACACATTGGAGCTGGCCCTCTTCAAAATGCTGTAGAGAGAAGATACTGAGAGAGTGAAGCCTCAACTGCTCTGTCCCAATTCACTGTGTGACCCTGGGCAAGTCACAGCACATTCTATGCTTATCAAAGAGTTGTCACTGGCCCCTGTGCACAGCCACCCATCAATGACAAAGCAAGTCAAAATCCATTTGTCCAACTCCAACCCCTTTGCTCTTGAGCACTATAGTTTATATAAGTGAATTGATGACTCCAGAAAACATTTGCCCTTTCCTCCAGATAATTATTTTATATGATTACTTTATTTACTTTTATTATATGGCTATCATTTAAGTATTCTTTTTTTGTGTGGTACTGGGGATGAAACCCAGAGACATTCTACCTCTGAGCTACACCTCCAGCCCTATTCATTATTCTTTATTTTGAAACAGGGTCTCACTGAGTTGCGGAGGGCCTAAGCAGCTGAGGTTGTCTGTGAACCGTGATCCTCCTGTCTGTCTCCCAAAGGCTGGGATTACAAGCATGTGCCACCACGCCTGGCTTTAAGTATTCTTTTTAGTCACTGAAGCAGGCTCATGACAGCTAAATGGCCCAAGGTCAAATAGTGCATAAGTGGCAGTATTTGGACATGGAGTGTGTGTATGTGTGTAGCACTAGGGATTGAACCCAGGGGCACTCTACCTCCAAACTATACCCCAAGACCTTTTTTATTTTTTGTACTGAAACAGTGTCTCACTAGGTTGCTGAGGCTGGTCTCAAACTGAGGTCCTCCTGTTTCAGCCTCCTAAATACTGGGATTACAGGCATAGGCCACCACACTTGGCTTGACTTGAATTTGACATGAAAGCTGACATTATTTCCATTGTGCCATGTATAGTTACATTGATAGGTTTTCAAATCAAAGTTCTTTCAAGAGCATGTGACTGTTGTATTTTTCCATATAAGAACATTTTAATAAACATTAGTCATGGGACTTATTTAGTTAGTGGTGGTAACAAAAATGAGGACAAAGTCACATAACTAGGAGTGATGATGAAGTGTACACTTCTGAAAACCAATCATTTAGCCAATACCTACTGCATCTCTTTAGAGTGAGTAACTAATGTTCATACAGCAAAACCTTGAAATGTTTTAGGAGTAACAGAAGGAAAAGTAAGGTATAGGTAACATTATACTAGTATTTAGTATGTTACATTGCACCCAGTTCCTGGTAAAGTGGAAATAATTTATTTGAAGCACTATAGTAGTTATTCTGTACTGCTTATTTGACAGATCAAAGCTTTTCTTATATAAGAAAAAAACACAGTTGACACTCAAGAGACTTTACCAGGATACCTAAGAGCTTTAATATAAGATTAAAACAACAAACTAATAGATATAGAAAGGAGCGCTTACTCTATATTGGGAATCACTAGCGATCAATAATTCCTAAGTCAGTCTACTTTGAACTTTTGCTGTCATTGGCTTTTAGTATAAAAATGGGCATAAAATGAATTGTCTTTGATTATGAAAGAACTAAAACTTAAAGTTCTAAAAAATTTCTCATAGTAAAACATCACACTAGTTTTACTGATTTATGAGAGCTTTTATAATTCCTCATTTATTAAAATTAACAGAATCTTAGAACCTTTAGATTGTCCATATAACTTTATCCATATCTATTTGTTCTCTTTAATGCTATTTAAAATATCATATGTAATTCTATTCAATAGAAATAAAGAGGAAGTTTACTTAAAAAACATTAGCTCTGGGTTGAAGTCTGTTAAAGGAGAATTAAGAAAATCGAATCAATAATCTATTTATCCTCCTTGCTACCTTTTCTTCTAACAGTCTAATCAGATACGAACTTTACTGAAATTAGGCCTTATTTGAAAGACCATATCCACCCACTTCTCTTAATATTTGAAATCAATCATCTGTTTGTGCAAATTGAACAATTATGTCACTTTAGGCACAGAATCTTATATTTTGAGGCCTCAATTTCCATATCAGTAGGATGAAAAGGTAGGCCTCATTTAGTAATTGTGTGTGTGTGTGTGTGTGTGTGTGTGTGTGTGTGTGTGTGTTTTATTGGGAATTGAACCCAGTGGTGATGGAATTCTACCTCAGAGCTACATACCCAGACCAATTTTATTTCTTTTTTGGAAACAGGGTCTCTCTAGGTTGTTGAGAAGTTCACTAAATTGCTGAAGCTGTTGTTAAACTGCTATTCTGCAGTCTCAGCTTCCCAAGTACTAGGATTACATGGATGCACCACCATGCTTGGCTTTTAGTAATTCTTTTATTCCATGAAAACCACATACTCATATTGTTAACACTGGCACATCGCAACAGTGTCTCCTAAGGGAAGAGGATATCAATTATCCTTGGACTACAGAGAAACAGCATGCTGTTTGGAAAACCAACAAATGATTCTGATACCAAATAAACTAGATCCTTGCTTCTCTGTGTGTGGTCCTGGAACATCAGCACTACATCACCAGGAAAGAACACTGTGATAAATGGGAGACTTTAGGCCCCAGTGGTACTAGGGAATCAGGTTCTGTACTTTCACCAGGAAGTGAAACTCCCATGCAACCTGTATGTGCACTGAAGTTTGAGAAGCTCAGACCTAGACGATTCCATTTCACAGCTGGCTTCATCAAGGGAATATAATAAGTACAATAGAAAGCTTGAGGAGAGAAACAGCTTAGAGAAGTATACAGTGAAAAATACTGCTCAGGAAAGTCAGTGAAATCCAAACCCGTTTCGTGAACAAGATCAGCAACACTGACATTTAGCCAAAGTGACCAATGGAAAAACAGAGAAGATTGAAACTGCTAAAATAATCAAGAATGAAAGACAGAATATTAATATTCATCTTAGAAAAACAACAATAAAGGAATATAATGGGCACAGGTACATCAACATATTAGCTAACAGATGAAATAGATAATTTCTCAGAAAGATACACACTACCCAAACTGACTGAAACAAAATAGAAAATCTAAGCGAGTGCAGTGGTGCACGCTTGTAATCCTAGTATTTAGGAGGCTGAGACAGGAGTATTGCAGGTTTATAGCTAGCCTCAGCTACTTACATGAGGCCCTACACAACTTAGACTCTGTTTCAAAATAAAGAATAAAAAATAGGGCTGGGGGTGTAGCTCAGAGGTAAATCTGAATAGAACTAAATATATAAACATACTAAATTATTAATAAAAAATAATCCAGCTGGGCACAGTGGTACACACTTATAATACCATAACTCAGGCAGTCGAGGTAGGAGGATAGCAAATTCAAAGCCAGCCTGGGAAACTTAGCAAGACCTTGTTTCCAAATAAAAAGTAAAAAGGGCTGGGACCAGTTGTGGTGGTGCACGCCTGTAATCCCAATACTTGTGAGGCTGAAACAGTAGGATAGCAGGTTGTGGCCAGCCTCAGCAATGCAGCAAGACCCTGTTGCAAAAAAAAAAAAAAAAAAAAAAAAATCAGGAATAATTTGTCTTAAGTCCCCAGGATATTGTACACTAATGCTCCAAATGAGATAACCCCAAAAGTAATATGGATAAAAGCATGATCTCAGTATATTTATTGTAGGGCCTGAGGCAGACCTTATGCTGTGAAATAACAGAAAACAGGGAGGAAATTATTCCAAATGGTGGAAACAGGTGAATGTAGTGAGGAGGAGAAAATGAGAAGCAGGGAGTTCTGACTAGAGAGAAATGAAAAAAAAAAAAATACAGCTAGGGTAGAGTCAGACAAAGGGTTCTCTAAAAGTAGGCTTGTGTAGTCATGAAGCAGATTAAAGTTCTACTTGGTATGATTAATTTGAGAGAATTATACAAAATGAACTGGGGTAAGTGGATCAAAATGGTCTATTATGAGGACCTGTAGTAGTTAAAAGGGTTGAATTGAGGAATCTCTGTTAAGGAAATGAAGAAATAAAAATAATAACCCAAGCTTTGCCTTAAGACTGAAACAGTATGCTGAAAATGAAAATAAAAGTCTGAGTAATTGATTTGGTGGGAGTGGTCAAAATAACCTTGTTTTTGGATACAGTAAGGGATATTTATGTGGAAGAAATCTCAACATATTTGTTGTCACATAGTTATAAATGAAAATTCAAGTTTGGAGTTGAAGAATCATGCATAGGGATAATAGAGGCAATTATAAGAAAGAGTTTTCACCAGAGTAGATAGTTTGAAGAAAATTAAAAAGACGTAGGATGCCAGGAGTGGTGGTGCTTGTAGTCCCAGTACTTGGGAGGCTGAGGCAAGAGGATTGCAGGTTTGAGGACAGCCTCAGAAACTTTAGCAAGACCATGTTTAAAAAAAGGGGGAGTGCTTTGGGTATAGATTGAAGGTTGAATGCCCTGAGCTGAATCCTTAGTACCAAAAATAAATAAATAGATAAATAAATAAATAAAAAGGATATTCAGTTAGTGGTTCATAGTTCAACTTTTTTTTTTTTTTTTTTTTTTTTTGGTACTGGGGGTGGAACCCAAGGGCTTTTTTATTCCCAGGCTATACTCCCAGACCTATTTTATATTTTATTTGGAAACAGGGTCTCACTAAGTTGCTGAGAGCCTCACTAAGTAGCTGAAGCTGGCTTCGAACCTGTGCAATCCTCCTGTCTCAGCCTCCCAAGCGCTGGGATTACAAGTGTGAGCCACCACACCCAGCTGGTTCAATTTTTAAGGTGTGCTAATCACAGAGTAGAAACAGTCATTACATTTCAGGAAAAGTTCTTTGGCTAGAGCTCAAATGTAGACAGTATATATTAAGAAGCAGTACCAGGTACTAGAGTGTCTTTTAAGATAAAGGTCACAATCTTTTAGTGGGTCATATAATCAATTTATTGTGTGTCCCATGTGGTTGGGCTATGTGCTGTTTCATGAAACTTTTTTTAGATTTATACAAATAAATGATGTATATACTGAGTACTGATGAAAAGATATTTTTAGCTATGTGTAGTGGTGCACACCTTTAATCCCAGTACTTGGGAGGCTGAGACAGGAGGATCACAGGTTCCAGGCCAGCAATTAGCAAGACTCTGTTTAAAAATAAAAAATATAAATAAAAAGGGCTTGGGTTTAACTCAGAGATACAATGCTATTAAAAAGGCCTGGAACCGGGAGTGGTGGTGCACGCTTGTAATCCCCGCGCTTGGGAGGCAGAGACAGGAAGATCACGCAGATTCGAAGCCAGCTGTGCTGGTTTAAGAGACCCTGTTTCCAAATAAAAACATGTAAAGTAGGTCTGGGAGTGTAGCTCGGAGGTAGAAGGGCTTCCAGGAACCCCAGTACCACCAAAAAAAAAAAAAAAAAAAGGCTGGAAGCCGGGAGTGGTGGCACATGCTAGTAATCCCAGCATTCGGGAGGCTGAGACAGGAGGAGGATGGTGGTTCGTGGACAGCCTCAGCTACTTAGTGAGGCCCTCTGCAACTTAGGGAGACCCTGTTTCAAAATAAAGAATAAAAAATAGGGGCAGGAGGTGTAGCTTGGAGGTTGAATGCCCCTGGGTTTCATCCCTGCAAAAAAAATAAAAAGGGGCTGGAGTTATGGGTGTGCTGGTGCATGATGCTTGCAATCCCAGTACTTAGGAGACTGAGTCAGGAGGATCCGGGTCTGTGGCCAGCTTCAGCTACTTGGTAAGGCTCTCTGCAACTTAGTGAGACCCTTTTTCAAAATAAAGAATAAAAAAATCAGGCTGGGGGTGTAGCTTGGAGGTAGGATGACCCTGGGTTCCATCCCCAGCACCACACACACACACACACACACACACACACACACACGGACAGGGGTTTAACTCAGAGGTACAATGCTATTTGGTTCAATCCCCAGCACCAAAAAAACCCCCAATACTTTACAGTAGTTTTTCAGTCAATTAAGTTTAAAGGACTGTAGTATATTGATAAGGAGCATAACTTTAAAGCCAGTCTGTGGGAGTTTGACTATACCCCAACTTTTCCCCAGCAGTGTGCCTTAGGAACTTTCTTCCTTCCTTTCCTACCTTCTTTTATTTTGTCTATTATTACAATCACTTTTTTTCCCTTGTGGAACAGGGATGGAACCCAGGACCTCATGCATGCTAGGCAAGCATTCTACCACTGAGCTACATCCCCAGCCATATTGTTACACTTTTTAAATTAAGATAACTAAAGATTCATGTGAGCTGGGTGTGGTGGTGTACTCCTGTAATCCCAGTACTTGGGATGCTGAGACATCCCAAGTTCGAGGATAACCTCAGCAAGTAGTGAGACTCTCATTAACCCAGTGAGACCCTGTTGCAAAATAAAAAATAGAACTGTGGATGTAGTTTGGAGGTAAAATGACCCTAGGTTCAATTCCTAGTAACACACACACACACACACACAGATTCACATGAAGTTGCAAAGAATACAGACACTACCTAGTTCTATAAAAGTCACGCCTTGTAAAAGTATGCAGTACATTTTCACAGCCAGGATACTGACACTGAATTACAGTCAAGACACAAAACATTACATCACCACAAGGATCAAAGGATCAATATTGGCCTTTTATAGACACACTTATTTCTCTCATGCCCCTGACCCCATCTTTAATCCATGGCAACCACTAATCTGTTCTTTGTTTCTATAGTTTTATCACTTTAAGGGTGTTAAATAAATGCAACCATAAAGCATGTAACCTTTTAAATTGACTATTTGAAAACTCAGCATGATTCTCTGGAGATTCATCAAGTTGTTTCATCTATCAGTAGTTTGCTCTTTTTTATTGCTGAGTTTGTTCTACTGGGAAAGCTTCTTAACTCTTGTCGGCTTACTTTTCTCATCTATAAAATGATGATAGGGTGTTTGTTTGTTTGTTTGTTTGTTTTTACAGTACTGGGGATGGAACTGAGGAACATTCTATGTCTGAGCTACACCCCTAGCCCTATTTTTTATTCTTTCTTTTGAAACTGAGTCTCACTGAGTTGCAGAGGGCCTCACTAAGTAGCTGAGGCTGTCCGCGAACTGCGATCCTCTGGTCTCAGTCTCCCAAATGCCGGGATTACAAGCGTGCACCACCACGCCCAGCTCTTGTTAAGCATTTAGAAATGCTTGGGACATACTAAGAACAAAAATGCCTATTATAATTATTTGTTACTCTATAAAGAGAACAAATTTACTTATTAAATGACCAAGTGGAACCTTCATTGAATAATTATGTGAGATAGCTAAGAAAATCTCTTATACATGTTTTCCATCTGTTTTTCAACATGGTGAACACCAAGTCTATACATAAAACAAATGTCAGCTGGGTGTGGTGATGCACACTGTCATCCCAGTACTGGGGAGGCTGAGACAGGAGGATTGCAGGTTTGTAGACAGCCTCAGCTACATAGTGAGGCCCTCTGCAACTTAGTGAGACCCTGTTTCAAAATAAAGAATAAAAATAGGTCTGGGGGTGTAGCTAAGAGGTAGAATGGTTCTGGGTTCGTTCTCTAGTACTGGAGGCGGGGAGAGGAAATGTCAAAGAAACAGCAATCTCAGGTACTATTTTACATAGGTATGTTATTCCCCAAATCCCAGTATTATCCTATTTCAACCCTCAGAGAGATAGTCCTGTAGCCAACTACAAAATCTGTTAAAGGGCTTCTGAGTATAGATAGAACTCAATATTTATTGAGAAATAAGAAGTAGTAAACTATGCTTTTTTGTGTGTGGTACTGGAAATCAAAACCAGGGGCATTCTACCTCCAAGCTACATCCCCAGCCCTATTTTTTTTTATTATTTTGAAATAGGGTCTCACTAAATGTAGAGGGCCTCTCTAAGTAGCTGAGGCTGGCCACAAACGGCAATCCTCCTAACTCCGCTTCCCAAATGCTGAGATTACAAGCGTGCGCCACCATGCCCGGCTAACTATGTTCTTTTTATTATTTAATATTTGGAGACAGGTATGGTGGTATATGTCTATTATCTAATTTCCTCAAGTACTTGGGATTCTGAGACAAGTATTGCAAGTTGAAGGCCAGCTTCAACAACTTGTGAGACCCTTTTTCAAAAAAAGGGAGGGATGGAGGTACAGCTTAGTGGTAAAGGGCACCCCCAGTACTGCCAAAAAAAACAAAACACACCCTTTTTATTTTCCTAATGAGTTACAAAACTCTTTTAGACAAAAATTACTCACACCAAATGGTATATAATGTAAGTAGAAAGCTGGGCGTGATGACACACGCTTGTAATCTCAGTACTTGAGAGGCTGAGCCAGGAGGATTGCGGGCTCTCAACAGCCTCAGCTACTTAGTGAGGCCCTCTGCAACGTAGACTTCGTTTCAAAATAAAGAATAAAAAACAGGGATTGGGGATGTAGCTCAGAGGTAGAATGTCTCAATATAGATGTAGAATACAACTCTGTACTAAGCAGACCCTTTACATTCTACTAGACACAAGTTAAAAACACACAAAATGTAAAACCAATCACTATAACAAACAATTGGCTATAAAAAGCTTCAGTATTGCTGAGATGTAAAAACAAAGACACAGACTGGGGGTGAAGCTCAATGGATAAGCATGCTCTTGGTAGGTGTGAGGCCTTATTTGTAATCCCCAGTATCAAAACAAAACAAGCCAGGTGTGGTGGCACAAGCTTGTAATCCCAATACGTGGAAGGGTGAGACAAAAGGACCACAAGGCCAGCTTGGGTAACACAGCGAGACCCTATCTAAAATATACAAATAAAGAGGCCAAACTGTTATGCCACATCCATAATAATAGATGAGAAATAGAATTGAAACTGCTCAATACTGAAGATCTTCTAATATAGTAAAATTTTAGCATTTCACAAAATTGTGATTAATTCCATGAGACAAAATAATTAGAAAATATTAAAAAGAATAAAATGAGTAAAGGTTAACAAGTACAGCCATTTCCTTCTTCTCGTTTTGAATTAAACAACAGTTGCATTCCAGAAGGACTTTTCTACAAAAGCCTTGAACAACATTATCATATAACATCTGACGGGTAATCTACTAAGATCATCAAGGTGCCAATGATTCACATCTCTGGGTATTTTGTGTGCTATACTGTTAAAGTTTCATTTTTTTTCCCTCTTTGGTGTTTCATCTGTAATAACCATCCATAAAATCTCCAGCAAAACCAAAATGAAATAGAAGAGGCTGACTCTTCGACGAGGCCTGCTTCTTACATTAGTTCTCTGTAGTAAAGAAATGGAAATTTGCCCGTGTTAAAAGTGAGGCGGAATAAGAACTGAAAAAAGGCACAAATCTTTTGTTTGCTCATTTTGAGACAGAGTCTCTATGTTTCCCGGCTAGTGATGAACTCAGGAGATCAAGTGATCCTCTTGCCTCAGTCTCCAGAGTTGTTGGGACCACTGACCACTGCTGAGCAAGAAGAACGCAGATGTTATGTAGCATTTTTCTGTAGTATCTCGCCTATTAAAGCCTTATACCTGATGGTACTGAGAGATAACAACAATAACAGTAATAGCAGTAATTAAGATAACAAATACTACTCACTAAATGAGTCAACATTTTTATTTCTCATCTATGAATTTATTCATTACCTAAATAATAGTGTTTTTCTTTTCATTGAATTATATGTAAACAGTTCTATTAAAAGTATAATCAAATATGGCATAAAAATAGTTTGACTCTAGGAAAAGAAATGAAACTTAGGACCATAATTTACTCACTCAAAGGAAAATATTGACTAAGATACTATTGGGCATCACTGGGAAGAGAAAACTGCCCTGGTTTTGTTCTGAGTGAGCAGATCTGCTGAAGACAGTACTGTCTCGGATAAGGATATCAAGAAGTTTAAGACAATCTCTGCTCTCATGAAGTTGACATTTTAACTAGAGGGATAAATATTAAGAATTAGAGAACAAATAAAAAGCCTTAACCTCTGAGTTCTGCAGGAGATAAGTGACTGGAGAAATGAATGAAGGCAAAAAACAGCCAAAACGTGATTAGTGGGGCATCTATCAGAGGCAAGGTGGGAAGGTGGAGGGAGGAAGTGCTCTGGGGGGTGAGTGGAAGGCCTGTCTGGGCGGAGCAGTGGTGTGTGTGCTAGAGAAGTAGGCACTGAAGCTTGGAGATAACTTTAGAAGCTTGGGCAAAGTGAAAGGATGTACAATGAGCAGAAACTCAAAATGTCCGCCCCCTTTTCCTTTCGGATTAAACCCAGGGCCATTCTATCTCCAAGCTATCTCCCTAACCCTTTTTATTTTTTATTTTGAAACAGGGTCTCACTAAGTAACTAAGGGTCTTGCTAAGTTGCTGAGGCTGGCCTCAAACCTGTGATCTTCCTGCCTTAGACTCCCAAGTACTGGGTCTACAGTTGTGTGCCACCACATCCGACTTCAATTTTTCTGTTTTTAGTATAAAATGTGTACACCACATTAGTTAGGTGTCACGTTTATAGAAGAAATAGTTATTGGTTTTGGGAAATGGTCATATATTAGCATTTAAATGCCACTTTTCAAAATAATTCCACTAGAAAAGAAATATGTGATAAAGCTGAAAGCGTTTAATACTATGGAAATCTACAAATCAGAACAACATTCCAGATCAAACGCTTTATTCTTGGAATCTGATTTTAACTGCTATAAAAGTCAGAGATATATCTATAGATCTATAATATTTATAGATCTATATATTACAGATATATTGATATATACACTTTGTGTGTGTGTGTGTGTGTGTGTGTGTGTGTGTGTGTGTGTAGTGCTGGGGATGGAACCCAGAGGCTTTCTACCTTCTGGCTACACTCTCAGGCCTATTTCCTATTTTATTTGGAAACAGGGTCTCACTAAGTTGCTGAGAGCCTAAGTAGCTGGGGCTGGCTTTGAACCTGTGCGATCCTCCTGTCTCAACCTCCCAAATACTGGGATTACAAGCTTACGCCACCATGCCCAGCCTTACATTTTTATATGTGAATACATAAGACAAAATTTGTACTTTTCCAACAAACAAATGAAAATAAGCCATAGAAAAACTTAATGTCATCTTGAAATATTGTTTCTTTTAAAATGTTATTTAACAAATATCCTAAAGGAAGGAGCAGTGTAAATAGACATCAATGCTATTTTACTTGGAACCACAAGCATAGAGATTTCTCAGTTCTTGCCATGAGAAATAAAACCTAAATCTGATACTACTTGTTATGGAAAACAACTAAAAGGTGGTTAGAAAATAAAAAAAAGGAAAAAAAAAGCTGAAAGATGTTGGTGTGGCACGCACCTTCTGTATCATCGCGCATTTGCTCCACCAAATCTGTCAAATCCTCCCAAGAGTCTTTGCAAACGGCAAAAAGAAAGGAAAAGAAAGATAAAATGTCATGCAAGCCAAGAAAGAAAAGTGCTATTAAAAACAAGCTTTCCAAAAGGACAACTGAAAGGGGAGTTCCCAGGATTCTTTCTGTTTAACACAGATTAACAGTGAAAAGGGCTGGGAATACAACCTACTAAGCAGATATCAGTTATGATTACTAAGTGTCTTTCAAAGCTAAGATTAGTTATTCCAAAGTTTCTAGTAAAAAGAAATAAAGATGCATATCCCATAAAATAGAGACCTCTTTTTGAACACCAAATTAGACTCTTTAAATTCTAAGTGTACACAACATTAACATCATTCAACATTTATTTTGATCACGTCAGTGAGGCTGGAAAAACATGTCCAGATTTTTTTAGACTCAAACAAGTGACTTTTCCCAAATAATTAACCAAAAAAAAAAATCTAAACACTGCCCATGTCCTTTCCTAAAACAAAAATACAGGATGCTACTTTGAAGATATACAAAATAAATCACTTAAAATTTGATAAATCCAGATGTTTATTCAGCATACAGAACTAGCAGGATCTGAGGCGGCACCACATAATCCACACAGTCATATTTCTGCAGGAAATAACTGAATACTCAGGTTACACAGGATGAAAAATATAAACTAGCCTCAAGAAAATCAAGACCTTTTTTTCACCAAACAAATTCAGGCAAGTATAGGAATTTTGTATCTGTATATATAGAACACTTAGAGAATGTCTTTCACATGAAAAGCATATAATTGCCAGTTATTGTAATTTTGTAGTAAACTGTTGCTAAAAAACATTTTAAGTAGATCTATTTGCATATGTTGCTTTCAGGTATATTTCTTTGACAATATAATAGGCCACCATCTGTGTTATATAAGAACACAGGTTCATAAGAATACACCTTTACCATGAGCATTACCTGCCCCACAGACTTGCTATGTAGATATTCCATTTCATTCTTTAAGTAGAAACCATTCTTGTCATCTAACAAAATAAGCCTAACTGTACTAAAGCAAAACATAAAAACCCTCCAAGATTTGCACAGAAAAAGATCCGAAAAGTCGTACTTGGTGGTACTGGGGATGGAACCCAGGAGCCTTCTACCTCCGGGCTACACTTCCAGACCTTTTTTTTTTTTTAATATATTTTATTTGGAAACAGGGTCTCTTAAGCCAGCTGAGGCTGGCTTCGAAACTGCACGATCCTCCTGTCTCAGCCTCCCAAGTGCGGGGATTACAAGCATGTGCCACCATGCCTGGTACAACCCTTTTTATTTTGAAAAAGAGTCTCACTAAGTTGCTGAGGCTGGCCTTACATCTGTGATCTTCTTGTCTCAGCCTCTCAAGAAGTGGAATTATAGGCATGCACCACTACTCCAGGCAAAGATAATACTTTTTACCTTAAACATGTTTTTCCAGGTCTGAAGAACTGTATTAGCCAGGTGTGGTGGTGCACATTGTAATCCCAATTATAGCAGGCTGAAGCAGGAGGATCACAAGTTCAAGGCCAGCTGGGGAAACTAAGTGAGAGCCTATCACTATCTCAAAATAGCTCAGTAACAGCATGCTTGCCTAGCATGTGCAAGGCTCTGGGTTCAATCCCCAATAATGCACAACACACACACACACACACACACACACACACACACACTCACACCATTTAATCATAATAAAGCATATTCACAAATCACAGAGAGGAGCAAGCTAAAGATCTGAAGGCCTGCCACTTGATACCATAGACAGGTCTGCATTAAAATTTTACTGGAGATAGTCCATAAATTAGTATTGTACAAATCAGAATAGTGCCAGATGTGTAATATAAATGTTAAAGCCCATGTAAAAGGGAGTTTCCAAAGTTACTTTGGCTAAGCTGGAGCAGAGTTCCCAATCAAAACACTGACTGACAAGGAAAGGGGTGTTCCCACGGCTTGTGGAGTGCCATGGACAAAACACAGCAACCACCTCTGCTCCAAACACCTCGATTAAATGGTTAAAAAGGGAGGGCTTAGCAATTCAGTAATCTTATTTTTTAGTTGCATATGAACAAAGATTTTTTTAAAAAAATTCTCATATCCAGAGATAAGAGATAAGGCTGGAATCACAAATAGGCTCTGAATTAAAACATGGCTTATGACAGAGGAGACACACGCGCCCGAGGACGCGGCAGCAGCGCCATACTGCCGGCGGCAGCGGCGAACTCAGCGGACGGCTACAGCAAGCCGAGGTGAGCCGATGCGGAACAGCCAGGCGGGATCTTTCGGCGCAGACAGCATTTAAAGCTCCCAGTGGCTGAGCTCAGCACACGCTGCAGGGATTCAGAGTGGAAATCAAAACCAGAGAAGAAAAAATACGCCAGCCTCATGGCCGAGGGCGTGGCAGAGGCGCCATATTGCCACCGGCGGCGGCAGCAGCAGTGAATTCACCGAGTCCAGTACAGCTACATCTACGTACTCAAGAACAGTGAGTCAAATTGCGGGCCACAGAGGAGAAATCCCAGTATTGTGCCTCCTGGGACTTGACCCAGTGAGGGAGTGGTGGTGGCAGAGATATCACACCATAGGAGAGCGTGCAACCTGGCACCCCCCATAGTTTAAAGCAGCCTCTATCGACTCCCTGGGTCGGAGACTCTGTGATACAACCCAGTAAAGGAGTAGTAGGGTCTGAGATAATACAGACTCGAGATCCAGAGCACCTTAAGTGAAGCCATAGTGACCCAAGGGAAGAACCCAGAGAAGGCACAAACCTCCGAAATCATGGGAAAGAGGAATAATACTGGAGCAATGAATGCCCACAACCCCACAACATCAGAACCCGATAAAACAGAAAATCAGAGATTTCTAGAAGATCAAATCAGGAAAATAACTGTAGAAATAATAGAGGTGCTTCGAAAAGAACTCAGAGAGAGCCAAAAAGAGATAAAGGATGCAATTAATGAAGTAAAGGCCTCAATTCAAAGCACAAACAACCGATTAGACCACATGGAGAACAGAATCTCGCTCTTAGAAGATGAGCAATCCAAAAATGAATGCATAGTTTCTAATCTAGAAAAAGATATCCAACAGCAGGAATCTGACATTGAAGAAATATGGGCCCATCTTAAGAGAGCTAACCTAAGAATAATTGGAATAGAGGAGGGAAAAGAAAGTGATACCAAAGGGATCAACAATCTCTTCAAGGAAGTAATAGCAGAAAATTTTCCAAATATAGAGCAAGAGGTTGATACACAGATCCAGGAAACTTATAGAACTCCCTTTAGACAGGATCCGAGAAGAGGATCCCCACGCCATATAATTGTCAAAATGACCAATGAGGAAGCCAAGCAGAGAATCTTAAAGGCAACAAAAACAAAGGGCCAAGTGACATTCAGAGGCAAACCAATTAGAATCACTCCAGACTTCCCAAACCAAGTCATGAGAGCCAGAAGGGCTTGGAGTAACATATTCCAAACTCTGAAAGAAAACAACTTTCAGCCAAAAATTTCCTATCCAGCAAAACTTTCTATCAAATTAGATGGAGAAATAAGAAGCTTCCATGACAAACAGAAACTGAAGGAATTTATGTCTTCAAAACCAGCGCTAGAGAAAATACTCAAAGAGATTAACTACAAAGAAGAAATAGGTAACACTCACCAGAACCAGAGAAACAAGAGTTTCCATCCAACAGACAACTAAGATTGGTTATCTGTGGAGATTCATTATTTATGTTAGTCTTTTACCTATCTCTAAATTGTATTGTTTGCCTTTATTGTTGTTAATTTTTAGGATTTCTAGTTGGGATATTAATATACCTTCAGATATAGCATTTGGAAATATTTTATCCAATTCTATTAGTAACTTTTAACTCTGTTTACATTGTCTTTGGATATACAATATTTTCTTTTATTTTTTAGGGAGTTTGTATATTCTTCTGTTGCCTGTGCCACTGAAATCATATCCAAGAAATCACTGCCAATTTCAATGTTGTGAGGTTTTATGACCCAGATTTTCTCCTAAAAGTTTATAGTCTTAAGATTTATATTTGTATGTGGGATTAGGTAAGGGTCCAATTTTATTCTTTTCCATGTAATTATTATTTTTCAACAATATTTAGTTAAAAGATTATTATTTCCACCACCAAATCTTCGTGGAAACCTTGTCAAAAATAACTTGACAATATAGGGAAGAAGTTAGCTCTAGGCTTGTATTTAACTCCAATGGTCTATATATCTGCCTTTAGAACAGTACTACACTGTTTCAATTATTGTAGCTTTATATGGTTTGAAATCAGAAAATATACATCTTCTAGCTTTGTTTTTGCTTCGAGATTGTTTTGGGTATCTAGAGTCCATATTCCATATCAGGATAGATTTTTTTCTGAAAAATAAATATATGATAGTTTCACCTAAAAAAAAAGGAAAAAAATATTCTCTGGTAAGAAAGAAAGCAAAAAGAAATATTGAAATGTTATCTTTAAGTCATCAAAAGCTTGGTATCAGACAAATGAAACTGTTATGTGAGATTATCATTTTTAATTTTGGATAAATTGCTATAATACTAGATGTCAACCACTAAGCCAAGCATGGGAGGGAGGGATGGGGAGAGAATGGGGTGGGGATCGGGTGGGGGCTGACTGGGCGATGTGTGCATGTATGTCTACAAAAGTTTGTATCCCACTATGATGTATGAATACAGTGCACCAATAAAATAAAAAAAATAACAAAAAAAAAATAAAAATAAAAAAGCAAAAAAAAAAAAAAAAAAACATGGCTTATTTAAAAATTACTTAACTATTTTCCTGGCTATAATTCTGCTTCAGGTCTAATAGAAATAAAACAGCAGATTAATGCTATAGCTCTGGAAATAAATATTTAATCAGGTGGTACTGTAAACTATTTGCTCTTCAGTTTCACGGCAAATCAATAATGAAAGCAGTATGGTCTGATAGAGGGGGCCCTGGCTTTGGTGTAGAGACAGAGCCGGGAGGCAGACACTGCTCCAACATGGCCATGTCCCTGACAGTTACTTCTTCACTCTGGATGAAGGATCTGGCTTTAGCTCCTTTTCTCCAGAGAAGTACTTGAATGGGCTCAAAAAGCGCCCCTCTGAGCCGGCCATGGTGGTGCATGCTTGTAAGCCCAGAATTTGGGAGGCTGAGAGAGAAGGAATGTGGTTCACGGACAGCCTCAGATACTCAGTGAGGCCCTTCGCAATTCAGGGAGACCCTGTTTCAAAATTAAGAATACAAAATAGGGCTTGGGTTGTAGCTTAGAGGTAGGATGCCCCTGGGTTCCATTCCCAGTACTACAAAAAAAAAAAAAAAAAAAAAAAGCACCCCTCCTTTGTTCATGTATTCATGGCTGTGAAATCTCTCTATTACAACCTCTTGCTAGTAGCATCAATGTGGACAACCTCGGTACAGTTATATTTTGCAAGGCCTGGGAGTAATTTTGTCTCCTTGAGGTGATGAGTCTTTGATTTGGAGCATTAACTTTTAGAAATGCATTAGTTTTTTAGGAGAACACCTTCCTGAAGTCTAAATACTGACAGATCACAAATAACTCATTAAAGGACTGTTATGGAAATTAAAAACTAATGAATTTATAAAGTACTCAGCACATAACAGGTACTCAATGTCAACTTCAGATTTAAAAGAAACAACTCTGTGCCATGTGTCCTGGTTTGGCTATAAACTGGTTTTTTGTAAGTATATTTGCCACAATAATTAAAATAGGGTGAAAGAGATTTAATAAACAACTAAGCTAAATATGAAACTCAAAGAAAAATAAGCCAAATTAAGTACAACAGATGACAAATTTAACAGCAAAAGTGCTGTTTAATGATACAATTAGCTTGATAACATAATAGTAACTGTTAGCAAAGGAATCTTAGGCCACGTTTCATTAATGCTAAGAGGATCTGTTCTAATGCAATCTAGGTCAAGGTGTATCTGTTTACTATAGTATACTAAAACAAAACAAAAAAAAATCAGCAAAGAATAACAGATAGTCTTAGAAAAGTTAACACATTCAGTTACCAGTACTTGAGCCATTTAATACTGACAGAGCATCTATGGAATGCAAAGGACTTAGTACCTAAGTATGGCCGCAGAAGCTACTGAAAGACCCGGAGAACTGACCTTGAGGAGATCTAAGTTAACTACCACACCAAGTTAACAGGCAACTGATATAAGAGACAGGAGTGAAGATAAAATAGATTAAGTCCAGGGAGCAGGAGACACCAGAAGCCTAGAGTGGACAGGCCCTGATGGGGAGTGAGGAGACAAGGAAACCGGTCCCATTGGTAAACCTTCAACCTCTTGCCTCAGTGGCTGCACTGACAGAGACAACATCTTTGATGTCTCCTTAAGTTGAACTTAAGGCCTTGAACCTGTAATCCTCCTGTCTCAGCCTCCCAAGTATTGGGATTATAGGTGTGTGCCACCATGCCTGGCTATTAAATTTTTTTAATGTTTAAAGTACCATACCAGTGTGTATAAAATAACTTTTTTTGTTTAGTGGTACTGGGGATGGAACCCTTCTACCTCTGGGCTACACTCCCAGACCTATTTTTATATTTTTTAATTTGGAAACAAGGTCTCTTAAACCAGCGAGACTGGCTTCAAACCTGCGCGATCCTCCTGTCTCCACCTCCCAAGTGCAGGGATTGCAAGCATATGCCACCACGCCTGGCTGTATAAATATTTTAAACACTGCTATTTGACCTAGAAATTTCTCTTCTAAAAATAAAAATTGGTAAAATGTTAAAGTTGTACATTTAGTGATGTACCAAAATGATCTGTGGTAAGAAAAGTCAGAAACAACTTAAATGTGTAAAATAAAGCAACAGTCAAAGAAATTGAAACTTTCAATCAAATAAAGAAATTAAAGTGGTAGAGATTTCTTTTTACTGGCGTGAAAAAAATCACGGGGGGGGGAGGGAGAAAAGCCAGATCACAGCACAAGTACACCATGGTCTTAGATACATAAAAATTGTGTGAGAGCCGGGTGTGGTGGTGCACACTTGTAATCCCAGTACTTAGGAGCTGAGACAGGAAGATTGCAGGTTCGTGACCAGCTCAGCTACTTAGGCTTCCGCAACTTAGTGAGACCCTGTCTCAAAATAAAGAATAAAAAATAGGGCTCGGGGTATAGCTCAGAGGAAAAATGTCCCTGGGTTCAATCCACAGTACTGCAAAAAAAAAAAAAAAAAAAAAAAAAAAGTGTAAGTTTCTAAGTGAATGTTGTGTGTATGTTTGTGTATTTTTTTTTTTCTTTTTAGAACTGGGGATTGGCCGGGCGTAGTGGCGCACGCTTGTAATCCCCGCGCTTGGGAGGCAGAGACAGGAGGATTGCGCAGGTTCGAAGCCAGCCGCACGCGCTGGCTTAGGAGACCCTGTTTCCAAATTTAAAAAATGTAAAAATAGGTCTGGGAGTGTAGCCCGGAGGTAGAAGGGCTTCCAGGAACCCCAGTACCACCAAAGGAAAAAAAAAAAAAAAAAAAAAGAACTGGGGATTGAACCCAGAGTGTCATACCTGTAAGGCAGGCACTTTGTCACTGAGCTACATCCTCGCTCCTACATGTATATATTTTGGCAGTACTGGGAATTGAACCCAGGGGCATTCTACCTGAGCTACACTACCAACCCTATTTTTTATTCTTTATTTTGAAACAGGGTCTCAGTAAATTGTAGAGGCCTTAGAGTCTTTGATCCTCCTGTCTCAGCCTCCCAAGTACTGGGATTATAAGCATGTGCCACCATGCCTGGCTCTGTGTATATCTTTAAAAAATTTTTGCTACTAAATATTCCAGTAGTTTTCTGCAGGTGTTAGAATTTTAGGTGAATTGTACTATTTTGTATTTTATATTATTTTGTATTCTGTAATGTTTACAATGCAAATATATTATTTTGGTGAGGAGCAAAATAGTTTTCATTAAAATATATACATAAAAACACTAAGGACATTTTATTTTCTAAAAATCCCATTTATTTTTAAAAATCCCATTATTTTTAATACACTAACACAGAAATTTTAACTTGGAAATATTTAATTAGGATAAAAAGTAAATACTCAGGGGCCATTTGGGGACAAGTCTGTTTCACTGCCCCTCTATATAAGTGCATCTAAGCTCATTAAATCCTGTTTGTTCTCTGGGAAAAACTCAAATAACAGACATGACAAAGGAACAGATTTTAGGATTTACTCCCCTATGCTCGAAAGCACTTCACAGCAGACTGGTGTGGCCTTGAGGAACCGCAATAAAAAAACATGCCCCATGAAGCTCTCCACCCCCACCCACCCCCACAAGGAACACTAACAAAAGCTCTAAAAAATACAGACTCACAGCTGGAAAGCAGAGGATACAGTCCATGTGCTCCTGCCTCTCCAGTCAGCACTTAGTAACCAGGCTTAGGACTTGGCCAACTTGGATTTCATTCTGAGTGCCATCACCAAGCAGCAGTTATCTAAACTGGAGCAACTGGAATATGACTCCTATTCCAGTGATCAGCTTAGGACAAATGATCTTTGGGTCATCTGTGAAGCTGACAGTCCAGAGATGAGTCTGCGGGAACTCCATTGAGAATGGCCGAAGTTAAAGAGTAAAGAAGATCTGTTCTAAAAAAGGTTCAGAAAAATCTCCCACTAGAGCAAAGACTATAAGGCACCATGATCAACCACAGTGTGTTCCGCACTGCAGGAGTATGGGAGTCAATAAGAAACTGAAAGTCGACCTGAAATGGCAGGGTCAAAGCCGATCTTGTGCGCAGCAGGTTAATCAGCTCAGAGGCAGCACACAGCTCATCTGCAGTTTATATAGGAACTGGGGGATAAGAACAAATCCACTAGTGCAATTTCCACCCAGATTTTGATTACATAAAATCCCAGGGGCTAGATGAGTAAAACTTACCTGGAAAGCGTGAATAGCTAGTTTTCAGAGCAGAGAAATAAGAAAAGATGAACCCTATCCAAAGAACTTTGCCCTCTAGGCTCCTGAGATTGTATTAAAAGCTAAACCTTCTTGTTTGAGAAGTTCTCAAAGACTGCCTTGTGCACATATAATCACAACTCTGAGAACCTCATAATGTAAACCTAAGGCTAACCATATGGGTAGTAGTGTGTGTGTGTGTATGCATTTTTTTTGGGGGGGTAGTACTGGCGACTGAACTTTGAGGCATTCTACCTCCAAACTATACCCCCAGCCCCATTTTCTTTTCTTTCTTTATTTTTTTAGTACTGGCAATTGAACCTATGGGCATTCTACCTCTGAGCTACATCCCCAGCCCTATTTATTATTCTTTATTTTTGAAAAAGGGTCTTATCAAATTGTGTAGGGCTTCACTAAGTAGCTGAGGCTGGCTTGAACCTGTGATCCTCCTGTTCTCAGCCTCCCAAGTACTGGAAGATTACTTGGGATTACAAATGTATGAGACCATGCCCAGCTTCTTATTTTCTGTTTTGAAACAGGGTCTCATTAGATTGTTGAGAGTCTTGCTAAGTTGCTGAGGCTCGTCTTGGAACCTGAGATCCTCCTCCTCAGCCTCCGAGGTACTGGGATTCCAAGGATGCACTATCATACCTGGCTAAAAATTATATTTTTTAAGCATCAGTTTTTTTTTTCTTTTGGGTTTCAAATGGACAGTAGGGATTTTTTCTCCCCAAAATAATACACAAATGTAAAATATTATACATAATTATTGGAATCATAGATTCAGTTTTAGAAGCCCTAAAACAGACTGTAGTGACGATGCCATGAGGTTTCTTGATTAAAAGACTTCCTCTGAGCTGGGCGTGATGGCTCACGTTTGTAATCCCAGTGCTTAGGAGGCTGAGACAGGAGGATCGCAGAGGTTCGAAGCCAACCTCAGCTACTTAGTGAGGCTCTCAGCAACTTAGTGAGACCCTGTTTCCAAATAAAATATAAAATAGGTCTGGGAGTATAACCTGGAGGTAGAAAGCCCCTGGGGTTCTGCCCCTAGTACCACCAAAAAAATAAAGACTTCCTCTGAGAAATGTTCACTGGGATATGCACTGTTTTCATTAAAATATATGCAGTACCCAAGCAAGATGGGGCTATACTAGTCTACAGTGATCATTAATGAATAAGAGCATGGTATTAAATGTCAATGGAGCTATCTGTTTAGCAGCAGACACTTCCCACAACCACTGAAGGAAAAACATTTTCTGTTTCATCTTGCGTGGATCACATCATCCTTTGGGAGATGTGGTCACTCTAAATCTACCCTGCTTTGAATTCCATGTCCCGGTTCCAAAGATAACAGGCTTGTGTTTGGCAACCCAGCAGCTCACATTTGTTTTACAGCATCCTTTGACATACCGTTTCATCTCTTTACCTTGACTATGAACTCACGGAGAGCAAGAGCTATCGATTTCTTTACCCCTAGGACCGAACTTTGCATTAAGGGATAACCAATAAATATTTATGACCAAATAACAGACCAAAACACATTCTTTGCATGTAGTGCACTATCACTAGTATATGCGTGGATGTTTCATATCTTAACACATAAAGTGAAAATGACAGATATCTAAATAAACACCAGCAAATGCTACCACCGGGGGGGGGGGGGGGAAACAACGGATTCATTCAATATATAATTTCCCTTCCTCCTCCCTTTCTTTCATGTGGCACTGGGAATTGAACCCAGGGGCATTTTACCTTCTGCTACACCCCAACCCTATTTTATTTTTATTTTGAAACAGGGTCTCACTAGGTTGATGAGAGTCTCACTACTTGCTGAGGCTATTCTCAAACCTGCGATCCTCCTGTCACAGCCTCCCAAATACTGGAATTACAAGTGTGTGCTACCGTGCCCAGCTATTTTTTATTTTTGAAATAGGGTCTTACTAAGTTGTTGAGGTTGGTCTCGAACCTGTAATTCTCCTGTCTTAGCCTTTCAAGTACAGGATTACAGGAGTGTGCCACTATGCCTGGCTCACTTTCCACAACCTAGTGAGACCCTGTTTTAAAACAAAAACATTAATAATAATAATAATAATAATAATAATAATAATGATGAAGGGCCAGGGGTGTAGCTCAGGGGTAGAATGCCCCTACGTTCAATCCCTAGTAACACACACACACACACACACACACACACACACACACACACACACTTATAGTTGCCTTTGTTACCAAGTAACATATTTTACTATATTAAATTGATCATTTGTGCATCATTTCTCAATGTTGGATTTTCCATCCCTAAAAAGATTGATAGAGAGGCATGTATTTCTTAATGGCTGAGTTTTATCTTTAACCAATTATTTTCTTGTTCACAAAGGTCCAAGGAAAGGCATTGCTAAAACCTGAGTTCAAGCTACTAATATTAACTTTTAGTTTAGTAAACAATTAAGACTACTCTATAAAATCAGATACAAAAACAGAACTATAGTTCTGTTTGGGTGTGGTGGTACAACTCTATAATACCGGTATTGAAGGCTGAGACAGGAGGACTGCATGTTTGAGGACAGCCTCAGCCAGTACTAAAACTCTCAGTAACCTAGAGAGACCCTGTTTCAAAAAATGAGCGTTTTGGAGCCAGGCATGGTGGCACACGCTTGTAATCCCAGTGCTTGGGAGGCTGAGACAGGAGGATAGTGCAGGTTAAAGCCAGCCTCAGCTACTTAGTAAGACTCTCAGCAGCTTAGTAAGATCCTGTTTCCAAATAAAATATAAAATAGGTCTGGGAGTATAGACCAGAGGTAGAAAGCCCCTCTGTTCCAATTCCAGTACCACAAAAAAAAAAAAAGAGCTTTTTTTTTTTTTTAATCTTGGGGATAGAATGCCCATGAGTTCAATCCCCAGTACCACACACACTCAAAAAAAGTGTAAATTAAATGGTAATATGTTTATGAAAATGGTAATATGTTTATGAATATGGTTTAAACTATTGTAGCTCCAACTCTGTAACTACTAATACGAACTGCTACTGTTCATAGGGTGCTTTACAATAATGATGTCACTTAATCCTAACATATCAAGTAGTTACTATTAATATTACCAATTAGGAAAAAAGAAAAATAAGACCTGTGCAAGGTCACATGGCCACTAACCACTCCCTTATATTACCTCTAAGTTAATGACCATCCTGGTACGTAAAAGCACCAGTAGCCAAATCAGCATCATTACTGTTGTTCTTAGGTTTACTCCTATGTCGAGTAACAACGTTTCCTGTAATCTAATCAGTATCCACCCAATATTTTTTTCCAGTGTTAGAAGTTGAACCCAGGGCCTCATGTTTTCTAGGCAAGAGCTCTACCACTGAGCTAAATCTCCAGCCCCTACCGTCCACTCAATTCTATCAGACTTAATACATATTCAACTGACTTTTTTCATGATCACTTTGGATTTTGTGCCAAAATACTATTTGGAAATTTCCAATTCTTCAGAAATAATATTTCTTTCATAGTCACAAAAAAGTCTTACTGTAAACATTTAACTTAGGGCACTTTAATAAAGCTTACTTTTAGCCAGGCGTGGTGGAGCACGCTTGAGGCTGAGACGGGAAGAGTTCTGGTTTGAGAACAGCGTTAGCAAGTAGTGACACTCTCTATTAACCTAGTGAGACCCTGTTTCAAAATTAAAAAATAGAATAGGGCTGAGGATGTAGCTCAGAAGTAGAAGGCCCCTGTGTTCAAATTCCAATACAAGAAAGAAAGAGCCGGGCGTGGTGGCACATGCCTGTAATCCCAGTACCTGGGAGGCTGAGACAGGAGGATTGCACAGGTTCGAAGCCAGCCTCAGCAATTCAGTGAGGCTCTCAGCAACTTAGTGAGACCCTGTTTCCAAATAAAATATAAAATAGGACTGGGAATGTGGCCCAGAGGTACAAAGCCCCTGGGTTCCATCCCCAGTTCCACACACACACACACACACACACACACAAAAAAAAAAAAAAAAAAAAGAAAAAAAAGAAAAAGAAAGAGGGAAAAAGAAGGAAGGAAGGAAGAAAGGGAGTTAATTTTAAATTGAGGTCCTTTTAGTCTGGCATGGCAGCACATGCTTGTAATCCCAGTAGTAGAGAGGCTAAGATGGGAGGATCACAGGTTCAAGGATAGCCTCAGCAAGTAGTATGACTCTCATCAACCTAGTAAGACCCTGTTATATGGAGCTTGGAGATAGAGCTTGGAGATACAATGCCTCTGGGTTCAAATCCCAGTATCACAAAAATAAATAAATAAATAAATAAATAAATAGAGGTCTTTTTAACTTGCCTGCCACTAAAACCATACAAATAACCCCAACATGATAAAGAGTAATATGGAAGAGAAAAAACAAGAGCTAAAAACTGGACATTTCATTTAAGAACTAGTAAGGAATTTGAATTAGAACATAAATTCTATTAAAAAATAAGGCCACTGAACCCTTTAAAGGCAATATACATAGTATATTTTTTATGGAACCCAGGGGCATTCTACTTCTGAGCTACACCTCCAGTCCTATTTTTAACTCTTTAATTTGAAACAGGGTCTCCCTGAGTTGCAAAGGGCCTCACTAAGTAGCTGAAGTTGTCTGCAAAATGGCGATCCTCCTGTCTCAGTCTCTCAAATGGTGGGATTACAAGTGTGTGCCACCATGCCCAGCTAAATATTTTTTGTTATACAACACTAATGCTATTTTTTTTTTTTTTTTTGCAGTACTGGGGATGGAACCCAGAGGCACTCTACCTCCGAGGTACACCCCCAGCCCTATTTTTTTTATTCTTTATTTTGAAACAGGGTCTCACTGAGTTGCAAAGGACCTCACTAAGTAGCTGAGTCTTCCTTGAACCACAATCCTTCTGTCTCAACCTCCCAAATGCTGGGATTACAAGCGTGCACCACCACATTCGGCTACTAATGCTTTTTTTAAAGTTAAATTCAATTCAGTCACATTAAACACAAAATGCGAAAAGCCTAGACTTCATTTTTGTGTATGTATTTGTGGGGGGTACTGGGAGTTGAACCCAGGGTCAATCTACCTCTGGGCTACACTCCCAGTCCTATTTTGTTTTTATTTGGGAACAGGGTCTCGCTAAGATGCTAAGAGCCTTACTAAATTGCTGAGGCTGGCTTTGAACCTGTGCAATCCCCCTGTCTTAGCCTCCCAAGTACTGGCATTACAGTCACGTGACACTATACCCAGCTTCAGGACTTCATTTCTTTAAAGATTATCTTTAAGATATTAAAAAAATTCTACATACAAATTGCTAATTAGGTAACCTTGTTATAGGGTAACTTTTTTATAAACTAAATCACAGCTGTAGCTGAATTTATTGTTAAACATTTGAATTAAATTAAACCTTGTCCTTTGTGTTTGTGCAAGTGTATACACAATCCATTTACTGAAGAATTTCTGAAAAAAGTCTTATTGTTCTCCTGATCCTTGAATTATATGTATTTGATTCAAGAATGTACTTCAAGAAATCCAGATGCAAAAGAGCACAAATAATATAAAGCATCTTGCTTCATTTTAGCAATGGTACAATTTCTGAAATTATTATAATGATGCTTAAAGGTATAATTAAGGTGTTCTACTTCTATTCTTGAGAAAAACAAAGGGCATATATTCACTAAACAAAGGGCATATACTCACTAAATTAGAAGCGCCTTTGCTCTGAAATTCCACTATGCTTTCAGAATCTAAAAATAAAGAATATTCCTGGCAGAACATTTCAATGGTAATACATGTTTTTCTAAATCAGAAAAAATAAATTTTATATAAACAAGAGTGCTTCTCTAGTGTTGACATGATACAAGGACAGTGAGCCATATCTCAAATCACTGAATATTCATGGAAGTCTCACTCTTCTTCCCCTTTCCATCATCCATCCTAAGAGTAGAAGTGCCCATTGGGTTAGTCATAATACATAGGTATCAGGGACTCACACCTTCTCTTCCTTCCGTGTTCTTCCTGGTGAAGGGAACCTACGGCCTGAAGTCCCAGACTTGACGTCTCCACAGCCCGCCTCCCTACAGCCCCCCAGGCACAGGATACATTCTACTTGTCTGGTCCCTTCCCTTTAGTGTTCCTTCACTCTCCTGCTTTAGTTTGTGATCATCATATTACATGGAACATTTTAGTATGGTTGGGGGTCCCTAGAGAATGTATATTCTTCTGATCCATCTCCCACATCACTACTGGAGTAATCATCCCATATCAAAAGCCTTATTTCATGTTAGTCCCAGACATAATGCACAGTAGTTTTTCACCAGTGTCAAGTCTGACTTCTCAGTTCAGCCCCTGCTTATCTTCCTAGCCTTGCACCCTGTCATGCCACCCACAAAGTGTGCTGTGTTCCTAACCACTAGCCATTCCCTGGCGTGGCCAGCACACTAGATACTACTTGACGCCCTGCCTCACGTCAGTTTGGTGATCATCTAGTTACCTCTCGAGCGCTGGCTCAAGTCTCACACCACGCAGCCTCTCCTCATCCCTCCCCTCTCCTTTCCTGTGAACTCAATCCTTGGACCTTGTGTTAGGAGAAATCTACTTGTAATCAAAATTGTAGATTTGCTCTTGTTTTTTTTTTTTTTTTTTTAAAGAGAATATATAAAAAAGAGAAGCTAGGTGTGGTGGTGGTATACAGCTGTAATCTCAGTACTTGGGAGGCTGAGACTGGAGGATTGCAGGTTCAAGGACAGGCTCAGCAACAAAGTGAGACTCTTAGCAACCTTGTAAAACAGTTTCAAAACAAAGAACAAAATAGGGTTTTGGGTATAGCTCAGGAGTAGAATGTCCCTGGGTGCCATGGGGTGGGGGGGGGAAGAGGCAGAGAGAGAGAGAGAGAGAGAGAGAGAGAGAGAGAGAAAGAAGAAGAAGAAGAAGGAGGAGGAGGAGGAGGAGGAAGAGGAGGAGGAGGAGGAGGAGGAGGAAGAGGAGGAAGGAGGAGGAGGAAGAGGAAGAAGAAAAAAAGAAGAAAGAGGAGGAATAGGAGGAGGAAGAAGAGGGGCTGCTGGGCTGCAGCAGCAGCCAGGGAGAGGGGGTGGCGATAGGTAGGTGATCACTTCATTGATGCCCAAATAAGCCCTAGGATAAGGAAGGGAATACTTTTATTCTTTTATTCCTATTTAAGGAGTAGATAGGCAGAAAGACTCAGTCCAGCCTACCTACACTATGGACTGCACAGTGAAGTGTAGGAACTCTGTCTCAGAAAACAAAATTTGAAAACCACAGGCTTCTATGCTGAGGCCACACACATTCAACCTATATCATCATCTTAAGAGGGTACATTTTTGCCCATTTTCTTTTGTGGCAGTCAGTGAGTGGGCTCCACTGCAGGATTTGTTTAGTCAAGAGTCTTTTTATGAATCAGCAAGGAACTAGTCTTGATAGTGCTGTGTGCCCAAACACCAGGGCCTCATTCTGTCAATAAGAGGAGATTCACTAGTCACTGACCATTTCATAAATGCTTATAGCTAAATTAAATCTAACAATTGTCATTGGTATTGGCAAGTAGACATTTCTTGGGTTCAAATGACTGTTGGGACACCCAGGGTTGGCCAGTGGGGAAAGGAAATGAAACCTGCATAGAGCACTGCCTGGTTCCCTAGATCATTATATTGATATCTGCTTTTAGGGATCTGTGCTGTGTTCCTTCACTATTTTTATTTCTAATCACTTGAAATAACTGTCTTTTGTCTACTTTAAGGCAAAATCTTTTCAATTTTCTTCCACATCCTCTACAACGGACAAAAGGTTTTGAAAATATCATATTTGTCTGACTTCCTTAATCAAAGAATGTGACCCTTACAGCTTAGTTTGCAGTTCTCACACAATTCCCATATTATTATTTTCATATCTGTGGCAATAGATTTCTCAGTGAAGAATTCAAAGAGCATCACTAACACATGCTTACAAGAGCCAAACAAGTTCACTTTTGCTCTCATAGACTCTTGCTCAAAAACCAACATATATCTAAAGCACTAAAATTGTTATTTCTGAGATACTGATAAATGATTTTATAAGGGTCTATTTCATTATTGAATCATTTTCAAAATAAAATTTTTTCAGTAAAAACGTGAAAACTGAGACATTTACTAAAAGACTTCTTGCCAGCCTTTTTTTTTTTTTTTTCCAGTGCTAGAGGATTGAATCCAGGGCTTTGTGCATGCCAGGCAAGCACTCTACCACCAAGCTACATCTCCAACCTCCTTGATAGCCTTTCTTCCTAAAGGTTTGTTAAAGCTTTGGAGGCTGTTTTAAACAGTACTGCCATTGTATGAAATTTCAGCTGATGTCTTCTAACCCCTGGGCACATTCTGAAACATAGCTAAAGGAAGCTGTCGAACTGACAAATCAATTGTTAAAAGATGTAGAAGGTCTTAAAAATGACTTAAGGCTTGTTCTTAAAATACATACAAAATGACTGCTTTGTGTTTTATGTTAACCTTTTCTAAAACTTTCTCAAGGCCAAGTCTGACTGGGAAGATAAAATTTTATCAAACACAAAGGATGAAATCTGAGTCATAATATGATTGCAACAAGGTCAAGGGCAATAACTTTTCTAACTCTGATCTGTGCAATTCATCTTAGACACTCTGTCCTATACACATGCTTCAACACCAGGCAGATGTTTACAAAGAATTTCTCACATGCAAGCATTTTTATCTTCACTCTTTTAAGGGCAGAGAGTAAACACAAGCTGAGAAGTCACTGAATTAAAAAGAAACAAAACCATTTGCAGCTTGGCATTAAGAGAACTAAGGGGTAGAAGCTAAAAGCCCCTAACAATTTAGGGAAGGTTCTTGGAAAAATGAGTCAAGAGACCACAAAGACTTCAAGGACACTAGAGTGGAAATTTCACATGAGTTATAGTAGTTAGCACAAATAACTTAAAAAAAGCAATTGGCTACAGAGTCTACAAATAGGGATGGGATTATCATATTAATCATGTTAGCCTTTTCAAGACATTATATTTTTTAAAGTACATATTTATTAAATAAGTGCTAAATATAAAACAGCTTTCTTGTCTAAATTAATATAAAAAAGAAAATATTTTATCAAATATTTTCTAAATTTCATAGCCTGTTTAACATTATATCCTAAAGACAGGACACTCCTGTAATGTTTCTACTTTATTTATCATGTATAATCCTATAATTATAGTCAGGTTGCCCTAATTTAATATTAAGAATCACTATCACTTCTATAATGTTTTAATATACAAACAAAATAAATAGCTTTTTTATTATTGATTAGGATCAGATTGTGATGAGTGGCCTCAAATTTCTCTTCAGAGGCCTAAAGACAAAGAACTCTAAATGAGCACAAACATCTTCTGAAAGGAGGCCTCAGGGGGTGGGAAAAATATTTTTTCCCAGCGAAAGAGGGGAGCTGGTGGTAGGTAAGGATGAGTGGCTTTCAGGACTGTTATTTAGCTTGCAGCTTCTTACCTCTCCAGCCCCTCCCAGCCCCTCTAACAATGAGGATGATGTGGAGACACTGGTGGACGGATCTGACCATACCTTCGTGGGTAGGCTCTGGGTCAGGTGTGAGTGAGATGTCATCCAGCTCTCGCAGACAGAGCCATTCTCCATCCATAGATACTCGGAATTTGCAAAGGTAGATGGTCTCCATGGCAGCCTGTGTGATCTTGTCGGTGGTGGGGGTTGGCATATCGGTCGGAGGAGTCAGAGCAGACATGATGACTCAGCTGGGACCACAACACACACACACAAACACACTCTTTCACACACACCCCAGAGGTATGTAAGACCTCCTCACCAAAAATCCCAGATCTGAAGCTCTGAAACAAAGCTTTCAGGAAAAGGGGTGGGGGAGGTTAAAAAAAAAGAAAAAGAAAAGGCAAATTACCCAGCAAAACCAACTGCCCAAGATTAACAATTCTGCCTTATCTTTTCTTATTGACAGTTCCTACCACATAGCAAAATAAGATGATGCTTGTCTTCTCCCAGTGTCCTCTCCTTTTATCTTCTCTTCTTTACCCTTTTTTCCAGCTGAGCTATATAGGCTTTAATTCCTGCACAGCCAAGGCTGCCTTAGCTGCCTTTAAAAAAAAAAAAAAAAAAAAAAAAAAAAACTAAAAAAAAAAAACTGGCCGTGACACAAGCAAGTGAATAAATCCTCCTCTTTTGTGCAGGGAAAAAAAAAACAATACAAAAGAAAAAAAGAATGAAAAATAAACCTATATTTTCAATTCAGCCTTAAAAAAATCCTGAACGGCAGAAATCACTTCCAGGATCTGCTCAGATGAGCCAGGATGCTGAGTTCTAACAGGATTGGCTGTGCGCAGTAAGCAGGGTGTTGACCAAAATGGCTGACTAATGAACTGAGCTGAAAATTCAGGCTCATGTGACCAGCTGCTCTGAACATAGGGCGAGCAATTCCCAGGATGCTTTATAGATGCTGCTGATGCGGGGAGAGCAATTAGGCTGCTTTCTCTCATCCTGTACAAACCACTTTCAGACTGTGCTAGTCAAACTGTGATCAGACATAATGCAATGCACAAATCGTCATCAATTCCCCTCACTTTAGGATAGAAGGGCTGAGTAACTGGAGGACAATTAATACTGAATAATAATCCATTGCAAAGACGGTAAAAGAAGCAATTAATTTACCAAGCATATAGTTTGCCTCTTTTGTCATTTATACACATAGCTGTTAAAATTCTTTATTACACTAAAGGAGGCATTTTAAGAAAAGCTAAGTAAGATGTTTAATTTAAATATCCTGGCCAGCATGATTATGTATGCTTCTAAACCCAGTACTTGGGAAGCTGAGACAAATGGATCTCCAAGTTCCCAGCCAGCCTCAGATACTTAGTGAGGCCCTCCAAAACTTGGTGAGACCCTGTTTTGAAATAAAGAATAAGGCTAAGAGTGTAGCTGGGAGGAAGAATGCCCCGGGTTCAATCCCCTAAGTACTACAAAAATAAATAAATATCCTATTTTCAGGCATTTATAATTTCCTTCTCCAAGTTAAAAAGAACTTTTTTTTTATGTGTGGTACTAAGGATTGAACCCAGGGGCATTCTATCTCTGAGCTACATCCCCAGCCCTATATTTTATTATTTTATTTTGAAACAGGGCCTCACTAAACAGCCAAGGCTGGCTGCAAACCTTCAATCCTCCTATCTCAGCTTCCCAAATGCTGTGATTACAAGCATGTGCCACCACGCCCAGCTGCAAAGAACTGGCCAGAAATGAAGTTGAAAAAGTATAATTTTATAGCTGGGCATGCTGGTGCATGCCTTAAATCCCAGGACTTGGGAGACTGAGTCAGGAAGGTTTGAGGACAACATCAGCAGTATAGTGAGACTCTCAGAAACTTAGTGAGACTCTTATCTCAAACATTAAAAAATGGGCTGGGAAAGTAGCTCAGAGGTAGAATGCCCCTGGGTTCAATCCTCAGCACACCACTGGGTTCAATCCTCAGCACACCACACACACACACACACACACACACACACACACACACACACACACACACACACACACACACAACCACAGTATAATCCTTCCTGATTGGTGACCATCTCCTCTTCTTTTGATATTGCTATATTTACATTTCTGCAGTATGCACATTTGCAACTCAGTGAGACCCTGTTTCATGTCATATTTTTAAAATCTTTTCATCCCAGGATGTATTGAAAACACATGACCATATTATCCTAAATAAGACCCCCACACACACACCTATATCATCCAAGAGGTATTTACCTTGATAGCAAAGGGGTGGGTACTTACTTTCTGAGTTACAAAAATGGCAAGGAGAGAAATGCTAAGGTCTTTCTTTGAGAGTGTTTTTAGGTAATTGAAAGCAAATTTGTTTTATTTCAAGGTTTGTTTTAAGAAGAACACACAACTTCAAGAAATATAACTCAAGACCCCTTCTGTTGTAGGAATTCTTATTAGCGGGGCACCTTGATTTTCCTAATTTTTTAAAATTAAAGGAAAACAATTACCTTAGATAATATTAGTATTGAATAAATTCTTCACCCTAAATTGAGACTGTGCTCAAATAAAAAATGTTAAGAACAGCCGGGCGTGGTGGTGCACACTTGTCATCCCAGCATTTGGGAGATTGACAAAAGAGGATTGGCAGGTTCGAAGCCAGCCTTAGCTACTTAGGCCCTTTGCAACTCAGTGAGACCCTGTTTCAAAATAAAGAATAAAAAACAGGGCTGGGGTGTAGCTTGGAGGTAGAATGCCTTTGGGTTCCATCCCCAGTACTGCAAAAGAAAGGAAGGAAGGAAGGAAGGAAGGAAGGATGGACGAAAGGAGGGAGGGAGGGAAAATAGAGTTTGGGGGTGTTGCTCAGAAGTAGAATGCTTGGGTTCCATCACCAATACAATGAAAAAAATTTATTTTAAATGTTAAGAACCAAATTCTGTGGTTTAACAGTCATTTTTGTAGGTGGAAGGCAGGTAAAGCAGTATAATGTAAGAATGTGTGTGCTGACTTATGATGGGGTTATGTCTTAATAAACTCCCTAAGTTGAAATTCAAAACTGCACTTCATACACCCAAACATCACAGCTTAACACCACAGTACAAGCAGACTCTGACTTACAGTGATTCAATGTACAATTTTACAATGGTGCAAAAGCGATATGCATTTGGTTGAAACTGTACTTCAAATTTTTAATTCTGAGTTTTCCCTGGGCTAACTAAATGCTGGACAATATCTAGAGATGCTGGGAGTGGCAATGAGCCTCATCTCCCAGTCATCCATACACCCACCCACGAGGGCTCACAACTGATATCTTATAGTGTGCTGCTGCTGCTAAGCTATTATGTTTGGTAGGTTCAGTGTACTAAATGCATTTTGGGGAGTACTAGGGATTGAACCCACGGCCTCCTGCACACTAGCCACATGCTCTACCACTGAACTACTACACACCCCCAGCTTCTACAAGCATTTTGGACTTATAATACTTGTAATTTATGAGGGATTGTAACCTTATCCCAAACCAAGGAGCATCTGTATATTATAAAGTGTTGGTGGTTCACCCTTGTTATTGCATAGCTGACTAGGAGCTGTCACTCATTTCCACTGTCCAGCTTCATGAGACAGTACCATAATGCATACTGCTAGACCAGAAAGAGATTAAAACTTAAAAATTCAGAGTAGTTTCTTCTGAATACATATCTCTTCTGAATACATATCACTTCTGAATACAGATCACTGTAAAGTTAATAAATAATAAGCCATGGACTGTCTGCATATATCTGCTTGTCTATATTTAGAAAGTAAAATTACCAAGTTATTAAGGAAAATGAAATACTCCTGATTAATTTATTCCCCTCATTGTTCCCCATATTATCCTACACTTTGGACCCAAAGTCATTCATTTATTCAGCAAGTATTCACTGACAGATGATCTCCACGAGAGGCAGTGACCTGGGGCCTGAATGTGCAGCAGTAAGGCTTATCTTTTCAAGAAAGCAGAGTATACATACTTAAATGCAGAATACAAATCATCACTTAACACATTCACTTTTTTTTTTTTTAATTTTGTGGCACTGCAGATTGAACATAGGGGCACTCTACCTCCAAATTAGACCCTCAGGCCTATTTTATTCTATTTTGAAACAGGGTCTCCCTAGGTTGATGAGAGTCTCACTATTTGCTGAGGCTGTCCTCAAACTTGAAATCCTTCTGTCTCAGCCTTCCAACTACTACACATTCACATTTAAATACAATTCAATTCCTTTTTAGCCAAATATATTTCCATTTCCATATAAATTACATTTGAATTTGTATTAAAACGAAAAGGAGGTAGATTTTTATGCCAAGTAATACTTCAGAATATGTACGTAGTCATTAAAACCTTTAAATTAGGCCAGATGTTGTGGTGCACACTTGTAATCCCAGTACTTAGAAAGTTACGTAACAGAAGGATCAGGCCAGGCATGATGGCAAACACTTGTAATCCCAGTACCCGGGAGGCTGAGACAGCAGGATCTCAGGTTGGAAGTCAGCCTCAGCAACTTAATGAGACCTTGTTTTCAAATAAAATATAAAATAAGTCTGGAGGTATATCCTGAAGGGAAGGCTCCTGGGTTCTATCCCCAGTAACCCCCCCACCCCCACC